>NC_089158.1:364166-728333 GCF_009819655.1 Sylvia atricapilla | reverse complement strand
GTTTTTCCTTCCCTCTCCTGGAGAGGTCTGAGTGCTGTACCTTGAAGCAGACCTGCCTCCTCTCCCAGGGAAGGAGCTGCTGGAGCTGTGGAGAGGAGAAAACCAGAGGTCCCTGGTTTGAGGCTGAAGAAGAATAAAAAGCAAAGCAAATATTAGCCAGGATTTCAGCAGCTAGAAGTTAAATTGGAAAATGAAAGAGGGAAAATTAAATAGGGTGGGTGTTACTGTGCCTGAATTAAGCAGTGCTGAAGCTGCATCTCTCTCTCCTCATCCCTTCTCTCACTCTCTCTATCTGTGGCCTGTACAACCAATTCAGTGTACCTGTATTTCTGGCACAAATCACAATGTCCTGTGATTCTTGATTATAGTTATAATAATGGGTTTCAGAAAGCCTGAGAGTGGTTCTGGGAATTGTAATAAGGGTTTGGGACAGATGTGTTGTTTATGTGGTTAGCGTTTGTTGCATATGAAACCCAGTTTAGCAGAATAGCTGGTGTAAAAAATTTGCAAAATACACAATTAAATGCAAACTAGCAGAAAAACACCTCTTTTCTCCTTCCGAGATGGCCATGTTGATATTGCCATCCCCATCCTGTGAGCAGGGAGTAAGGCAGAGGCAGATGGCTAGTTCTGTTGTGACAATATTCCATTGCATTTGCCTTGTCTGAATTTCCACTCCTACAACCTTCTCTTAATTTACCGTGAGAAAAATATGCATTCAATCCTTTTTCCTTCATGTTCTACTCATCTCTCTTTATGATTATCCTTGCTTGAATCATCCATCCATGCAAAAGCTCCACTGACTCATGCAGTTCCCATTACAACCCAAGTAGAATTATTCCCAATGATAGCATCTCTTTCCAGTGATTTTTTTTTTCCTTTTCCAAGAGTCTTAATTTTATTCAGTCGCATGACAAGATTCCTACTTTATCCTCAGTGAAATTATTTTATAGTTTCAGTAGCTGCCTGTAAATTGTGGCCAAAATCTGCCAAGGTCCACCTGCCTCAGAGCTGCCTCCAAGTATTTGCTGATGTGCATGACCTTGGAAAGCTTCTCTGATTGTCAGCATGGACACAGGATGGAAATAGAGGCCCTCAGAGATGATGCAAAGAAATAAGTGATTTTGTAAAAAGCCTGTGTGAGTTTTCTTTCTTTTGTTCATGGTTATGACAGAGAGACTCAAAGCCACAGAAGGGACTGCTGGGGTTTGCAGGATTTTGCGCCTGAGCAAGCAGGAAGAATTGAGATTGTGTTGGGGCTCAGAGTGAGATTTCTGCAGAGGAACCTGGCAGGCTGAGATAGGGCTGAGGGGGGAACGGAGGGTGGCAGAGAGCCCCAGCACTGGGGCTCAGAGGGACCCTGCAGCAGCGGGCACAGGCAGCTCCTCTCCCTCTGAAACGTTCCGCCAACCTCAGAGCCGCAGCTCTTCTCTCTTCGGAAGCTGGGCGCGGAGAAGAGGGGATCGGGGGGAATGAAGACAATAACAATGAACAAGCCCCACACATCTTCCTCCTCGCGGTGCTTTCCAAGGCTGCATCTCAGCATCCCCCTGGCTGCAGTCGGATCCCGCTCGGAGGGCGCCAGGCGCAGCTCTTCACAGACAGCGCAGGCTGCATGTTGATCGTGTTCCTCTCCTTTGTTAACACAATTGCCTTCACCTTTACATAAATCAGATTTAGAGAACACATTGCGTCTCAACAGCCTTGGGACACCTCGAGGCCTCTCAGTTCAGTGGAGCTCATTATGGAAATCAGCTAAATGCTGAGCAGAGAGATAAGTGCGAACTGTTTACCAGCCCCTCACCAGATATTCAGCAATTGCTAATGGGAGCTCATTTGCAGCCTTCCTCTGTCATCCAATCCTCCTTATCTGCTCTCCCGGTTCATCTAAAGGGACAGATGCTCGGGTCGGCGGCAGAGATCTCCCTGTGAGCTCCTCTTGGATGGGCAGGTGGGGAGCAGAGGACATGAAGGGATGGGGCAGTGCAGGAAGGACCAAAGTGGTCCAAAACCCCCACTCGCAGCTCCAAGCATCCCTGAAGACTGCTGACCCTCAGCTCTGTGGCCAGTGCCCAGCTGGACTGGAGATCATTATTCCGAGGAGGAGGAGGCAATGCTCCCATCTCCAGGCCTTGCAGAGGACACTCATCTCTCCAGAGGACTGCAGGCACAGCTGGTAAGAGTGAAAACGAGGGTTTTCAGGAGGTCTGAGGGGAGGAGGAGCAGCTCTGAGCTGTGAGGGCACAGGGAGCTGTCACCCAACATGGGAGAGCATCAGGCTACATGGAAAAATTGGATGTGAAAGTTGTGGCCATGGGGAATTCTTTTCTGGAGACATTTTTCAGCCTGGTTCATCCCGAGCTGTGCACACGCAATCACAAGGAAGAAGGGGATGAAGATCGTCCTGAAGATGCCTTCTGGGAGTGGAAGGAGGTCCTTGGATCAGCAGCTCCACCAGGAAGCCTGGGGATACCTGTACAGTAAATGACAGCCAACTCTAGAACTGGCTTTTCTTTTTTCCCACCAACATTTTTCCATAGGATGGTGAAACTTAACAAGCTGGGGAATGGTTTTGGCTTGTTCCTCAATACCATATTTTTTCAAGTTTGAGGGTTGTCAAAACATTTTGTTCTGACATTTTCTCTGAAAAAGTCAGTTTTCCAGTTCAATATGACTTTCCATTTTTAAATTAATGCAGAATTATTAATGTCATGACTTTAAAATAAACAAAGAACTATGCTACCTTTTAGCTATTTAATTATGGAGGGGGGGAGCCGTTCAAATACCAGACGAAAACCCTTTTCAGTTTTCTACTGTGAAATATTTCTTCTGATTATAGGTTTGCAAAGGTTTCAAAGATGTCAGCTTCTTGTCTTAATTCAAGAGAGGGAAGCATTTCAAGCTCTCCACAATATTTTTGACGGAGGAAAGCCACTTTCAGCTCTAATAGACTCCTTTTATGGAACTGGCTCCATTCAGAGGTTCTCATTAACTGCAGTCAATGGCTATAATTTTTGTCTGTCCAACATGAAGAAGTCAGGAGGAGTGTGATATCTGTCCCTGACATCCCACCCGCTGCTGCAGGAGTGCAGGAAAGGTGCCTATTTTCCCAAGAATAACCTCTCTCATTAGAATGCAAACAGACTTTCAAAAGTAAGATCATTTTTCTTCCTGTTGTCTCAAATCCCAATACTCTGCCCTTTTCAAATGATTTTCAAGAGAATAGTTCAGTTCTTGGTTTATATAATTTTTTTAGTAATTTTTTTTAAACATCTTGTGGGTTAGACTGCATTTCCTCCTCAGCCTAGAAAGCCAAAGCAGAGCTTTTAGCTGCCACTGATAACTCCAGCATTTTGCAATGGAATGTTATTTAAAATTCAGGACAAATTATTTCCTCTATGCCTCAGTAATTTCATGCAAGTGGAGAGGGACAGAGAGGAGAGTGGGATGTAGTTTTGAGTTTTGTGTCTGTTCTCTAGGTGGGTGAGCAGGACACCCTTGTGTTTCACTGTCTTTACATTCAGAGATGATTTTAGGTTGGAAGGGCTGCAAGAGTGATTTATAGACCACACACAGAAGGACAGACACTGTAACACCAAAATCCCACCACCTGTGAGATGGAACACATGAGTTATTGACCAAAACACAGCAGTGCTTTGCTAGGGTGAACATGGGGATGACTGAGGAGCCCTGACTTTGAGATTGACAGAGAATTAAAATAGGTGAAAACAAAAATGCCTGCATTTAAACTTTACAGAGAGGCTGGACCACTATTGCTGGTCCATGGAGATGTTTGAGGAGATCCTTGGTGCTCAGCCCAAGCTTAGCTCGTCCTGACTGCAGGGATGGGAATTCTGGGTGGAAATTAATACATCAGGAAACTCCACTTGGGTGGAATCATTTCACCCACTGCAAACAGTTCAGATTGTTTAAGGCATGATGTGATTAACAGCCTTGGCAGCTGGGCTTTCCCAAGTTACGTTCCAGGAACAACCTAATTAATTTTTACTGGAAGTTAATTTGTATTAAAAATGTCTTTTATTTCTTTTAATGCATCTGAAGTCAGTAGAACTTTTGCTGTTTTCCATTACTTAGATCTATTTTCCAGCATTAAGTAAGGTTGGGGAGAAACTACTTAGTGGAACTTAAGGTAACTCTAACCACTTATCAGCTGGAGCTTCTGCTTCCAAGGAAATTCAATTGCTGAGATTTTCACATCAGGCAGTTTGTGGGCAGGAAGGAGGCAGAATAAAGACACATAACTGGATATTGTGACTCCTGCATTTCTACCGATCTGCTGAGCTCCGTAAAGACTCCCTAAAAAACCCCATACAACTAAATAAACCTCTCTGTGTAAGCAGGTGTTGTTGCCAGATGCTCTGAAGCTTCCTCTCCCCTACCACCTCAGGATTTGTACCCAAAGCTCATCAAAGCTGCTCTTCCCAGCGTCCCAGGAGTTTCCATCAGCATTAACAGTGCTAAAATCTCCATCACAGCTAAGGTTTGGGTCTAAACTTGCAATCATGGGCTGAAATAAAAAATAAGGAAACTTTTGGAGGAATCAACCTGTCAGAGTTGTTTTTCACTAGACAGAAGGGCCAATAGAACTAAGTATAGATTTCTTTCATGACGGATGTTCTAATTTCTCCGGGGTTTTGTGGTGACCTTTGGTGCATTCCATGATCTGGTCCTTTAGAATGCTCTATATTACATCTCAGTCATTGTACAAATAACATCTTGGGATTATAGGCTGCTGTTAATAAATGTGGTTAATCATCAATAAGAGAGTTTCAGCTATTATACACTGACAATGTAATTTTATACCTCACCAATCCAGAGAAATCGGTTCCATTCCTTTTAGATTTGCTGGATAGATTTGGGGCCTTTCAAGGTTAATGTCACTAAATCACCTGCTAATTTAAAAGAATCATTGGAGTTCCTGGAGATAACATGTCCTTTTCTTGTTTCTAAGTGAGGTTCTAAATACTTCCTTGGTTTTATCTGATCTGCTGGGTTTAGAAGGAAGAGTGATACTGTTGTTGCTGCACCAAAGCAAATATCCAGTGACCTTGAGAAGTTGTCTATTTTATGCATAAGTTGCACAGGATGCATTAACACCACTGAAGTTGTCAGTCTCAGACAGTTAGATCTTCACTCATTAAACTCCATTTCAGTGCCAAGTCAGCTGAAAGAAATAAAACAAAATTAGGAGTCGATGAATGGTCTTGCTTGTGGGAGAAGGAATGTCTGTGCAGGAGCTCAGGCTCAAGGATTTTATCTGAATTTAGGGAACAAGCTGGCTGTGGGATCCAGGGGTATCTTCATCTGCCTTCCTCTTCCCTCTCACTGTGACTGAGTGTGGACACAAAAACATCCCTGAGGGAGGAAAAACTCACAGAAGACACACAGAGAGAAAATTTGGGTTTGTTATCTCCCACCACGTGGAAGTCACAGCACAGAGGATTCTTCCCCACCCCAACCCATCCCTGTAACATTGTGGGAGCACATCCAGAGGGACAAAGCCCACTGGGGTGGGCGAGTCACGAGTTTGTTGGCTTTGTATTAAAAATCTTAATGTGCACTAAAACACATTGGCTTTGTATGAAAAATGTAATTAAAAATTAAATTATCCCCTTTGTGATCAGCTGAGAGGGACAAAGGAACTGCGAGGGGAGGGGAGGGGAGGGGAGGGGAAAAGGGAAAAAAAGGGAAAAGTTTATTGTACTAAAAAAATCCTTTACAGAGTTGTGCTGTGAAGACAGTCTGATCTAAAAGACACACCCTCTGCTCTTCTGGCCTCCTCAGTGTCTCTTCTCCTTTCCCCAGGAGCAGGGTCAGCAGTTCCACAATTACTGAGTAGCTGGGCACTGCATCTGTGTCTCATCTTTCATAGCAGGGAGTGAGCTATGAATCATCTCCCTCATTCTCAATCTCTCCTCCCCTTAGGAGTTCTCCTTCCTCTAAATACTCTCCTGCTTTGGAATTCCTGCCGAAAAATCTGTCAGTGAGCGGTCGAGGCTTAAAATTTCATTACTAGATTTGGGAGAAGAAAAGGTAAATATTTATTTCTAGCTTTTGAATAGTGATAGGAAAGTAATGACAATGTCAGAAAACCCTGTCAGGTACCTTTATTATCAACATAAGCCCCTAAAAAGGAAAACTGGCTCAGGAAAGCAGTGTAGCTTGGCACCACTCAGCCTTCTGTTGGGCTGGAAGTCAAAATATTTTAAACTTATGACACAAAAAAAAAACCCCAAACCTTCCAGAGTTTCACATGGAAAAGATTAAACCATTAAGGAAGATTAAAATGTCTTGCATGTCTCCTCAGGACTTTATCAGCTCACCAGTGTATGTTACACTGTAATGAAAAACTGCAAGGTGGAAATGGAAAGTTCAGTGCTATTGAAATAGATCCTAAAAGTAGAAGCAAAAATTCCCTCAGACCTTTTCAGGAGGACTTGTTTTGACACATTGTTGTCAAAATCATGGATCAAACTTATACATAGGAGTGTTGTTAAAATGAAATTAAGTGCTGAAAATGACAAGGAAGTTTTAGCAAGTGTGATTTGGAGAATAGAAATTGGGTTCTGGTCCCCACCGAGTGACTTTGTGGACTTGAAGATTTTCCTTTCTGACTTTTATGCTCTCTCAGAAGTTAAAGCTGGAGTAAAGATTTCCTTTTTCTTCTGTCTAATCAACACCTACCTGCTGTGGTGGCAATTCAGCCTTCATCAGGACATAAAATCATACAATAAGCCATAATTTTATACAGTTAATCAAATACAGTCCCTCAAGATGTATCCAGACCTGAGGCGGTCAAGAAGGAATATTTTCTCTAGTTTATTCTTTGAATCACCGTCTTATTTCTGGTGCATTGTGCCTCTCCAAAGGTACAGACCTTCTGCTCAGTAAATACTCCTTTTCCTCAATGGAATTCAGTTCTTGTCTTCCCAAATATTGCCATTATCCATGGTCAGTTTAAGCCAATTATTGTGAAATATCTGCCTGCTGGGACTGGAGTGCAAGCAAGAGTCATCTGAACGTCCACTAAAAATAACCTCAGGTGGAAAAGGGCCAGTTTGGAGCCACCACCCTCCCTGCCCACAGCTGGACATGGCCATCACTACCCCTGGGTCTCCTGCAGAAACATACTCCCCTCCACAAGTCCTGGCACAGGAGTTCGATTTTAAGTTCCTTTAACTTCACAATTAAAACCTGAATTATAAATCAACACTAAGTCTGCTGTAGCTTCTCTTAGTGGCCAAAATTGCCCATGGCAGAGACCCATAAAAACTGCCCCAAGCTGCTGTGTCCTTTTCCAGTGGATTTCTCAGTGGATGATCAGTGTGGAAAGGCCCACACAAATAAGGACTCACAAATTAAATGGCTCAGTAAATAAAAAATGGACTTATCAAGGACAAAATAACCATAGTTGTGAGCCAGATCCTTCAGTGCAAGGAAAAGATTGGCACTAATGTGCCACATGCTTCATTTGTTTCTTCATTTGCAGAGGGAGCCATAAGGTTTAGGAAGAAATGGCATTTATATTAAGGGAAAGAAAAAAAAAAAAAAGTCAAGGCTCCTAAGCAGCACGGCAAATAATATTGCCAACCTTGAGCAGTGAAAAATGGAGAGTCCATCATCCAAAAATTCCTGGACAAATAGTCATGGGAATTACTTGTGCTTACTTCATGGAGTTTTTGTTTTAAAATAATATTTTTTCCCCTGGATTTTGAGCCAGTGCAGGGTACTCATTTTGTACAACCAGGCTGTTATATAGCCAGCTAAAAGGCTGAGTAAATTCTGATTGCTTTTGTGCTTTTTTTCCCCTCTCCTTCCTTTTTCTGGAAGCTGTAGCTGTGAGGAAAACCCCAAACTGCCAGACTCATTGTAAAATTGCAAACACACATGTCCTGGCACGTGTCACATCAGCTCTCCCTCAGCAGACAGCGCCTGCTTCTGCACACATCAAACTGAGACGGCACAGGTGACATGGAGGGACAAACAGCACAACAGTGCTGGCACTTCAGACCCTGCCCTCCCATTGTGGGTCTCCTCTCTGCTCACTCCAGCCTGGGATGGACCACAGTGCGGCAAGGAGGGAGCGAGTGATCCCAAAGGAGTCAGGGTTAGAGTCAGGGTTAGGGTTAAAGCTAGGGTTAAGGTGAAGGGTTTGGGTTAGATTTAGTATTAACATTAGGAGTTAGGGTTAGGGTCTCAGGCTTAGATTTAATGTTAGAATTAGGTTTAGTTACTTTCACTCTACTTCTTGGGCAGTATCAGTGCTCAGTGCTACTGGACAGGTTTATGGTTAGGTTTAGGATCAGGCTTATTTCCTTTAACCCTTCTTCCTGGGCAGTATAAGTGTTCAGTACCACTGGACAGCGATGCCTTAGGATTTTAACCTTTATATTTTTCCAGTCCTGTTCTTCATTAATGCCTATGTCTATAGTTCATATAAAGTGTTATCTATTGTCTTCACATTTTGGTCCGACAAACGCATTTCTCTAGTCTTGGGACTCAAGGACATCCTCTGCCTCAAGCCCTGAACTGTTTAAACAAAATTAATTGGGAGGGGGAGCATATTGAGGATATACAATCATTACCTGAAGCTGTAATTGGAGAATTAACCCCTGATATGCAAATGGTCCAAACCTCTATCTGTCTGAAAAACTCATGACCATTGTCTGTCTTGGGTGTAGCCTCTGGGCAGCTTTTACACTGCCCAAGGTGTATCTATTGAAGGCCTTTAATAAATACCCACTTTATTCTCTAACTCTGTCCAGCCTCTGTTCTAGGTAGCCACTCCAAGGCACCAACAGCATGGAGGCACAAGCACTAATCCTGCACGTTTCCAGGTCGGGAATGCTGTGCAGGCTGCAGAGGATGATTGGCACCTGGATCTCACCATCCATAGGCACACCAGGAGTGGGATGGAGGGAGGCCTGCCCTGCCACCATGTCCAAGGGTTGGATGTCCTGGTCACTGGGTGCTGGGCCATCCTCTGAACCACATGTTCTCCCGCTTCCATTTCCAAAGGGTGTTATTTCACTGCTGCCTTCCAGATAATGTATCTGAATCATTCAATTGAGCATAAAATAGAAATTTGGCTTCTTATCTGCTGGGAAACCAGCTTTACTATTTTCTTTCTGCAAAATACATTTTTCACTATCTTATCTTCTAATAAACAATCCCAGCTTTGCAGGCTGCAGAAATGTTCTGAACGCATTTAAGAGACATTTTTCCCCCCTCCCTTTCCTCCCCTCTCCTTTTCCCCTTATCCCCCCTTCCCACCCTTTAAAACATCTGTTTTACAGACATATTTTTAAAAGGGACCCAATTTGTATTCCATCTTCCTTTTGCTGAGGGTATATATATTTTTCATAAGCCCGTCCTTTGCTTTTGAGGCCTCTCTCCCTCAGCTTAATTTCCATTCCTGTCTCTCTTTCTTCCCCTGTCCAGAACTGAGACACAAATTCCCCCCCACACCCCAAATGTTTTCTCCTGTTTTGGGAAAAAAGGCAAATCAGGCTTAAAAATGCCCTCCCCTCCCTGCCACACGGCGCTCACCTATCGGAAACCCAACGTGTCAGTGAAAGGTCAGCTATGAATTTTTAAAGCTTTCTATCTGGCTCAGGCTGACATCAAAAGCATTACCAGTGGCACTAAATCAGGAAGCGAGGGGGAATTAGAATATGCAACAGGCCCAGCAACACAGCCAGATTATTCAGAGGCTCCTCTCAGGAGGGGAGAGGGAACCAAGAGTTGGTGTCAAGACACTGATTTCTCACTCATCTGCCCTCCTCCTTGGGCAATCACACCAGTGAGCTGCCTCCTGCAAGGGATCAGTGTAAAACAGGACAGGAATGGAAATGTGAGAGATGCATCATGCACTGGTGTCACTGCTGCAAATGGAAAGCTGGTCTGGGAGGAGATTTCATGATCTCCCCCTTGTGTGTGAATCCATGGTTGTCTCCTCACATCTCCCGGGTATCCATCCTCTGGGTTAAAGCCTTTATGGCTCAAAAAAAGGCAGATTTTCTTTTTTTTTCTAGACCAAATTAAGAAGGGCAGAGGAAGGAAAATCGGTGTAACTCCTGCAGAAATGAGCAAATTGTAGGAGAGCTCAAGTATCATGTCCCAGCAGGACCTGGACGGTTGGAGTCACAGGCACTCTGAGGGCCTTCCCCAGCAATCACTCTGAGGCTTCCCTTCCACGGAATTGCCTTTTCTTCATGCCCAACAGCTGGCTATGCCACCAGGCAGATTTGTTGTGAAGAGAAGGTACCCAGGTTTGCTGGAGAGAGGATACACAGCCCCATACAAGGAAAGTGTCATTCTGCTGCTTTCTTGGCAGGCTGTGGCTAAGCCCTCATAGTTTTTGTGCATCTTCTCAATTAAAAAAGTGCTGCATCCCCAGGTTGGAGTGCACAGCATCCCCTGCAACAGGAGAACATGGGCACAGTTCAGGAGGTGATTTATTATTCACTGACCATTTAACAATTTGGCAGCTGAGAGCAGAACTTTTCCTATCAGGACTCTATGCAGAGCAGTCATTTGTACAGCATGGACACGTTGCAGTGGAAACAAAGGATGTTCCCTCTGAAAGGAAAAGTCAAGTTAAAACCTCTGGCTCATGAAGCCCACCTTAGCCTCTGTGAATCATTACATTGGAGTGCAGGGATTTTCATGAACATCATCTGGGAAAATTTGCATTAAGATGTGTGTGATACATGGTCTGAAATCTTCTGTCCCCGTGCTGTGACAGCCTGATTTGGTTCTGGTTTCCATTAGCCACTGCTGGCTTGGAGAACTCTCAGCTGGTCCTCTGAGCCTGAGAAGAGCTGCCTCCAACTGCAAAAGGACAAATTCTGAACCTTCAGCACCACATCTTTGACACCTTCCCACCATCTCACACCCTTTCCCTCTCCAAGATGAACTCCATTCTTGACCGGCTCTTTTCAGGCTGTTTCCTGATTTCAAGGATGGAATGACTAGAAATGGAAGACTTCTGCTTTTCATTTAAATTTCAAATGTTTCACATGGAAATGTGTTTATTTTTAACAGAATGCATGTTTGTCATTGTTCTCTGGTGTGTGACCATCCAGTTTCAGCCCTTTATTTCATGTCATATTTATAGCGTAGGGAATATGAGCTCCATGACCACAGCAGTAACTGGATGATCTTTAAGGTCCCTTCCAATGCAAACCATTCTATGATTCTGATATTAACTATGTCATGTTTTTATCTAATATTTCTGAAATAACAAATGTATTTATTTCATATCGCATTGCAAAGTTTTAGAGGTATTGACTTATGTCCTTCTTTCTGTAACAACTGTGTAGGATGGATGAGGGAAGACATTTTCCATTGAGGGGGAAGGCCAAGTCTCCATTTGGTTAAAAAATGCCAACATAGTGACTTTTTTTCCCCATTCTGAATGGAAACAAATCCCAATGTGTCACAGTTGAACAGAAATTCTGTTTTCCAAACAGCTTCCATTTCCATCTGTCCATAGTGAATCACTGTCCATCCATCCACACAATCTTTCAGCCTTATTTTTCATCCAGTTTTTTCCCTGTGTTTACATATCTCCATCTGGCTGCCCGTATGCTCCTGGATATCTCCATTTACCCTTCCATGGAGCTAATTTTCCACCAGCAGAACATTCACCAAAGACTCGGAGACCAATCATGCTCATTTCTGAGCTCAGACATGAAGCAGCAGAGAGAAATTCTTGACACAAAAAGTTTTGTATCTTTGGCTGAAGAATGGTGGGAGTGATGAAGAAAGCAGATCCTGAATTTCAGGGATGCCGGAGTAGGAAGAATTATGTGGGTAAGATTTGTGCCTATCAGAATTTCCAGTTTTCCTTGGTGCCAAGGGATGCTGTCTGTTTGTCCCCCAGCTTCTCTGGGCTCTCACACTTCTTTGGCAGGGGTCCAAATTTTTCCTAGCTGAGCATGGCCATGAAGCCATGAGAATGCCCCATGTTGTTCCACATTTAAAATCCAGGTGGGATCTTTGCCATGGCCCATAAAGCCTCCATAAATGTGGGCAATGAGCTGTGGCAGGAGACACGGGGGCTCATTCCTGCCTGGCACGAGGCCAGCCCTGAGCAGCAGCCACTGTAGGATCTGCCCGGGCACCTCCACAGGAGTGACCTCAAGCCCCCACCCTGGGGACATGCCCTGTCCTGGGCTTCTCTTCTTGCTGAATCCCAAACCATCTGTTTGTACATCTGGCTGCAAAGGAATAACTTTAATAATAGGGGTGGGCTACAATGTCCAGCCAGTCTTCTTTGGATGATAAAAAAAACCAACAACAACAACAACAAAAAAAGGCCTATAAATGTTCCTACCAGTGCTCATCAAGCTCAGAAGATGCAAAAATCCTTGATCCATGGATCAGGCCCTTTGCTGAACTCATCCTTTATCCCCACCCATACGGCAGCTCCTGTGAAGCATTTCCATTTCTCTTTGGACTGGATGAAAACTCAGAATTCAGAACACTGGGATGAATGTCACTGCACAACATTCAGTGTCCTGTTGTCATCTAGAGAGGAGTTCACTAATGTAAGGAAAAGGACCAGGAAAATCAAAGATCCTGGTAGATTTTAGGATTTTGGATATCAGTGAGATAATATCTAACTGCATTAAACTTCTGTCAATAAACTAATCTGGAAGAATAACATCCAATTAAATCTGCACAGAAAAGAAGTCCTTACGTGAAATACATTTTTTCGCAAATTCCACTTATTTTTGCCTATTTTTTCTTTGCATTTTCATGTTCCAGAGGCTGAAATACGTGGGTCCTTCTAGTTCTTGTTGACTTGCTAAAGATCTCTTTATTGCCACAGCAACACTTCTTACTTAATTAATATTGAAAAAGTCATGTCTGTATTTGTCAGCTAACCAAATTATCTTCAAGCAAAATAAGATTTTAAATCTCAAAACAGGGAAAACTAGGGAAAAAATGTCTAGAGCTTAGAAAGCAAAAAGGATCTATAACATACATTAATGTACAGTCCCACACCAAAGGGCAGAAAATATAAAGGAACACATAAATCAGGGAGAAACCTGAGTGACTAGTGAGTTGTTTCTTTTGGTTGGGGATTGGTGAAATCTGAGCTGGACCACAACATTCAGGTTTGGCACAGCATCAGGGGAAAGGTGGACAAAGTGAAGAGAATCCACAACAGTGAGAATGATCAAAAAAGGGGGAGAGGCAGAGGGACTTGGGGGTGCTAGAGCTGAAAAGGTAAAGAAGATGTTGGGAGGTGGCCTCCTTCCAAAGAATAAAAGGTTCAAAAAGAAGGATGCTGGGCAATAAACACTGGACCTGAGCTGCAGCAGAGGTGTTTACATCAGGCTTTAGGGAAAAGATTTTCTCCTTCCAGGAAACAAAGCAGTGGAACACATCTCCTGAGACTGGTGCTAGTCCCCACCACAGCAAGTCTTTGGGAACAAGGCTAACCCAAGGTCTGGAATGGCAGGAATTGAGCTGATCCAGCACTAGGCTGGGAGCAGCACAGGTAACCCCTTGAGATCTCTTCTGTCCATGCTCTCTGCAAGTCTGTAACCCAGAAATCCTTTAATGTGCTCCCTGCATGTCACATCAGGGATATCTGAGGTGCCAATTGCTTCATGGTCACAGGCTGTGACTGAAGTGGGATTTCTGGATACTCCTCCTGAAAGGCGAGTAAAGCTCTGGGAGATGGAGGGCATGTTGGGTATCCCATGTGGCTCTGGGACACTTCTTTAAAATTTAGTTATTATTGAAAGTTACCATGACATAAGTTGTATTATTAGTACTATTATTTATTATTTATGAAGTGCTGAGTGTGTGCTGGGTGTTTATGTGACTATACACTGAGTTAGGCTGGAGTTGTGCAGACTCCTGAATTACGAGGTGATGTTATTACCTTCTGGCTTCGCATGAGAAGGATATTTTTCATTTACTCTGGTTGGCTTCTTAGTCCTGTGAGGGGCTGAGCAGGGTCTGTGAATTTTGAGTCATTAATGTACTGGATCTGACACCAAAAACAGGCTGTGGGGGAAAGGGTACCCTCATTTTGCAGATGGAGGGTAAGATTTGGGCTCCGAGGAAACTGAACATCCTGGTGTCACACAGCAAAGCAGCAAAGCACCAAAGCACCAACACTTTCAAATTATTCTGTTGCTGGGTATTTTTACTGACTTGAATGAGACAGTTGTGCTTGGAAATGGAAAGTCTTCATTCCCTTGTGGGCTGGGGCTTAGGATGCTGTAGCAACAACTTCCATACTCTCATTAAAAGTTACATCCCAATGTATTCCCTTTCATATCAATCCTCTTTCTATCCGCATCCAAGACAAAGACAGACTGTTCTCCTCTGAGACAAGAATATCTGTTAGATCTTTATTCCTCTCAATCCTTGCCACTGTGTTGTTATGCATTCACTCACTCACACTGTAGTTCTAATAAGACTTAATATTGAAATATTTTGATCTCTCTTTACACAGTATTTATTCATGCTTCACACAATGATAATTTATTTAATAATGCAATTCTTGCATTTTTGGTGGCACACCAGTTGACTTCCCTGTAAAGACAGATGAAATAAACAGGATTTTAAAACTATCACCAATCAGAGAGGGGCACCTTTATCCATTTAAAATATGAATCAGATTTTTGTGATCATCCTCTGGTAAATTTTCATAGCTATGCTATAGGAGTAGGACATCACCACATCCATACCTCCAACTGCAGTTTTAATCAGAGGAGAGTCTGTTCTGTGGTTTAATGAAGTAAATGAGACCTTGGGTAATATTGTCTTTGTAATTGACAGAGTTCTCTGGGAAACATTACACTTTATAATGAAAATACTGTATATAATTAGGATCTAATAGGAAGAAAATAGTAATTATGCAGAATTAACTGAAAAGGAGCAATCAAGCAAATAAAGGTTATTCTCTGGAGAGGATCCTTTGGGGTTCATCCTCTGATTGTAAAGAAGGCACAGTAATTAACAAGAGTCTTTTCATTGCATAAGAACAGCCTAATAGTGGCCACTGGAATGACCCCTGAATGTGCTCTTCCAGTGCTGACCTGCCACAGGGACTGTGGAAGGAGCTGCATCCAACATTGGAGGTGCTTGCAGAGCTCAGGGAGCCATCCATACCTTTAATTCTGCTCTTGCCCAGCTCTTGTGGACACTTCCTGTTCTTCAATTACTCCTTTTCATTTTCTGCTCTTCACTTTTTTTTTTTTTTTTTTTTTCACTTTCCTCTCTGATGTCCAGGGATCTGTCAGGAGAGTGCTCAGAGCAGTGCTTGGCATGAAAGAGATTTAATCCAATATTTCTCATAAGCAGAAACCGTAAGCAGACCAAACAAATGAGCCCAAGATTCACTTTAAAACAGTTCTTGTTGCTTGACAATATTTCTTCCATTCTTACTTATTTTTCCAATTTATCTATCTACGCATTGATCTTTTGAGTAAAGATTTACTGCAACTATCAATACAGCACTTAGCATAAATTAACAAGAATGGGTCCATGGATTTTTTTGTTTTATTCACATAGATCAAAAATTAAGTTCTCACATAACTCCCACTTTGGGGGAGATTTTCTTAAATTATATAAACTTTTACCAATTAATTTCCCACTTCAATCACTAATGTGTGTGGCCTGAACCACAAACTTTTCTTGTCTCAAGATAAATTAATAGGATTATTTTTTCAATTTAATTCCTTCAGAAAACATCTGGTATTTCCTCTTAAATGAATAAGGAAATCATGTTTCTTTAATATGATGCCCAGTGGCACCTTGAGTGCAGCTGAAACACTGCTTTTTGCAGCTGGAAGTTAGCCATAGGTATGTGAGAGATATTCCCACAGGAATTGTTGCTATTGTCAAATCAAGTTTTTTGGAGTTGGGGGCAAGCTTGGTCAGGTTTTTGGTTGGTTGGTTGGGGTTTTTTGTTTTTTTTGTTTTTGTTTTGTTTTGTTTTATTTTTTTATTGTTGTTGTTGGTGGTGGTGGTTTTTTTTGTTTTTGTTGTTTTTTTTTTTTTTTTTTTGAAAAAGACTGTGGGGGGAATCTATAGAGTGAGAAATTTGTTTATGAAATAATTCTACTTAAATTTAGACTAAATTTTGCACTTAATTGTTGAAAGGCATATTTTTCTTGTGTTATTCAGACTGCTGGTGAACCTGCCCAAGGAAAAAAAAAACATTTTGGACCACTGAGGTAAATATGCCTCAAAGGATGATTTCTCTTTCTTTTAGAACTTTCTTTTCTGTCCACCTCTTTTCCCCTTTTCTTTTTTCCTCAGAACTATTCACTCAATTCAGTGCAACTTTGCTGCCGTTTTTAGCCCAGATTTTTCCAACAAAATTACCACTTCTTTAAAACTTTAGATCAACCCCTACAAAATAATACCACCCCCTAATTCTTTGTGACATCTTTGAGGCCAATATGTAAAAAATATCCTTTGGTAGCCAAGAATTAATGTTATTATTGCTCTCGGCTATCATGGGAAAAGTGTGATCCAGAGAAGTATCTAATGGCCAATTGTGCACACCAAAAGTGAGATGAAAAACTTCAGCAAGTTCAAAGTTTGTAGTCCAATTATATTCTGTCTTGCAGGTGCTCTATAGGGGAGGAAAGTAATGTCCCTCCAACCCCTGCATATCATTGCAATATCTAACAAATCCTTTGGCACTCCAGCAAGGAGTTCAAAGAAAAAGCATCATCAGCTCAAATAATTACTGTCCATATTAAGTGTTTTAATATTGCAGATGGATGTAAAAGGCAAAGGACAATGGCTCAAACACAAAGCCCGCTGAAGCACAATCTGGGGAAGGACAGAGATATCCAACACGTTGTACTTTCCCCTGCTCTGTTCTCTGCAATATTAAACCACTTAATCTGTAATTGCACAAGCTTACAATGGCGTGGCTTTGAACTCCCCTCAAGGGTCCCACAGCATTTGTCAGATGTTTCTAAAACAAAGCCCACCAGGAGGCTGAAAGGTCTCCTAGCAGCTATGACAATGGTTTAATGGACCATAATTTCCAGTAAAGGGATATCTAATTTAATATTTTTCACCTATGATGTAAGCAAGGCACCAGCTGGACAAAGGAATGAAAATTATAGCAAGAGACAATCAAGGTGAGCAGTGCTGGAAAATCATAACTCACTGATGGGCACTGAACTTAGTGCAGGAACCTGGCTCAGAAATAGACTGTGGTTTTCTCTCAGCTGGGTGAAAGGCACATTAGTCTTGGAACTTGGAGTTAGGACATGCCATTCATCTCCCAGGTGGCATCCAGGTAAACCTTTCTCCCCTCTCTTCTCCTTCTGAATTTGTCTCGCCTTGCAAGGCTGAAAACTCTTTTCTGCCATGAACAGTACTGGTGTTGTGTGTGTGTAGTAAAAACACCCCCAAGATGGTGCTGGAAGGCACAGAACATGGAAGGAAGGAAGGGCTATCCAAGGCTCCCCAGGACCAATCCCACAAATGTCCTTAGCTAACAGTCAGCACAATCCTCTTGTAGATAGCTCATATTTTCTTCTTATCCTGTCCAGAACTCCTTGATGATGATGTGCTCCTGCCAGGCAGCTCTTGCCTCCTCTCAGCAGTGAGTACATTCCAGACCTGGTGGAGAAACCCTCCATGTGCACAGGAGTAGGTTTTTGATATTCTGAGACAAAGCCCACCAAGAATCTCTGTGTTTTATCCCAGTAGAAGAGGATGGATGATGGACATGTTTATCATCATCCATTTCCGTGCACTTGTAAGGATGTGCTTGTGGGGGCCTCACGTAAACTCACACAGGAAGTAGATAAAGTGGTTTTTCCAGTCAGAAAATCTGTCACAACAAGAGGTTTATTGGTGATGCACCTCATGGCTTGTGTTTCTTGTGTTCAGGCAATAACAGTCTTGCCAGCAAAAGAAAAACTTGTTATTCCCCTGCTATTTTTCCTGTTTATTCCTAGGTTGTAGTGGCATATGTTGCTTCCTCTTGTGTGAAATGCTTTCCACTCTCAGATCGTTTCTCTGAAAAGGAAATCTTCCCTGTGGCATCTCTCAGGAGCATTTGCAAAAGTTCACATGGTTTCAGAATTCTGGATTGCAGAAGTGTTTAGCATGATTCGTCTGCCCAACTAAATAATTGCTTTTCATCATTCTGCAGATGTCCCACTCCTGTTCTTTGAAGGAAATATGCTGAATTATTGAAATAAGTTAGAGTCAGGATTATGAAAGGAAGTTCCATCTTATGATTAAAGCATCAGCCTTGAATTCAGCAGATACACATTTGGTTTCTGACTCTGCCTCAGATATTCTGGGAAGCCTTAGGCTTATCACAAAAGCCAAGATCCATTTTTGTCTGACATGAGCTACGCAAAATTTTTAGAATCAGTTGCCTGCACTGCTGCTCCAGTCAGTGGAGTGCAAGAGAGATCTCCAAAGAGAGCACCACCTCTCCCTACAATCCATGGAATGATTCACACTCTGGAGGTGTTCTTCTGCCTCACAGGAACCTGCGTGACAACGTTGGCCCAGATACCTTTTAAAGGGATAAAATTAGGTGAGATCATTTCCACCCTTTGTCTCGTTCTCCCACGTGTACAGAGATAATGGCAATGCCATCTCTGGCCTTTGGGATTTGCTGGATTTCTTTTAAAGAAAAAGGCAAAATGTGGCCTGAGTTCATCCATGCCTCAGTAACACAGTTCTATAAATAAGAAAAATGCAGGTTTGTAGTTTCTGTAACTAAGGTTTGACCTCCATGAACACAGCATAAAACCAAGGAGTGGATGGCAAAACTGGATTTACTTGATGAAAAATGTAAAGAGAAATGGGTGGAAAATTATCTGGCTGTATTCATTAAATGTCTGAAATATCTCAGGAAGGTTGGATGAAATTAGAAGAAATTATTAAAATGCTGCCACATATAAATCTTTTATGACAGTGAATATACATGCAGTAAGTCAGAACTGGAACAAGTTGAAAAATGTTCTGCTCGAATTTCTTTTTGTGACAAAAGAATGGCATTCTACTGAAATCAACCTATCTTGAGGAACATGTCAATTTAAGTGATTCTTTTTCTGTAAGAAATGGAACTGAAACGAAATGTTCCCAATAAGGTTCAACTTTATCAGAACAGAATGTTTCAAATTTTTTGGAGGTTGAAATGATTCCATTAAAAATATTTTATGCAGAACTGTAATGCTTAAAATATCAAAACTGGAAGAAAGTACTTGGCATTGATCAAAACTAGTAAGCTGAATAACCACAGATTATGTGGGGTATTTTTAAGGTTTCTTTTGGAATAATTTCCTTTACATCTCTTAAAAAGGGGAAAAAAAAAAAAAAAAAAAAAAAAACCACCCAGCCCTAAATCTGGAAGGGTAGAACTCAAATAAAGTTCAATTTTGCTTCAACATAAAGCATCTCACTTGAAGCAGATTTATCTTCATTTTTATGTGTCACCTGCTGTTTTAATGTGTGGGTAAGAGAAACAAACCCAACCCTTATAGCATAAATATTGCTGTTGATGTGTTATTAACAAAGCAGCTGCTGTAGGTCTCTGGTGCTGTGGATATTCTGGCTGTAGGAGCCACCTTCCCAGACCAGAAGACAACTCCTAACTCCCTCAGAACTGTTCAGTCTCCTTTGTTCTGTCTTATTTCATGCACCCAATTCCTATGGAGTCCTTTTCTATGCCCCAGTGCCCCTCCCCTTCCCACCTGGCAATTCCCTGTGGGTTTATCTGATTTACTCCTATAAATACAGCACTCCTCAAGGTTTCTAATTCACATTCTCCTTGGTGGAAGCCCTGCAGCTCTCAAGCTCCATGTTTGACAGGCTCCAAAGATTCATCTCATCAGTTGTTAATCTCCAACAATCCTCAAAACCTTATCTGTTAAGACTGGAGCAAGCAGTGCAGCTTTGCCAGACATCAGATTGTTATTAGTTTTTCATAATTTTTTCTCCAAAGAACATAAGACTGAATCAATCTGCCAGACCTAATACGTTGATAATCATTTTGAAATATTTAAAGCTTCACTTCTGACAGCTTGACTGAAATACCCACCTCAAGTCTCCCCTAGTGCTTTCATGGCTCTTAATTTGATGTTCTCTTTTCCTTTATGAGACCTGGTGGTCTTGGAGGTCTTTTCCAGCCTTAACGATCCTATCACTTTCCCAGGAGGTTCTGTTGTCTCATGAACATTTCTCTCCTTTCTACTCCCAATCTTACCTTGAGATTTGCTTCAAATTTTCATTTTTTTCACAATGAGGTACGAAAACACCTTTCCCCAGCTGACTTCTGACGCTCTGCTTCTTTGGGTGCCTACTGGCCACAGTAGACTCCTGCTGCTGCAATGGTTACAATCCAAAATTCATGACACTTTTATTTAATTCATCACATCCTGTAAAATTGGCAATGTCTGCCCATATTGCTCATACAGTGATCCCAAGGCACTCCAAGGACTGGACTTGCAGTAAATCCAGATCCCAAAGAGATACAAAGTTAAAAGAGATGTGACTTTGAAACTACAGTGGAGCCACACTGTAAAATGAAAAGGATCCTCTTTGTTTCCAGAGCCCTCTAAGCCACCCTATATTACCTACATTTAACTTATGCTCAAGATTTCCTCACTGTTTTATCTGTCCAGATCACAACTCCACCTGCTACATCCATCCCAAGGTGTTAAGTCACACTTGCTTTGGTGCTAAAATCAGCTCTCACAGAATTCAGCTGGATTGGCTGCCCTGCAGTTTTGAAAATAGCCTGGAGACAAGCTCTAATGTCACTGCAGCATGTGCTCAGTGCTGCTGCAAGGCAATGTTTACCTCTGGTATTTATTTTTCCCTGATGTGAGATAGGGAGCCGAGTCCCATGGCACTGTATCCCTGACACAACAATAGATTGAATCCTCACACGAGGCAATAATGGTGAAATTGTTCAGCATCTGAAAGAGGCAGCCCCCAGATCTCCACATAGCACGAGCCTCCTTACAGAGATCAAGGCAAGCAAAAAGAAACAAGATATTTAACAGAGGAATCTCTGCATCCCATTGCATACTAATTAGACACCAGACATGGATACATCAGGGGAAGCGGAGGGAGGAAGGAGGAGAAAATATTCTCTTGGCAAGACAACGTTGCATTTCAATCTTTCACCTTCACTGGGTAATGGGATGTGATGGAACATTAAAACAAACAAACAGCTTTTGGTGTTTACAAGAAATGTTTAAATAGGAGCTCGTGAGCCAGAGGTGTTGCACAGAACATCTGGAGCAGTGGAAAACAATGCGATTACGCAGATGAGTCGGATTCATTAGGCTATAAAATCCCCAGTAATGAACGCACGAAAGGGACTTGCACGTAGATTGTCATCTACAGCAAAAACAAGAAAAAATCTAAGCCAACAAACCCCTAGATAATAAACTTGGCAGTCCCTTCCCTGCCCACCCCCTCTCCTTCATCCCCTCTGGAATGAGATTCCCAGTGTAATTGCAAAGCTTGGTGCGTGCAGCTTGAGCCCCATGTGAGAGGCACAGGCTCAGATCCCTGTAGGGGCGGTGGCTGGGGAGGAGGAAAGGGGTGTGGGAAGTGGGAATGCAGCTCAGCCATCCCTGGAATGAGACATTCAGCACCTTCCTCTCCTCTGCACACTCATTGTGAGCCATGGTGTGGGATACTGCTGCTCCATATGGCCCACTCCCTATGATCTGACACTGCAGACCCCTCTCAGGCAGGAAAAAAATGTGATTTAAGGGACACCTTGGGTGAAACCAGTTAAAAGGACCTTTTCTTCACACAGTGGGTGCTTCAGCTGTGCAGCTCCTTGTCACACTGGACACTGAAGTTTTAATGTATCAAAGGGAGGTTGGGTGGAAAACCAATCTATTGGCAGCTTTTGAGTACAAAAAGGCTGAATTTAGAGCAGAGAGGATCCCCTGCACATTGCCAGGGACAGGAAAGGCACAGGCAGAAGCAGCACTGAGATGGCTCAGTTCTGATACTCATGAGAGGCTGCCTGAGATATGGCACAGGGCTCTGTGGGCACTTGTCACAGCATTTTAGTGCTCAGATATTTCACCTTCAGGGACTTGTAGAACCTGAATATACATCAAGAGTGAAAACCAGGCACTGTCACCAACCCATTCCTCACACAACACTGACAAAGAGTCAGAAATTTCAGTCATGGCGACAGGACTATTAATGCAGCAGCTAGAGGAGGAGAGAGTCCCTCAGTCTTTTCTAGCAAATCTTAGTGAGATTTCTTTGTAGAAGTCCCCCAAATGTTGGGGCTGCCTCCCACAAGACTTGGCTCCAGCCACCTCTCTCTCACCAGCAGATCAGGAATGGCAGAATTCTCCTCAGAGCAAGGTTAGCAGTAGCCTGGGCAGATGTTTCAGGATCTTTTATCACATTAGAATTACTGGATATTTTCAGCTAAACTGAAGAGCATCTCAGCCAGCTTTTTAGCTCATTCCTGAACACAGATGTTTTTAAAAAACCCTCTTGTGGGTTTTATCCATTGGTGCTTCCTGGGTAATGTATCCTCACTTCCTGAAAGTCCTCATTACTCAGAGGATTCTTTTTTCTTAAAAGCCCATTTATACAGTTGGCACTTTTTTTTTTCTTTCCAGTAGATCTGTTTCCCCCTGGACTATGTCTGTCTGGGGAGATCTCATTCAAGGACAATTGGGCTTCAGATTAGGAAATCAGACTGCTAAATCCCTTAGTTATCTTTGAAAATCCCATCCTTGAAGGTTAAGTCAGATGAGAGCTTCTCTGCTTTCTGTAATTTTCTGGTTTTCAACTCCATTTCTGAAAGATTTTTTTTTCTCATGTGCAGAAGACTGTGACCTTCATAGAGAAATGAAATCAGTTCAACAGAATAAACAATAATTAAATTTTCATAGGAAAATATATTTTCAATTTTCTGTTTCTCACTGAGAGTTAAATAACTAAATCATTGCAATTTCTTTATTTTCTTTTCCTTTTGAGGGAAAACAGTTACCTGAGCTGTTTATTTACATTTCACTCCCAGCACGTATCAGATTTGCTCATTCTTGGCACAGAGTCCTGGAGTGGCACTTGAGGAATGGTGAACTTGGGGATCTTTCCTCATCTTCATCCTTCACTGGCCACATCTCCCATCACTGTTTTGCTTCTCACCAGTTCCACCTCCTTATGAATTAATTCATATTGATGGAGTGCTTTGATATCTTCACATAAGTACCAAGCCTGCTGCTGAGAGAAAATGCAAATGTCACCTGTGGTACTTGGACCTGAGGGTTTGAGAGATCTCTCAGTGCTGAGTCCAGGGCTCCTGGCAGATGGGGCTAAAGGCAGAGGCACAGAATCGTGGAATCACAGACTGGGTTGTGTTGAAAAGCACCTCAGTCAACCCTCCACTTCCAGTACACCCGAGATCTCTCCCCAGACTTCACAGAATGGGTTGTAGGTGGCTGCAAAACTCCTATCCTGCACCAGCCCAGGAAGATTGTAGGAAAAAACCAAACCAGCCTCATTTTTAAATGAGGGCACGCCAAGGCACATGATAATTTAAGGGTGGAGTTGGTTGAAAGGAGGCTGTTCCTGTGCTGTATTTCTGAGGTTAGAGGGATGAACAGTGATACCTTTCAGTGTGAATGAGGTGGAAATTTTCACCTGGTTGTGAAAAGAGAAGGAGAATGGATCAGGCTTCTTTTGGGGTTAGGTGTTTGTTTTGCTCTTCCCACAAGCTGCTCACTATAGCTTCAAACTGAAAGAGATGAGAATATTCAATAAGTACCTAACTGGGGCACACCTGACAATTTCAGAATGTTTGGGACAGTTTTATTTTTAGTATCAATGGATTGAAAAACTTGCCAAAATGGCCACGTTGCTGGGGAACAAAACCATTCCCGGGCACACAAACTTGCCTGGCCTCAGGTGAGCTGGTACCTGGCTGTGCCCAGACCCTGCTGTGCTTCCCCAGCCTCCCCTCTGCCATTCCCTATGGACATTGATCCATTCATCACAGAGTGCCACTTGGAGAGATTAATTACATCCTTCCTCACGTCACAAACACATCCAGAATGAACCAGGAGTGTCTCTCAGGCAGGAACCTGGATGTGCCTCTGCATCTCCTTCCTGCCTGGCAGCCAGACCAAGTTCCCACAGCACCAGAAATTCCAGCCACTCCTTCCAGCCCCTGACAAACAGCCCTGTGAGGGAACTGACAGTGGTCAGAACACAAATTCTTAGGCTCCAGGCAGTGCCTTGAAGTCTGTGGGAAAGCCAAAGACAAAATTCTCTCAGTCTGGCCTGGGAAATGGTGGTGAGGAACCCAAAACCACCCCTATAAACCATCCCTGTAGCCTCCTCCTGTCACCTGGTGTTTTTCCAGCTTGTTTACTGGTAGAGGTGTTTACAAAAAGGTGGTGCCCTAAAGGATCAATCCTTTTCATTGTACTGAAACATTGTATAAAACAATCTGTCTTTCAATAAACTTTGCTACAAGTCCTCTGAAGAAATCAGAATTCTATGTGTTGTTGCACGAGCCATCCTGAATTGTAACAACAGCCTTGCGCCCTCTTCCATGGGGAGCAGAGACCACCAGGTCACCAGAGAGCTCAGTGAGAGAATCTCAGCTCCCAGGTTTTCCCTAAATCTGGGTGTCAGGCTGCTGTTGGAGTGCAGAGAGGAGAGAGATTCCAAACCTTGCAGGGCAAGGGGCCACACTCACCCAGCCATCAGCTCAGCACTGCCCCAGCCTGCCACTGCCACCGCCACCGTGCTCCCCAGGGATAACAGACTTGATGGATTTCACACTTTAAGGCTTTAGCTTTGAAAGAGCCTCAGCTTTTATCTTAGCAAAGTACAGCATTTTAACCTAAAAATATCCCGCCCAAGCTCCTTCCATCAGAACAGCAGAAGATGAGCTGGCAACTCTCAATTTTTGGTGCTTCTCTATCAGAAAGATGAAACATTTTCCCTATAATCCTACAAAATGGAATGTTTAGAGTTTCAGAGGTTACTGGAATTTTCCCTGGCAGCTGGTCAAATATGTGATCTCATTAGAGCTTCTTTGATGAGGAAGTGTAGCTTGACTCAGAGAGAAAATGAGTAAGGGAGATGAGAGCATGTCAAAGGAAAAAGCGAAGTCGAGAGAACAGGAAGCGGAAAAAACCTACATGAACCAAGAATTTGTCCTGGGCTGTAGTATAGGATTATTCTATCACCATCTTCATGAACTGATGAATCCAATTGTTGGAGCAGGGCTCTTCCCACGCCCGCCTCCCTCTGGGGTGCCTTCAGTTAATGACCCATCAATGCCTTGCCCATGATTCACAGATAATTCCCTCTGGGAGTTATCTCTCTTTAATGGGCCATCAAGGACCTCCTGTATGACTCATCATCCCATTGGGAGATGCTCCGCCCATGGGGAGGAGCCAAGCATTCTCACCTGGATATAAGCTGGGATTTGGGAGAGTAGAAGCAGCCCTCACCCACTGGATTCCTAGAGGACCAGAGCTCCCAGGCCTTTCTACGAGATCACTGCTTCAGGAAGATCACCTCACCTGGACTGCTTCCATCGCCCTGATCAGGTTGTATTCTGATTCTGTCAGTGGTCTTTTTGTATTATTGCATTTATTTTATTTTATTTTCCCTTTTCTTCTCATTAAATTGTATTTCTGACTCGGAGCCTCTCACTCATTTTACTTTCAAACCGCAACAAATTTTAATGTACTACACTCTGCCTCTTCACAGAGGAAGGCAGGAAAGAGCATCCAAAACTCACATAAATGCCCAAATTCTGATCATGAATGAGGAAGAAGCAGTTCTGCACTCTCTCTCTGAGGGAATAAGATCATTGTGGTGCCTTTTTCATCTCTGAGAGGCCAGGAATTGCTTCTTACCCACTAGTGGACCCAAGCAGGAATAAGTACCTGGCAACCTGGGATTAAAAAAAAGAATTCAATTCCTGCTGGATGCCGACTGCTTGTCAGTTCACTTAGCCCCACACATGCAGGGAGAGTCAGAGCAGCCCTTTTCCTGAGCAGGAGAAAAGGACAAGGCCTAGGGTTTTTGCATGCTCCATTGTGAATCTGTGAATGGCTCCTCAGTGCACAATGCTCGAGGCTGCTCGGGGTTTGTTCTGCAACAAGCACTCCAAGCATCCTCATTGTTCCTGGCAGGAGGGGAGGCTGCAGGGGCTCTGTGGTGGGCACAGGCCAGGGGCTGCACAGGCACAGGAGCTGTGTCCAAACCCAAACCATGGGCTGCACCATTCCAGGGGCAGGACAACTTTGACAGACATACCCGTGGCTGTTCTCCATCAGGAGATCCACCAGGTCTGGCACATCCTTATTTGGTTCAATAACTTGTTTTTTGCCAATGCTAACGAAGAATTACAAATGAATAATCAGAGCCTTGCCCAACCCAAAGCCTCCCTTACATCAAATGATCAAAGTTTGTAGAGAAAAGGAAATTTCCCACTGTATTACAAAAATTATTGTTGATCTTATACTTCAGGAGGTGTCTGTGGTTCCCACAGCTTCAGCATGCCACTCTCAGGGGAGGGACAGATCCTTCCCTGTCAGATTATTCCTTTTTTCTGACCTAGAGGTGGGGCAACTGAGAGGTGTTTCAAAAGCTTTTATTCTATTTTCAGTCTCATGTGAAGGATGAGACAGTAAAGATGTTACAATTTACACCATCACAATCAGAAGCCAAACTATTTCATAATTACAATGCATTATAAGTATTTTTTGGCTTTTAGCATTTTTTAGCATTTTTGGAGTTCAGCATTTTTTATCTCAAAGTTTACATACAAATGCATACTATATAAACCTTCCATCAAACTTTAAAAATACTCTACAAATGCATTTCCCACATTTCCCTAGGACAAGTGTTCAATTTCAGCAGCTGCCTCTTTCCAATGCTTTTGTCATCAGATTTACCCACGAGCTGGAAATTAAGTTCACAGCATTCTTATCAGAGTGACAAGACATCAGGACTCCTTCTGGCATTGTTTTTTACCTAAATGGATACTCCTTCCCTTCTCTCTGGTATTAATGAAGAATCATTTGTCAGTAATTTAGGCAATGTGCATTCAGATAAAATAAAAAACTTTTCTTACCCCTTCCCACCTTCTTGGGGGAGAGAGTTTTGACCTGACCTGAGGTTAACCCTGACAAGCACACCCATCTCCTTCAGCAGAGTACAACTCCACCAAACCTGCCAGCATAATCACACGTGTCATTGTCACACAAATTGATTTCTTCAGACTGGGGCAGGATGGAAAATCCTCCTACCAAAACTGGTTTAAATCTCTTGGCTCTGAGGAGCAACAAAGGTTTTTTCTGTGCCATGTCTGACAAAATGATCACTCATAAAAACCCAGCAGAGCAAAACCCAATCCCTGCTCCCTCCTTGCAGCTCTGCTGTCCTCAGGTAAGCCATGCTAAGCCATGTTCACCACTCCAAACTAAATCTCGGGGAAGGGATGGCTTTCAGCTCATGCTCTCATCATGATGGCAGCTCCACAGTGCCACAGGGCATCAACAGCACTCCACACTTGTACACACTTGTATTAATCAGCAGAAGAAGTGCTACAGCTCTGAACACCCAGAAGGAGCAGACCTGAGGAGTGAGGCTGCTCCTGCATCGTCTGTTTTCAGATCAGAACCCTAATTTAACTCAGAGCCAGCAGGGCCCCTCAGAGTAGACATGGGTTCAGCAGTGCCAGGGACATGAAGAACATAAAAACCCACAAATCCATCCCAGCTCTGGGACACTGGGGCTCATTCCAAATGGCAAGACCAGCTCAGCATGGATTTACAAGCCCTGTGAAGGCATTCAGTGCTGTCTGCTTTCTCCAAGCCCTCCAACCAGCCAGCAGGAGAGCTCAGGGCTCCTCTGCTGGAGCTCCCAGAGGCTTTGCACTGGCCAGGCTGCTCTGCTTGGGACAAAAATGGATTGAAGTGGGTTATCTCTTGTGGTAAAGGTGGACTTTAGTTTCCTAGGAGGAAAAAGGCTCAGCACAAGGCTGCAGACAATCATATTCCCTCCTGTGTCAGAAATCTGTCTGTGTGTGAGTCCGTGCATGCAGCTCATCCAGACACATCTGTGTGAATGATCATCTGTCTCTAGGTGTGTGTCTGCATCTCCCCAGCCACCAGGCTTCAATGGCTGGATTTAAAATAAACCAGTGAGTTTCTCTCATTTTTAGGCAGTCTGGAGTGCCTCAGTCACACCCCACCACACTTCACCCTCTCACACTCATTGACATTCTCTCACACTCAGTACTATAAATAAAAGCCTCACCATAACAGGAAATATCTTCTAATTAGCACCCCAGACACAATCTCCTGGCTACCTTCCACTCCTTCCCATCGGCAGAGAGCTGGAGGCTCTTTCATTTTTTCTTGCAACATTCCCTTAAAGACCCATCGATGTTTTGTTGAGACCATTTGCAATGAGGAGGAGGAAAAAAGAAGAGGCATCCAGTGGAAGGTGTCAGATGGTAGCAGGAGGTAAATCATGTGCCTTCCTTTCCCTGCCCAACTACTGAGCACTGCTGTAAAAACAGGCTTTTAAAAACATCCTGTTCTACACAGCTACAGCTGGAAAAGGCCTCTTAGATCATGCAGCTCAGCCTCTGGGATAACTCCCTGGTGTACACTTTATGCTGTTTTGTCCAACCTAATTATCCATCCCTGCTGTTAATGGGATGGAGCACCAAGCTGTCCGGATTGCCTCCATCCTTCTGGGTTCTTTTATTGTTCTTTATTCCCTTCCTGGTAGCTTCTAGGGTTGAGTTTTGAGACTACATAACTTTAGGTTCTGACACTTAAAGCCTTTAAAGCATGTTCTCATGATCACACACTTCACTGCAAGATGCAAACTGTGGTTTGAATCTGGGGACCCTCATGCTTCAATAAAAGAGCAGAACTTTTAGAAGAGATTAAGTGTTAAGGAAAAGATTTTGCTGTTCTGCGGTTTGAATCAGGGATTGGAGGTTTCTCTGCCTTCACAAAATACAACAGTCCATGCATGTGCCTGCAGATAAAAACGTAAGCATGCACATCTCTGCCTGTGCTGCAGCTGAAGCTCTTTATTTACACACCGTGGTCTGTATGTGGTGAGCATTCACACAGGCATGGATACACTCAGTGGTACAAAGGCTCAGCCTGACAAGTACCTTGGTTTTTCTCCTCTCATTTCCCTCACACCCAGTAGCCTCGGGCCAGCAAAAAGTCTGTCATGTCATGGCAAAGCTCTGGAGATATTTCCAGGCTGGTCTAAACTCCTGTCCTGCCCTCCCTGTGCACTGAGTGCCTCTGCTTAGGCTTAATTTTACCACATTTGGCACCTGCTTTTCATTGCCAGGCTGATTTCCAAATGAAAGCAGGCTTGTGTCTGCTGTCTCAGACTGTCTTTTTGTCACAGGAGTCGAGGAGATGAGGTTTTGATGTGTTTCATAAAATTGTCATCAGGTAATGGAGAGAGTGCTGCTAATGAACCTCAGCCCTTGATAAGCCAGCAGAGCCTGCTCATGAATCAGGGATGCAGCAAATGCACCATCTAAGGAAGAGCCAGCAGTGAGTCCTAGAGACAAAGATCTTGGGGCCAGGTTCTCTCCAGCCCGTTTGCCACAGAGCCATCCCCAGCTTGCTCCCAGCAGGCTGGCAGCTCAGCTCTCCCTGTGCTCTCACGGAACACCTCTCTCTCTCACAGGGAGGAGGGAAGATCCTCATTCCCAATAGAGATCTCAGAGAAGGAAATCTCCCCCCTACCCTCCAGTGTCAGTTTCCAGGGAACTCCTTCTTCTCCCTTGTGCCAGGAAGTCCCCCACTATCCACATTTCTCTCCTTGCTGGTCCATAGGCACCTGCTTCAGCATGTGTGTCAGGGCTTTCCTATGATTACAGTCTCCCCCACTGTCTCTCCAAGATTCCTCACTTCAGACATTCATGTAAATCTGTTCTGCAGTCACACAGTGCTCCAAATCAAACTTTGAAATATTTCTTTTTAGCCTTTTAACTCGTTCCTGCAAGAGACACATTGCAGAGTGGGGCTTCCCTGCTGTGTCAGGGAGCCCTGGGTCATGAAAAGGCTCATGAGAGGGGAGAGGACTCTGCTGTCCATGTTCAGGACTCTTCTTTCACTCAGAAATCCATCAGTCCTTGCTTTATGTGTCTGTAAAAACTCCTGGGCTCTTCCCAGTGAGTCTACCTGCAGTAGCAAACCTCTTAATCCTTTCGGTTTAGTCCTAAGAGAGGAAAACTTTGATTTCTGATTTACCTGCCTCCTAAAGACACGGGCAACTGCTCAAAGTGCAAAACCTTCATCAGCTTGCATTCTGCCTGGGCAAAGAAAACAGAGAAATGGTGTCAGTAACAAGCAAAGGAAGGGAAAGGCCATTGCTCTCCATCCCCGTGCTCTGCTGACCCCTCTGAGCCTCCCCAGCTGGACCTGCCCCAAGCTGCTGAGCACCAGGGGCAGGTTGTGCTCACCCAGCAGTGAAGAGATGGGCAGCAGCCAGGGCTTGCTGTGCCTCCAGGGCTGCCTGGCCTGGCAACAGGAGCCAGGAATCCTGGCTGGTCCTGCTCCATCCTTGGCTGAGGCAGCAGGAACCATGTGCTGAGTCTGCTTCAGCTGGGAATTACACTCTGCATATCTTACATCTATCAGTGTAAAAATAGGATGTTTGAATAAAGGGTGTTAAAATTGCCACCTCAGTCTGATTTCTCATGCTGTGTAATATAACATATGGCAGAGACTAAACTCCGACGGGAGAACTCGGGAAGCAAGCAAATAAGTTGTTTAACCATTTCAGCACCTTGGACACAGTCTGGAGCTCTGCAGGCGGAGGGTGCACACGGGTAAATGTGGGCAGCACCTTCAGTCTCATCTGCGCATCAGATGAGAGCAGAGCAGAGCTCTGACCCCAGCGAGCTGAGCTACACGGCCCAGGCTAATTGTGAGAGCTGCCCAAAGCAGCAGCACCTCGTTCACCTCCCTTCACTGGCTGTGGCACCACAAAGCAGCATCACCTCCCTTCACTGGCAGCCTCCTTGGCAGGCTGGAGCTGCCCCCTCCCGAGAGCAGAGGGTCCCAGCAATACGGTCTGTGCGTTGCCTGAGGGAGTTAACATGAGTTTCATTTGCACTAGTGAAGCTCATCAGAAAGGGGTTAGCACACGGCAAATGCTGCTGCTGTTTGACTTGCAGCTGCAAATCTGGAATGAGGGTGCCAAAATCGTTCCTGCACAGAGCAAAGTGTGCCTAGGATGGATGAGTGCAGAGGGAGTGTCTCAGCAGTGGTTATGGGCCAAGAAGGCCCTGCTTCCCCAGCTGGACTTTCCCAGTTGTAGTGACTGGGATTTAGAGGAAGTGCTGGAACAGGCACCACATCCCTCAAAGCTGTTTAATGAAAAGGTGGGAGAGAAATGGGAAGGGTCATAGAATCATAAAATTATTGAGTCACAGAGTAGTAGAATCACAGACTCATAGAATCATTGAACCATAGAGCTATAGAGCCAGAGCCACAGGATCATGAGACCATTGAATGACTAAGGCTGGAAAAGACCTCCAAGATGAGCCTGCCCAATCTTTGACTGAACACCACTATGTGAACTAAAGTATAACACCAAGTGCCACCTTGAGTCATTTCTTGAACTCCTCCAGGGGTGGTGACTCCAAAACCTCTGTGAGCAGCCTGTCCCAATGCTTGACAACCCTTTTCATGGAGAAATTCTTCCAGATGTCCAACCTGAACCTCTTCTGGCACAACTTGAGGCCATTTCCTCTTGTCCTGTTGCTGTTACCTGGAGAAGAGGCTGATCCTCACCTGGCTGCTCCCTTTTGTCAGCGAGTTGTAGAGTGAGGAAGTCTTCTCTGGAATTTCATGGGAATTTGACTGGGAATCAAATCTGGGCCACAGCAGAGAGAATGTTGAATCCCAACCACTAGAAATAGTTTCTCAGATTCAGCCCTAAAGTCAGGATCATTAATTTTAAAGCAGCATTTGATGGAAAAAGATAATGATGGGTCAAATTTCAATAGGACAGTGGCTCCCTAGCCATGAGCTGGATCGTCCTTTGGGTGCTGCAATGGAGGGAAAAGCACAACTGGTGCTATGCTCCACATAAAAAAGGGTTTGGATATAGCTAGTTGTCATCCAGCAGTGGATGCTGTATGACATAAATTTATGATTTATAATTTATTATCCATTATGCTGGAGGCATAAAATGTGCTGAATACCCTCGGGAGTCTTCAGCACACTGAGCATAGATGGGATCCTGCACAAGAGCAGCCAGGGGTGCACAGAGGGTCTGCCTGCTGTTCATGGGGACTCTGTCAAAGTGAAGAAAGGGTTAAGAGGAGTCCCATGTCCTGCCCACCTCAGTGCTTGGACCTTGCCTGTGTGAATAAAATTGTTTCTGTAACAGATTGCAGAAAAAGAAGAGGGGGCTGGGGATTTGGCCCAGCATCGCATTCCAGCACACTGGCTTGTGGACTCTTTAATTTATTTTTTCCCTCTCCTGTTCAAGTTCTGCCTTGTCAGGTTTAATCGGTAGTGTTTGTAATTCAGGTAGTAAATTGATTTTTGAAAGTACTCTGTCCCTATTCAGCTCACGTTACCAAAGATCCTGCATTGATTATGCACTGATATTGATGTTTTTGTCATACAAGTTCTAGTGTCACTATATTCAGAACCTGCTCCTTCCTTCTTAGAAGTGTTTCAGAATGTGGCCTTGGGAAAGATACTGCGTGTCACTTTCAGGATCAAAGATAACCTGGCAAGGAAATACTCTATTAGTAGTGAAAATCTTGTACCTTTTCTCTATCACCTTCCTCAGAAGTAGCACAGTAAAGGTTAGTGAGGAAAGACCAGAACCAGGAGATCCTCCAAGGAGAATTGAGCTGTCAGCAGTGTGTGAGCTAATAGGAAGGGACAGCAGTTTTGGGATGCACAGGGTAAATGGAGACAAGGAAAAGGAGTAGTTCACATCTCTTGGTCTGTGTGAGTGCCTCCTGCCTGCTCAGCCACCTTTCCTTCTGCTGGGAGATGGGGATTCCTGCCCCAGGGCTCCTGGTGCTCTCCTGCATCTCAGGGAAGCAGCAGCTCTGGCAGAGCTGCTGGAAACCACCTGGGGCTTTGTGTGCATCACAAACCCAGTGCAAGCCAACAATCTGATATCCTTGTGGGGGAAATAAAATAATAAAAGAAAGAAAGGTAGTCAGATCTCCTTTTGGAAGAGTATTAACAAGAGTGTCATATGAAAGGCACAGGAGGAAATTATTCTGCTCTATTTGCTACTGGTCAGATCTCAGCTGGAATATTGTGCACACTTCTGGGCACCAACCCACAAGAAGGATATAGACAAACTGGAACAAGTCCAGAAGAGAACAACAAGGATGATTAGATGTTTTGAAAATGTGATTTAAGAAAAACTGAAAGAAAGGGGGTTGTGGAGTCCCAGTATGAGAAGACTAAATTGGAAACCTGATAACAGAATTTCGATTTATAGGAGGTCATTAGAAAGAAGATGTTGTTTAGTTTTACACACTGGGGCAGAATAATAAAAAAAACAAATTAATATCAGTTGTGGGGAAAATGTTACACATTTGAAGACAGTGAAGCAATCAAGCAAATACATGAGGAGATAAAAAAGGTTTTTTAAGGATCTGAACAAACATCCACCATGTAAACCCATTGTGCACCTGAAGCTGCCTCCATGAATTGGAAAGAAAAAAAGATTTATTTTCTATGTTCCTTCCACCACAGTGCCCGTAATTTGATTTTTGGTTCATGTGACACACTGTGGTGAGATTCTCAAAATCATTCCAGGACAGGTGTGTTCCTAGCTCTCAGGTGGGATTTGCACACTGTTAGGGACCACCTGATACAACCCAACCCCAACAGTCACTGATCCTCAGCTCTGGGCTGGCTTCAGAGAACAGGTTCACACAGGATGGTTCATATTTAAACCATTTATGTTTTTATCAACTGTTCATTCCCCTAGGACTTCAAAACTGGGATAAACCTGGTTTGTGGGTGACAAGGAAAAGCAGTGCCAAGAGGCTTATATTTATTACTTATTAGAGATGGAATCTTGCTGCACTTTGTGTCCACAGAAGTAGCCATAAAACCCCAATTTAATAACGATGAACCTCGTTATTATAGAACATCTGTAAAATTCTGCTTTTGAAGCTGGCAACTTGTGGGATATTTTGAAGCCCTCAGACCTGCATTTCCCAAGGAGCTCCTGACTCAGCATCAACTCTCAAAAGCTGCAGTCCTGGTGCAGGGCCCCCGTCAACAAAATCTCATTAGTATCACTCTGCCAAATTAAATGGCTTAAAGTTGGGAAGCAGCTGGAGTACAGAGCAGTTTTATTGACTGTTGCCTTAGGTTGGATGCAAATTAGCTGGCTTGGGGCTCCCTGTTGCATTTGGCACTGGCCACAGTGGCCAGGCAGTGCAGGGGCTTTGCTTCTTGTTCACAGAGGAAATTCTTGTCTGTGATGGGGCTGCTTCATGATGAGGGAACTCACCTGGTGATGGCCATGCACAGCCAACAACAAAAAAGGAGCAAGTGCGTTTTTATGGGCATTCATCTCATTTATCTTTGCATGTCTTTTCAAGCAGCAAGCAAAAAGTAACTACTAGATGAGTTTCTTCATCGGGGCTATTAAATGATTCACAATTTCATGGATGTTCCTTCAGGCTGGGATTTTAATCCAGTGCACAGGAGCATTCCTTCTTTGCTTGACAAGAAGATATTTGTATCAAGTATTCCCATCAAAGCTTCATCTCTCCTGGCTAATTCACTGTTCCAGGTGAGAAGTATCAAAACTTCAATGTTTGAAGGACTCCAAGGGCTGAATTAACTGGACTAAATAAACATTGTTTTCCATGAGATCACAGATTTGGGATGATAAACAGCAAATATTCTTTAGGCATGTCTGGATCATTTCAGACTGGGATCCAAAGCTGTGGGCCTAGGAGTGGGAGGCGAATGGGGAAAGATAAAGGGAAATGGGCAATGTTTCCATGAATCCATCTGGGCTAAGAACAGAAAAAGAAAACAAAGCCTCTAGAATAATCACAAAGGTTTGAAGAGACAGGTCCAGATGGCCTAAATTCTACATAAATCTCTAACTCCCTAAGCATAATGTCTCCTTATTGACTAGGGATGTGTGAAGGCCTAAAACCAGCCAATAAGAAAGTCATGAAGGCATAGGTGGAATTTAGGCCAGCTAAATATATACTAAAATCTTCATAAAGATGGCCTTAATCCCACATTTTAGCTCTAGGAGACTGTGAGCCATTATCATAACTTGGAAAGCAGCTTGTTGGGAATGCAAGAGGTAAAACATCAACCCTCTGTCTCAATGCAGCATTTTCTGAAACTGAGAAGATTGTTGGTCTTAGGTCTTTATAGCCATCACTTCTGTAACAAGCTGCAAGACCAGAGACCTTTGAACTCAGGCATCTCCAGTCTCTAGATTCACATCTGAAATTGTGATTCAGAATTAGGAATTACAATTCCCAGTTAAGAAGTTTGGATTTGGAGGCAAATTTCTCTGAGTAACTCAGATCTGGAAGTGCTGCCTGGCTCCATCTCCATCCTTCACTTTCTTCTTTGAGCATTTTTTTTGGCCTATTCTGATTCATTCACACACATACTTCTGTGATGCTGCTTGTACCCCAATAGAAAACCCCATTTTTCAGCAAATAACCCCTCCATTACTGACCATGGTCCCTCTCCTTCTCCAAATGGTCACGGTGGAAGCACAGGAGGTTGTAACTCAGGTGGAAGGAGGCATCTTCCATGTGGGAGGAAAAAGAAGAGAACTGGGGATGTTCTTTTTTACCACCATTTCCAAGCCACTTCTGGGGCCTGCATTTGACCCAGCCCTTGGCTGAGCTCTGCAGGAAGAGCCCAGCCTCCAGCAAATAATTCCTTTCTGCAAGCACAGGGCTTCTGGGCTGGCCCTCAGTAAGAAATCATCAGTAGGCCACTTTCCAGCATTCCTTTGTTGCATCAGGGGATAAGTAGAGAGAAAATGCTCCTGATTAATACAAAGACATGCCTCTTCCCTCGGAGGCATCTTCATGGCTTCCAATTGACTGGAACAAAGACAAAGAGTGTGAAATTCAATTCAAGAGTCCACATTGCAAAACAGGGGCAGGAAAGTTGTGCTAGGGGAACATTAAGAGATAAATCTTACTTTCCCTTTTCTTTTTTTTTTTTTTTTTTTTTTTTAGCGTGGCATTTTTTTCCCTTCAAACCATTCCTAATCCCTTGACTTTCTGTTCATGAATAGATTGAATTTTTCACTATGACATTGCCTAAAGACAATGAGCGATTTCACAACAAATGATTTATGTACTGGGATCTAGAGAGATTTTGCTCATAAAAACACTCTAGCCATTTATCTTGATCTCCTGATATATCAGTGCCACGGCTGTGTGTCTCTACATTAACTGTAGATTAAACAATTCAAACCAGTTGAAAACTGTAAATGTGAGAGAAAAGCTCAACGAAGTAGTTCAATCAATTTCCATGATTGGATTCTTATCAAGACAAAAATGTGAGCAGTTTCCTTTGGCCATTTCAGGATAAACAAGCCAGGAGGTAAATAGACTCCAGGCATCTGTGAGCTATGTCATGTGTGCAAGGGAGTAGCTTTAAATAAAGCAAATAAGCCTGAGTTTCCACCGGGGTAGGCGGCTCTGATGCTGAGTAAAGTTACTTTGCAGAATGTTTTGGGGGCGTTTTCTTTTTTTTTTTTCCCTCGACAACTGCTGGGACGTAGAAAAAAGGAATGACTGCAGTAATTCAGCAGCACGAAACACAAAACAAGAAATCAGAACAGAAATGAAAAGGGGAGCCCTGCATAAAAGAGGAAGAATTCTACAGTGGACTAGAAGTCCTTGGGAGAAGAGAGGGGGGAGAGCCTTATTTCTGCAGAGCTTCAAACAACCTTTCTTGGCATCCAGGAGCAATGTGAATACGCAGCTCAGCTCCATTTGTCTTTTCAGCTCAAGCCTTGTCTATGTTCCACTTTTTCCACCCCTCCGCATTCAGCGTGCAGCGAATGCACACATACTTCTAGGTCCAGGCTGGATTCTGGTTGCCCACGTGAACTCACACTAATTCCATTAGTTTGGTTTTCCCCTGGCAACAGAAAACCCACACAAACTCCCCCTCGCCAGTCACTGCTGCCTTTATTGAGGTTTTGTCTAGACACAGGACAAGGCAGGGGAGGCTCGACACAATAAATGCATCGAAGCTCGCAGCCTTTCAGTTTTGTGAACTTTTCTTTCTCCTGTTAAGCTCTGATGGAAGTGTCAAGAGAGATGTGGCCTCTCCTTGATTCAGATGCACAGAGCTGTGCCCTCAAAAGCACAGATTTGCAGAGGAAGCAGAGCAGTGACTAATTTCTCCTGGTGCACGAGGGCTGCAGCCTGATCTGCCTCAATCAAGTTCAGCTAATTTGGAAATGATGAGTCGGATGAAGCAAGCTGCAAGGCAGTGTGAGCAGGTCCCAAACTTGGAATTAAGGTATGTAACTAATAGAGGCATGTAGTCCATACTAACATGGTGTGAAGGTTGAAAGGGACTCTGAGACAAGCAATGGGGAAACAAAACTGGAAGACTGTGAGAAAAAAAAAAAAAAAAGAAAAAAGAAAAAAAAAAAAAAGCTGCCTTTTGTGCCAGGTTTCTCCCCTTCTTTCTCCTTTGAAGTTGCTGGGGTTTTGCACACAATTTCCACATCCAGGCAGGAGGTGAGTGAGCACCAGAGAGCCAGAGCTGCTGTCTGTGCACACTGTGTGAGCTGCTCAGTGGGAAAGTACAGCAGTGCCCTCCACAGGAGAGCTCCACACGGCATGGACATGGGGTCACGGGGTCAGCCAGGCCACACCACAACACCCCAAATTATCCTAACAGGGCTGCATTCCTGCTGGAACCTGAAAAACTGAACTTTTTGTCACCCTCAGCATCACGGCTGAGGCTGTCTGTGGTGCTGAATTCCACCCAGTTCGTCTGCAAGTGGCTGTGCTGCACAGCAAAAGGACAACTGTGGCATTCCTGACTGTTCAGGGCTTTCTCCATGGGTGAATGCATATCCCAGAGAAACATACTGATCTCTCCACCTCCACCCAGGGAAACCTTCCATCCCCACCAGCTCCAGAAGGAGTTTGGTGAGTGAAAGATTCTGAGACAGAAATGAGCAGGAAGCTTAGTAAGTGCCAAAAAGGAAGGTGGCCCCTCACTGGGGAGACACCAAGGACATGGAATGGAGCAGACACGGGCTACAGCAGTCAGCAGAGGGCATTGCCTGCAGCAGGTGTGTGACCTGCAGTCAGAGCTGGTTCTGCCCACTGCAGATGGATCGAGCTGCTAGTGTCACTGCTGAGCGGTCTCAGGCCCACGTTTCTGCAGGTGACCTGCAGGCTGTCCACAGTCTTCCTGCTCTCCATCACATCCTGTGGCATCCATACAAATTATTTTCTTCCAGCTGCACACCTAATGGGATTGTTTCATTCAAGGCTGAATGGAATATTCAAGAAAGCTGTGTCTCAGCTCTGGCTGTGTGTGGCTCAGTGTGTGTGTGAGGCAGAACACCTGCAGACAGGCAGTCACTGCTTGGCCTGAGCCCTTATCTCCCCCATCTGACATTTCAGAGGGCAGTGCTGCAGAGTTGGAAGTCTGTCCCAATCCCATTCCTTCTCCTATGTGCTTACCAAGCTTCCATGGGGATTTTAGCACTTGGCACCGCTCGGTGAATGCTCCTCACACACCTGTGGTGTGCACAGGGAACATTTAGAGCTGTCCCATAACATCCCCATGGGGCTCCAGGCTCTCCCTCACTTCCAGCAGCCCTGAAGTGTGCCTGCTCCAGCCTCAGCCTCCATGGGAAACTGGAGCACCCTGACCTCAGCACAGGAGGCTTTTGCTTCCATATGGTTTTGCATTCTGCTGAACAGCTTAATAATGCTTTTTGTGAGGCCAGACAGAGAGCAGGAAAACCTTTAAGGCAGCAGAAATTACACATGGATTCAAGCAAGAGTGTTTTCTTCTTTCCTTGAGTCTACTTGGGGATGGGGAATGGACATTTCAAGGAAGGAGCTCAGAGGGAATTACTCACTGCAGTCAGGGGAGCTGTGGCAGAGCTGAGACCTCAGATCTGAGAGCATGTTTCCAGACTGGTGAGACCATAGTTTCCAGACTGGTGGCCACGAGTTTCTCCTGGCACTGGCAGAAGAGAGGTTGATCCCTTTCGACCAGCCAGGACAAATTGCCCTCATTGCTTGCAGCAGTGTGAAAGCAGCTGGAGAGGAGGGACATCCTGAAAGGGACACGCTGCAGGCGGCCAAAGTTTGCACTTAACATGATGTCTTAAGCTTTAGCTTTCATATTTTCAGACTCTGTCCAGCCCAGGGGTGCAGCTCTGAGCTCACAGTCAGTGTCACTCAGCTCTGCACAGAGCAGGGACACAAAACAAATCCTTCTCCTGCTGCACACCAAGGACAACTTTCAGCCCAAAAGCACAAACCAGGGTGGGCTGGAGGGAGGAACAAGAAGGATGAGACCTCACAACCTGAAGTTGTAATTGGACGATTAAACCTCAATATGCAAATGGCCCAAAACTTATAAAAGTGAAACCTCGTGAGCAGTCAGCCATTTCTGTGACCATTTTGGGTACACCTTGGGTGTAGCCCTGGCCAGGCTCTTGTCCTGCCCAAGGTGGATCCTGGGGGCCTTTCAATAAACACCTGCTTTATTCTCCAGCTCTGTCAAGTCTCTGTTCCAGCTCAGCCTTCCCAAGGCATCAAATGCTACAAGCAAGGGTGGGATGAGCTGCAGGGGCTGAGTGGGGAAGGGAATTGCTTTCTCTGCAGAAAAGCTGGATTTATAACCTCAGTCTGGCTGTCTTTTTGTGTGGCTTTCAGACACTGAGGCAGCCTTCATCTGGTTTCACGTTAAACTTCAGCTGAACAGTGGTCAGGTGCCTCCCAGATGGGGAAGATTTTTCTGCTCCTGCAGCAGGAAGAAGAACTAGGGGAGCTGGGCTGATCACAGGGGTTTTATTCATATCCCAGGGCTGCAGAGGCTGTCACCAGGCTGGCTGAGCCCAATGGGCTCTTCCTGGATGCTGGCAGCAGCATGGACAGACCCGGGAATGAGGCCTCAATCATGCCACTGTTGATTTGGGTTGTTAATATGAGCCTGGGGAGCTGCTGACTCACAGGCAAAGGCTAAGAATTGCAAAAGCAGGATCTGTCTGCCCGTGTGCAAAGCTACTGAGGGAATTGAGAGGTTTCTGGGAAGGCCAGGAGATAGAAAGTAACATCCCTGACTAGCAGAAGGATTTTCTAGGCATTTAAGGTTTTCAAGTAGCATCAAACTAACAGCACGGCAGAAAGAACAGAAGTAACAAAGAGGAGTTTATTTAAGCATCAGCAAAATACACAGTGCTGAAGCTCTGGAAACATTTCCCTTAAGTTCCTTCTCCTGTAATCTGCAAAACATTACTGCAATTGACATATTTATTTAAGAAAACACCAGGTTCCGTTTGCACTTTGAAATATGCAGGTTTTTTATATATTTTCTTTTTTTAAGTTCTATGCCCCAGGAGTCTGAGTAACACAAATGGAAATCACATTAACCTTGCCCATTAGCGAGGGGCTTTTACTGCAAACACAAGCAGCACACCACAGAAGCTTCAAGTTATTCCATGCTCAGGGTATACTGAGGAGGAGGAGGAGGAAGGAAGAGATTGTTTGTAGGACTGGAGTTTAGCTCAGAGCAGAGTGAACTCAGAAAACTGAGCCAGGCTGATGGATAAGAGCCAACAGCAGCACAAACCCCACTCAGAGGCTGTCCTAGATGTTGCTTTATAATGACTTGATTTAAAAGGACATTCTACAGTTTTCCTAAGAGAAGCCTGGAGCCCAGTCCAGAAGGAAAAAATAAAATGAAATGAGGGAAAACCTAGTTTTATCTATTTTTTCCTTTGTGCCAGTAAATACAATATCCAAGCTCACACCATAAAGGGATCTGGCTGGAAACTGCACAGTGCTCCTCCAAGGAGCATCCCACAGATCCTGCAGTGCCTCCTCTGTCATCCTGGCTGTGGTTTGGGACATTTAGAACCTGTGAGGCAGTTCTAGGACCAGGGAGGGTGACTGTGGCAGACGATGGGGCTGAAAGAAGAGCTCCTGTATCTTGTTCATCCCTTGCTATTCTCAGAGCTTATATAACACTATGAGCAGCTGAGGGCAAAGCTTAGCATTGTATTTAACAGAATTTTGGAGGTTGCATCCTGCTCTAGGCCTGCTGGTGCATTTCTCAGGGATCAGCACTGCATCTCTCTTTGAAACCTCCAGATCAGCCCCCTGTCAGAGACCTTCATCTGTCCCTGCCCCCTCACCAGGCCTGGATGCTTCCCCCAGCCCAGAGAGTTCCTGGCAGTGCAAGGAATTCCCACATTCCAGAGAATGCCTGGGCCAGGAGATCTCTGGCAGGAATGCTCTGGGTGACACGGGTTCTGTCCCCCCTCATCTTTCCAGGTCCTGTGGCAATGAATATTCATTTGGTTGATACTGGGCTGCACTAAGCAGCCATGCCACGGGAGCAGGAGTGGACTTGAAGGCACCTCCAGGCTGGATGCATCTCCTCTCCCCAGGAATTCATTTATGGAATAAGCAGAGACCTCTTTCCACTAAGTGAATATATAATGATGCAGTCCATACATTTATACATAACCCCCCGCAAACAAGGCCCTATTTAGGACAAGATCAGACTATGCTTCTTCCAGCAGGGGTTGCATTAGGAATTCATTTCATAGCATAAAAGGCGTGTATCGAGACAATCATCCATAGCCTGAATAAAACACTGGAGGAGAAGCCAGGAACCAAGGGAGGAAAGGATGATTTCTTTTAAAATAAAGTAAAAATAAAAATATAAATAAAAAATCAGGAAAGAAAATCCAAGGAAAAAAAAAAAAAAAAAAAAAAAAGAGAGAGAGAAAAAATACAGCTCCTGGAAAAGCATCCCAAGAGATAGGAAATTCAATCTGTTTATTATTCTGGATTGATGGAAGGGGAGGAAAGTTTGATGGAAATAGGACTAGTGAACTCAAAGGATGTATGGAAAGAGTTTGGGAGGGGAAAGAGAAGATATTAACAAAGACACATACAAATGTGTGTGTGTGTGTGTGTGTGTGTGTGTGCACTGCCTAGAGGTAACCAGAAAGAATCTGAAGGAAAATAAAATTATTTAGAAATCCTTCCTGTTAAATAATGCATTGTGCTCCAGGACACAAAGAACGGAAAATAATGAATTAGGGAAAGTAGAAATGGGGAGGTGGCATTAGGGCAAGAAGGAGGGAGAGAAAAGGAAGACGCAAAGGATAGGAAAGGTAAAGTGAAGATTTGTTTACTCTCTCTAATAGCCCAGACCTTTCCAAGTTGCATGTGGGATCAGCCAGCCATCAAAAACTTTCTTAGACAGAATAAAGCACATGCCTGGTAGTACCATTTGTCTTTTCCTCTATTCAATGGCCTTGTTTACATGAGGGTAAATGATTTCAGATAAAACAACTCCTGTGTGCTTAAATTCGTGGCTGCCTGACAGAAGAGAGAGCAAAGCTCCCAAGGAGGGGAGTGCTCCATAATCTCCTATCAGAAACCGCTTTAAAACCAAACGAAAACACAAAAGCAGACCAAAGGTAGTGAAAATCTGACCTAAATTCCTCTCATGTGTTTCTCTGTCCTCCAAAAGAACCAGCCCTGCATACCCAAAACACCACACAGCCCTTCTCATAGAGATCTAAGTGCTGGTTGAGGGGTTGGAGCCACTTGATGCTGCCCCTGCTCTGTGCTTATGGGAGCTCCAGTGCTTGGCAATGTTGATATAAACCTTCCTCCTCTTCAAAAGGACTGCAAACCTATTGAGAACAAATCGTTGGCCACCCTAAGCCTCTTGTTCTTCACAATGCACCTCTTCAAAATACCTGGTAGAAACCCTTAGCAAACGATGCTCACAACTTCCCTTTTCTTTGTGCAATTTGAATTTCATATGCTCACGAGGCATGTTGTAGGAAGAAACTTTTCCCTCTTCTCCCCCTCAAGCAACAGGCACTTTAAATATGCATAATAAAATATTAAGGGGCTGAAACCCAAGGTCTCAATTAAAACCTGTGCCAGTGAGATGCTGCAAGCAAAGGGGAACCTCTGCCTTCCCGAGTTCCTCCAGCAGTGCTCACACCCCTCTTCCCCAGCACACAGCAGATGCCTGATTCATGGCACAAGTCCTCTGTAGAGCAATCTCCAGCCTAAAGGCTGTTGTCACTCCTTCCACTGCCAACCTGAGTGAGCATGGCCCGAGGTTTGCTCCAAACACACCAGACAGAGCTGCCCAGCTGTGTTCCCTCCTGGCCCTGGTGCTTCACACCAAAGAGCCTTCCGAGAAAGCCACTAATTAAAGGCATGTGATGGTTAAACTTCTGCTAATCAAGACAAATGAACTGAGTCCCCAGTGTGTGATAGTGGAGGAGAATCGTTTCTTCCTCCACACCAGTCAGCCTTCAATTACAAAGCTCTGATATTATGGTGAAATATTTCCCCCAAAGCCTCATTCAGCAGCTCCTGGTTATGGTTCTCCTGATTGCTGGTGTTTATTTAGTGCTGGGGGAGAGTTCTGCCAGCAGAACACGCCAGTGTCCAAGTGTTAACGAGCCCATTAAGGATCGGCGATATAATTGGACCAGGCACTCGATGATTGGCAGCAGGACAGATCAAAAATTCCAGGGAAAATGTGTTGCTTTGCCCAGTTGCAGTGACACATAGATTTAGGAAAAGAGCTGCAAGGAAAAGGACATAGTCCAGACCGGGAGCCTGTCCCAGAAAATTACTGACAGCGAAACCAGGGAAGCACTGCCTCTTTTTTACAAGCCTAAAAACAGAGAAAAAACCACAGAGTTGGAGATTTGAACAGAAGGAGGTTTGGGGGCTGTTTTCACCCTGTGCAGAAACCAAAGGACTTTGCAAAATGCAGATAGCACGAACCAAAGCAGAAACTGAGCAAGTGAGTTGGAAGCAAACTGTCCTGACCTCTATTACACTTCAGAGTTGTTGATTTAACTGCTGTGTTTTCAAACATCTAATTTGCACCCTCAGGTAACCAATATAAAGCTGCCAGAGGGAGGCAATTGGAAATAAAAGAGTAGTCTTGGCTGGAGCAGGAGGAAGAGAGACAGTTAGAAAAGTAGCAAGACTTGCTGTAAACTTAAAATCTGACGGTGTGAGTGACCCGTGCTGCTTCTGAACCCGTGCTTGCTTGGGGTTTTTGTTGCAGTCAAACTACAGATCGTATTTTTTACGACTTCAGTGTTTAGGAAGAGAGCAAGGAAGTGTCTCTGTGTAGCCAAAACCCAACTCTGACCTTCTCCCTGAGCAAGGTACCTGCTCTGCCTACCCAGCACAGGACCAGAATTATCTCCTTGCAGCACCCATCCAGCCCAGCCTAAACCAGTGTCAAGACATGCCCATCATGTCCAGATGTTGTTGTTGAGGTAGCCACAATATAAAGAGTAACACTGTAAAAGTTTTCAGAAGGCTCCCTCTATTATGGCCACATGCTGTCTTTTACAGAATTTTTTAACACCTCGTGGGCAACTTTAATTGGTTAATAGCTTTCTTGTTAATTACTCTATTGGTTAGTAAAAGGTATTTTACTTGTCTATCAAATCTATCTATTCTCAGATTGTTTACATATTTTCTTTACTGATTCTCATGGGACAGATCCCTTGTTATTACAGGTGCATTTGGTTTTCAGCCTCAGAATAGATTGCTGTGTTAAAGGAATTTCTCATTCTCAAAACAGCTTCGCGTGGGAACTCGCAATTTGCTTGTTAGCTGCACAAGGAAGAAATAACAGACCAGCTTTGGCTCCTTCCACAAGGGAGGTCCTCCTGCCAGGAGACCTGCCTGCCAGGGCCATCACTGCCCGCGGAGGCAATGGGAGCCCCAGACACCACGGGCAGAGCAATCTGCTGGGTTTTGGCACTCGGTAGGGGATGCAGAGCAGCTCTCACAGCACTGGGTGTCCGTGTGGGTGTCCTTTCCAGCACAACTGTTGTTCCAGCTGCTTGTCACAGCCCTGATGCTGTGCCTGGCCCTGCTGGGAGCTGGCCAGGGAGCGGAGCTGGTCCTCCCTGCCTGCGGTTCCACAAAGCACTCTGAGCTGGTTCCATGTGCACAGGCATGGCTCAGGCTCTGGGGCCAGGCTCTCTGGCCTGAGCAGCCCCTTGGTTTGTAGTCAGCTCTTTGAGCTGTGAGATCAATCAGACAGTCACGACTCCTGTCAGGCTCCAGATCCTTGCCTTGGTCTGGTTTAACCCTCGGCCTGCAGGTTCACCTACGGTTTTGCTCACAAATGAGGGCGCTGTCAGGGCATAAACCCTTGTCCATCTGCAAGACAAACGGCTGATTAGCTGATAGGGGAGAGAAAAAATGATCTGTCAAATTTGTTTTCCCAGTTCTGGGCAGCACACTGACAGCCTGAGTCTGAACCAGCTTGAAAAAGAGGGACATTGTTTTGGAGGCAAAACCCCTGAGGAGTTCTGAGGGAAGGAGTCTTTAGGAGGCCAAACACTGGGTGAGCCATCTCTGTGCTGTGCAAGCTGGGCAAGCTTCAGGCTACTGTGCCACAGAAGGGTTTTGAGGATCCCAGGAATGGCAGCATCCCTTTAGGACAGGATGACAGAGCTCTCCTGGATCCTCAGTTCTATCCTATATGGTGGCATCACAGCGCAGCAGGATCCAGGAGACTTCCAACTGCACATCCAAGCCAGCAGCCAAAAAGAACAGTTTGTGCCATGAACAAAAACAGCTCTTTGATCTCCTTGACATCGATGCAGCAAACATCCCACTCCGGTGCATTCTTGCATAAAAGAGAAGCTTCTTGCTGCTCAATCACACTGCTTTTAATAGCTTTTTGAATGCAAACGTCCTCAGCTTTTATTTCAGTTTAATCTGCCAATTTTTCTAAGTCTTTATCACACTTTATCAAACAGTGTATCAGTGTGAGATATCCAACCCCCTCCCCTCAGGCACCTCTGAAATTGAAATCCCAGGAAGACAGCAGCTTCTTTCATATTTTAATTATTTTAACATTTTCCTTTAGTAGCCTCAGCATTATTATGACTTGTTTTTCTCTCTGGAACAGGGCTGTGATCCCACACTGGGTGGGAAATTTGTCTAGAGGAAAATAGCAGAATGCCTCTAATGCATTAGGTATGGATTAGAGAAATTGTGTTTGGGAAATACATAATCTCTTGGTAAAAGGGTAAAAATAAAAAGCCTGTTTCATTTTGGCTCTAATTTGTTTCTCCCCAATTACAATTTTTAATGAAAAAGTGTGTTTTAACCACACGGGTGCTGTCTAAAGTGCCAAGTGTTAGGTATAAACTGTGTCTCCAATAATGTCTCTTCATTCCTCACAATTGAGGGCTCTGATTCAGGAAAACATTTAACCACATGTTTAATCCATTCTTCCTGCGGAAGACACTCATGCGTAGAATTAACTCGAGGTGTCCTGGGACTTGTTTTATGTACTTAAAGTTTGAGGCACTGAAAAATTTTCAGGCTGTCTCATGGTTTATCACTATGTGACCTGGTACATCAGGCACTAAAATTGACACAGAAGCTTTGCTGGCTGTCAGCTTGGCTCTGATATAGAACCAAAGACTGAATTTTTTTGGAAGGGACCTTAAAGCTTATCTCATTCCACCCCTGCCAAGGGCAGGGACACCTTCCACTGTCCCAGGCTGCTCCAAGCCCTGTCCAATCTGGCCTTTGGACACTGCCAGGGATCCAGGGGCAGCCACAGCTTCTCTGGGCACCCTGTGCCAGGGCCTGCACACCCTCACAGGGAAGAATTCTTCCTAATATTGAATCTAACCCTGCTCTGTGTCACTTTACGGAAGTAACCCATGAGCAGAACATGATGCAGAGGGAGCAGTCACTGCAGCCCAGGCACAGTACCCCTCACTTGCCTCCCCAGCTACTGCATTGATTTGGAAGATCTGTATCTCAGCATTTCCCCAGGCTTGCTTTTAATTTCCATTTCTCCAGTTTTCCAGCAAATTGTTCCATCTCACAGAGATTTTCCAGTAACCAGTATTGCTGGCACGAAGAGGCTGGGCCCATTACTATTGTATTTACCCTGCACCCCAGCTCCTCTTTCTCATCCAATAAATCTATTTGAGGGTAAGAGTTTGGATAGACACTTTAATAGAGCTCTCTTGACCCTGACCATGTTAAATGATTTGGGGGGGTCTGGCTCTGTGCCCATTCCTGCAGCTCATTAGTTCATTTTTCCTTTAAGAGCTGCATCTCTGTTGTATTGCACATCTCCTCCTTCTTTCTGAGCCCAGCTCTCAGCCATGCCCATGCATCAGGCTCTGCTCTCAGAGGACACAAAGACTCCCAATAACCTGAGAAACCCCCCCAGGCCCTGCAGGTGACAGGGACATCAGCACAGTTGCCCCCTCCTGTGTGTGCTCTTCATTTTGCACAGTTCTGGTTGTCTTGGTGTGGTGATGGAGAGGGGAAAGGGAAAGAGATATCTTCTTCCTTGACAGGAAACCAGTGCTGAGCTTGAGCTCTGCACTTCTGATGTTGCTGGCTCAGCCAGAGTTTTCCAGCTGTAGTGTTTGGGGAGCAAGCTGTTGGATTGTTTCCCTGCCAATGAGCCCCTCCAACAGTAGCTTTCCTCATCATTAGGAAAAGCAACTAAAATTTTCAGTTTAAATGATACCTCATCTCTCTTTCTACTTTTGTCCTACTGGGAGAGTGATGATGAAGGAAACAAGGGGCTGGGCTCAGGGTGCTGTACAGGGACTTGAAGGAAATAAAATTTGATTTGGGAAGGATAAAATGTTTTGACTTCCATGATGGAACAAGCAATTGTCCATGGATTTGCTGTGCTTCAGAAATGGGACTTCATGCTAAAAAGAGATTTTATGGAGCTCAAGCTATCATCTGGTGATGGAGAGCTCCCAGGACAGCCCTCATTCTCCAGCTGGCTTCCTAGCAGATCTGCTCTAATAGTGCCATATATTCTGGTCATAAGTATTGAGATCCAGCCATCACCAGCCAGTATAACTTCACATATAGCCAAGCAACATCTTCCAAAGGTTTCTGCCTCGCTGTAATGACCAATGCAGGGCTACTGAGACATTTATTGAGAGAAATGAGCAGGCTTTATTCACTTCTTCAAGGCACAGTATTTCCTTCCATGGTATTTTTCAATAAGAAACCTCTTCCAAGTTTCTCCTCTGCAAGTTTCTCCTTGTGTCCTTGGTGAGGGTTTCAGGTGCTGTTGTGTTTTCCTGGTGAGCCTGGGAGGGCAAGAGAGTGGTGACATTCCTGTTCTGCAGGAGAGCACATCCCACCTGAGGGGTTGCTGTGAGGCAGAAGGATGTGAAATGTTCTATGACCAGCTAGGATCTGCTTTTTTGTTGTTGGGGCTGAAAACACTGTGAAAACCACCAAGGCTATGCTGGCACTACATATAAGGACTCCAAAGAATAAAGAAATCCTAGGCAGCACCAACACCAGCCTTCAGTGAGGTTTCCTACCAAAGCATCCTGTGAAATTTAGGAAGCAATCCATCACTGCATTATATACACAGCATTTTTGTTTTCATTTCTACAGTGTCTCTGTAGAGCTGTCAGGTGAAGCATGTTGGATTCCCAGTGCTCAGCAGTGCCACAGTGATCCCTACTGCAGGACTTACAGGGTAGTTCCTCTAAATGGCAGAAGCAAAACCTCTGTTCCTCTGCTGGAGTTTATCTCACCACCGAGCTCCACTTACAGTCGTAGGCTATGCTGGGAAACATAAGCCTGGACGTCAAAATACAGTGAGAAAGCAAATACAGTTTTTCCAAGCAGAAGCCTGGCAGCCCAAGCACCACTTGGGCTGATCAAGGATGGAGTTGTGAGTCTTGTTGTACATCTGTGCCATTTTCAGGTGTGCAGTAAATTTTCCCCCAGCAGATGACCCACTTTAGGGTGCATGTCTCCCTCCATTCCTCACCCCAGGGCTCCCCTCTTTCCTGTTTCGTAGGTAAATACCACACATAGACCTTCTGCCATTTTCCTTGTTGAATTGCATTTCTCATTCTAATTCAAGAAGCAGGGTGTATTGTTAGTGATGGCCTTGCACATGCAGATCTTTCCACTGTGGTTTGCCCCAGGATGAGAGCTGTCCTTCCCAACAGGCTTCCTGGAAAGGATGAGCATTTCAGGTGGGGAATCACCCAGTTCTTTGTACTCTGTGGTGAGATTCACGGAGACCTGAGCACCTCCCAGACCTGCACTCCAGTAGGGCAAAGCAGGAGCTGTGACTGCAACACCTGAACCCAGACCTGGGGCAAACGAGCAAGAGCTCTGACAACTCCAAACCATATCAAAACCTTTGCCTCTCCCAGCAGAAGAAATTTATAAACACACAGTCCAACAATTCTGCTTCATGTATTCATGACAGAGATTTCTCCCAAGGCTTTTAAAATGATGTCACCCTTTTGCCCTCTAGGAAAAAGCCACTCTCAGACATAATATCCCAATAGAGAGAATTTAATTCAGGACCTATATATGGACTTCCATTTTCACATTACAGCTGTTCTGGTTTTGTGTTACTGCCCCAAGTACAGTGCAAACCCTGAGGGTGCTGTACCCACAGGGGTAGGAGCTCTCTGTTTACACAGTCAGCTTTCCAAAGGAATTCCCAGTGTTTATGCAATCCTTAAGGCAGTTTAAACATTCAGGGCCTCCCTGAGTTCAGGGCTGTCACCTGCAATAGCATCTTGGGGCTGCAGCCAGGAGCTCCCAGGCTGGGTCAGGCTCTGCCAGATTTCCCACAGATCTGGAGGAATCCTGCTGATTCTGCTGAGTCTCAAATCTGCTCTGCACTGAGGTTTACAGCAGAAGCTTGTCCATTCTAACATCTGTGGGATAATTCCAGCTTTTCTTTTCTTCAGAGTCACATCACCACCTTTGGATTTGCTCAAACGCACCTGTGGTATTTTGATATCTCCAAATATTGCGAACTCCTCATATTTAAATGTACAAGTTATAGACAGGGGCAAAGTTTAACTCACTCTAATCAACGATGAAATGAAGACCAAGCTCACCATTACACTTTGAAAGACAGTCTTTTTTATGCTGATCATTAACTGCAGCAGGGATATTCCTTCCCAGAGATCTGTTATTAATGACTGCTGAACTTTCTGATTTCAATTAACTGTGTTACGTTTATATTGAAATACAGTTGCTGTTGCTCCAGGGAAATATAAATACTGAAGTGAGAGCTGGTGCCTCCTCAGTTAAAGGACTGCAAGAACAAACAGGTTGGGCAGCAGCACTGTAGTTCACACTATGGATGCTGTATCCTCTTTCTCTCTTTTCTTCCCCCCTTTCCCTTTTCCGCTCTTTCTTGCTGGTGAGAGAATCCCCCCTGCCTGCAGCCATCTGGTTCTGCTCCCTGGAACGAGGACGCCCCCAGGGACTCCTCACCCTTACAGCCCCTTGGCTTCAGGCCTTTTGGCTCCTGAGATATTGGTGTCATCGTTTTTCTGCCTCTGTGGCCTCTTTCTCATTCCAGCCACGTCGCTGCTGAGGATCATCCAGAGCTAAGCCACCAGAATGGGGCTGCACAAACCCTGCACGTTCCTTCGCTCAATGCATCGCCCTGCTCGGGAAGGAAGGAGGGAACTGTTGCTAATAGCACACATTTTGAAGGAGGTTATGCAGAGCTGTGGGGTTCATAGAAAAGGAAATGAGGGGAAATGGCCCAGCTCCAGCCTTTTTGAAACTAATTCCAGGCTTCAGAGCCTCCAGAGTTTATTACTGAGGGTCTCCCACCCTCCATCTCTTCCTTTTTCCTACTCAGTACCTTGCACTGCCCGTTGAGATCCACACTCCCATCCCTCAGTCTCTAGTGTTCAGCAGAACACAATTTTGCTCCCTACAAAAAGCCAGGGCTACCACATTGTGCACTGGACTGCAGCAGCCTCACAGCACAGCAGAAGGACAGAACTGCACAAATCTGCCACCACAGAACTGATCTCCATTTCTGACAGCTGCCCTGGCACCATGTCCTGAGCTGTGGCTCACAAGTGACACCTGAGGTGCTGGACAAGGGTTTGGAGCAATTCAGATGTGGGGCTGCCTCTGTGCAGCATGTTCAGGTTACTCAGGACACACGTGTGCACTGAGCCCCAGTGGCATCAAAGGACTCTGTAATTACTCTCAAAGGTTTCTATTGTGTGCAAAACCGTCATTAGCTCCCAGCAATGTGATTGCCCTTTATTGACAACAGAACTCAGCAATTCCCAGCGGTGGCTGACTGTGCCTGTCCAGGTTGGAAGGAAATGAACCTGTCATCCCTCCTCTCCCAGCTGGCTGTTGAAGGTGTGACACACACTGAAGGCTGCACCCACCTTGACCTGCATGTGCCCACAACTGAGAAATCACTCACATCTGCCTCAAGTGACACTTACCAGCTCCACTTAACTCCTTGGGCACCTCTGAGCTGTGAGGGAATGGCTGTAGAACCTGAGGACACAAATCAAAACACTGCAACTCTTCCTCAAAATGCCTGTGTGAAAGGGGCTGTGGGCCTCAGAGAGATGACCTTCTGTGAATCATGGAGACATTGAGGTCAGAAAAGCCCTCTGAGACCATTGATTCCAACCATTAAAGCCTGAGACTCAACAATGACACTGTGCAGACTTGCACAGGCTGAAATCCAAAGTTCTGTGGCCATTGCAGCTGGCATCCTTCAAATAATAGCATTAAAGTGATCCCTCCATACATACTTCCCATTTCCTTTAGATGATGAAGAGGAGCAGATCTAGGTGTATTTTTCACCTTTAGCCTTGGCCAGGTCTGTGGAAGATCAGGTGGGAAAAGACAGGGGAGAGACTGCTGAGACTGCTGAGACTCCAGCCCTTGCTGGAGCTGTGTCCATCAATCACAGGGTGCATTAAAACCTGATTTGATACCAGCTTGTGGCACACTCCTTAGTGCAGGGTCTACAAAGCATAAAATAGGAATCAGGAGCAGAGGCCTCTGGGTTTGGTTGGAGCATTATTGCTTGGTCTTGTTTCCAGTGACTGCATCTGTGTAACAACACCGCTTCCATACCATGTAATTAGACTGTTAATTTATTAAACAGCCACTGTAGTAAGCAGCAAGTGGGAGATACACTTATCTTCTGACAGGGGAAATATGTTATGGGTGAGCCTGTACTTTTCTGACTCAGCCTGAGCTGCTTCCCAACAGGCAGAGACCTTGAGCGGAAAATGTTTTCTTGGTGCAGACTTTGGACTAGCCCCCAGGAGATCTGGAGTCTTCTTGTTCTGCCAGGGCACAGGTTTGCTGCATGACCTTGATCAAGTTTCTCTGTCTTGCTGCCCCTCACTCCATATGTGAAATGAAAACAATAATCTGGCCTTTCTCCCACAGGTTACTTGGCTTGTTTAACTTTTCTTGTCAACATCTCCAGGAAGAAGCTGTGCACCTTGTTCTGCTTCTGCCAGGCTGAGCACACCTTGGCCCCACATCCATCTCTGCTCCCCAGTGATATATCCCTTCCTTTCCAGCAATGCCAGAGCAGCCCATTTCAAAGACTGCCAGGAAAAGGCAGCATATTCCAAAGGTTTGCATCTTCCAAGGTGATGTCAGGGAAACAGAGCAAATGCCATCATTCCAGATCCTCAGGAGGAAATTGCCTCAGTGTGAAATTCAGCCAACAGCAAAAACCTCTCTGTGACAAAGCTGGAAATTATGATAGCCTGCTTACTTGCCCATGGGAAAACACACAAGACTTGGGTCTTCTAAGACTGAGGCTAAAGAAAATGTTGTCTTCTTGTTGAAGGCCTGACAGCACTGCAGGGTGTGGAGAAGCCCTATAGAGCAGTTTGGGGCTTTTGCCATTCGATGTGTGGGTTTGCACTGGGCTGAGAAGATCCCAGGAGGATGCTCAGCACCCAGGGGAGCCAATGTGGCCAGAGGGAAAGGTTTATCCTGGATGCACAAGAAACCAAAGCTCCCTTTGATCCCAGGTGCTGGAGGAGATTCAGAGCATAAATCATTCTCATCCATTCTTCCTATATCATGTTAGCTGACCTACATGGTCACAGCTGACCATGCTGGGTAAATAATCTAATGTAATTACAGGGTAAAGAAATGGCAAATTCTCTTCTAAAGCTGAGTGGAGCTTGCATCTATTATTTATTAGAGGCAACCAGCAGAAGAGAGCAGGTTATGTGGTAATTACTTTTTGACCTCCTGGAGGTAATTGCATAATCATTTGCAGAGAGTTGCTATTACAGTTGGGTGAATCCTGCAAGCGGTTTTATGTGAACAGTTGTTTGAATTTTTAAACCAATTTCCACCTAACTATGGAATTCTGATAAGGTCATCTACCACCCCAGATGCCTTTTTCCCTGCCTTTTTTGGGGGGACTTCGTGCTCTTCAAGAATTAAAGTAATGAGCCGAGGGGCAGCAATGCTCACACCCATTTGACCAGTCACCCAGGGAAGCTTAGCCCAGTCTTTCCATGATTCAATGGGTCCAGCAGCTCAGAAGCTGGACAGCCAAAACCTGGAAGCAGACACTTAGAAAGCATTTCCTAGAAGCTTTCCTAGGTTTGCCACAGGTTTAGCTTCATCCTGAAATAATAAATTGTCACACGTGATTTATAGGCTCTTGGACCTTCTCTCTCTCTCTCCATCAGCCAGAAGAAGACAAAAAGACTAACTCAGAGCAGGCAGCCAGGGTCAGAAAGGATGAATCTCACTCTGATTCCTCATTTAGTCTTCTTCACCTCTCCCCTAATTTTACATGAATTCTGGAGCCAAGTCCTGGGAACTCCAATATTGGCTGTTCCTCTTAAATTCTTGACACTTTGAAATAAATCTACTTATGATTGAGCTGTTACAGTTAGGGTCCCATCTGGAGGTGCAACATTCCAAGGATCAAAAAGAGCATTGCAGTCTCTGTGGCACACAGAGTGTGTTTCCCTAACACCCCTATTAGTCTGTGACTTACTTCATCTTTCTCTTAGAACCCATGAGGCTCCAGAGGAGACATCAGAAACCCTCCAAGAGAAGTTTAAACCCACGTGAACTTTCTCTGTATTGCTCACCCTGCAATAGTTGAGACCCTGCTGTTTTAAAATTTATAGTGTAATTGATTTATGTATATATCATTCAGCTCTTCTTATTTATTAATTCTTCTGTCAAGGTTAATTTGAAATACTTCTAAATAAGGCTCCCTGACAACACTGTTGTTTATGAGATTGACAGCATGCCAGAACACGCTTCTCCATCACTTGCAGAGGCAATCTGCACAGGCTCGGGTCCCAAGAAAGGTGATCCCACTTTGTTCCTGAAAAAAGAGATGCAATGCAAATCACCCACAGTCCTGCAGTTGTTTGTCATTAATATTTCAGGATCCAACTTTTGTTATCTGGATAGGATTCAGATTAAAATGTCATGTGTGGGGAGGGGTGCAGTGCACAACTTGCTGCCAGCCAAGCAAAGTGCCAGGCAGGAGTTCATCTCCTACGTGTCTGAAATTGAGAAGGAACAGTGAAACAGGATTTCTCAGATCATCTGAAGTGCAGCAATTACACTTTATTCTGTTGAGTTTGAGTACAGACAGAGAGACAAATATTCCTCATTGAGAGGAGTCATCAAGAAATCTGATATCTAGAAATAAAGGTTAAAACTGTGGGTCAGAATCTTTAGGAACAAAAAACCCACAAATTCTCCTGGTACATTCTGCAGGTCAGGGAGATTAGTAGGGAATATGTCTTACTACCTGTCCTTAATGTTACCTCTGCTCTTTGTCTGGTTAACCTGGGAGCTCCAGACAGCAAAGCTCAGATGTCTTTACATATCTGGAGGCACCTGGTGGTCCCACAAGGTGGGTGAGAAGCACAGACTTCACAGGCTCTGCACATGAGTGGGGATGAACAGAACACTATGGCTGCATTTAAACTACACCCTCTGCATGTGTTTCCTCCTGAGCTGGTAATATTTCAGGTTTCCCTTCCATGACAACAATTCTGCAGCTGGAAGACTGCAGCCAGACCCCACAAATCCATGCCGGAGCAGCGCAACCCGGAATTCTCTCCTCATTTTCCTGGCTCTGGCAGGAGAGACCCATTTGTCTGCTGCCTTCTCCTGTGCAGCTTGGATGCCCCCCTTAACGTATCTTTTGGTTGGTGGTGGTGGTGGGGTTTTGTTTGGGTTTGGTTTTTGGGGTTTTTTGGGTTTTGGATTTTTGTTGGGTTTTTGGTTTTTTTGGGTTTTTTTTTTGTTTTTTTTTTTTTGTTTTTTTTTTTTTGGTTTGGTTTTTTTTTTTTTTTTTTTTTTTTTTCCTTACTGAAGGGTGAATTAGCACAAACCTTTCTTGGAGTTTTGACTGGGTTTAATGAACAATTAATGAGCAGGAGTAGAACCAGCACAAACCAGACTGTGCTGTGCACAGGGGTAGAGGGGAGGCTTGAAGTATATCCCAGTGTACCCAAGCTCTGGTTACTGATTTCTTCTTCTCTGAGTAGCAAAAGTGCCCAGAAAAGTAATTATCTTGACTTCTAATTCAATCTTCCTCTATTTAATTCTGTTCGTTAGAATGGGATTGTGTGAATGGTACCACGGAGCTCTCTGGCATTAGCTGTCGAAATGAATTCAAAGGGGCCATAAATGCAGGATTACACCAAGTAGCTGTAAATTTCAATAATTTAGGATGAGCCCATGTGATCAGTGGGAGCTGGGTGAGATGAGGACAGCCAAGGGAGGGGCACAGCACCAGACAGCAATGTGGGAGATGGGAGGGGAGAAAGGTGCTCTCATAGCCTCATTTTAGGAACACAACTGCCCTGGAAGGGAAGAGACTACCATTCAAAACAGAAGAGTGAATACCCTCCCACCATGAGCCTGGGTTACCCAGAGGGTTTGTCCTGATCCAAAACAAGTCCTTTCCCTTCTCAGTACTTTTCTTTAGCCTGCCATGTTGTGTCTTCTCTGCTCAGGGTTTTCAAAGCTTGATAAGGGGATTGGGAACTGCACTCTGTAGGATGTCTGGTCCTTTGAAATTTTAGCCTAAAATTTCAAGGTCTTCAAAGCAGGAAAAAAATTCTTCACTTTACGTTTGGGGAGCACCAGGCATCACCAGACCTCAGTATCAGAGGCTGGAGGGTTGGATAGCACAAATAAAAATTTAAAAACTAAAATCTTAAAAAATAATTTTTAAAAATTGCTAAAAGTATAGCACAAGTGCATTTTGAGGATTTTTTACATAAAATTTTATTAATGCCTAAAATTATGTACTTTCCCCATAAATATTATATTGGGGAATTTCACAGCACAAAAGCAGTTAGTCACACAAGTTGTTCTGCAAGTTATTCACCTAGCACAAACAAGGGCTGAAATATCAGAGCATGCCATTCATAAGTGATGAGGATGAGCATTATCCTGCTACCCCCATGCACACCTCTGCAGAACAGGAGCTCTGATAACCTTGTGTTTCCTGTGCTGCTGTCCCTCGCCCCTCCCTGGCCCCCATTCTTCCATATAAAGCCCTGTTAGATAAGAAGAAGAGATGATTATTAAGATGGGAGCAGAAGAGCATCCACCCAAGGAATACCAATGAAGCCGTATCTTGGTGTGTGCATAAACTGAGCCCTTTCCCAATAAACCATCAGATACAGGAAGAAAGAGTGACAAACAGTAAGTGATTCGTGTCATCACCAGAATTCACGTGGCAGCCTCTGGTAATTGGCATTTTCTCCCTGCAAATGGAAAGAGATTTAAAGATTTGGGGAGCGTGGAGCAGTGCACTGGGAGAAGCAGTGACCTGGGCTGGCAGCACAGGGACACAGGAGAGCAGAAACACCCATTCAGGGGGTGGAGACCTTGCCCAGGAGGATTTTATGGGAAATAAAGAGCCATTACTGAGGGGCAGCTCTGCAGGCTGGAGCCCTGGGTCAAATCCAGATGTGTGGGGAAGAGGCCACAGTGCCACCACCATCAGCTGTGTTTAACACCAGCTCTGGATTCAGCTCCCCTTCCCGTGGTGGAAGGGGAAATGTTGTGCTGGAGGAGCTACATTGTCACCTGGAGTCAGGTTTAATAAAGCCTTTACTGACAAACTCCCACAAAATCTATCTCATTTATCCCAGAGCAGTTCACGTGTCCAAGGAGGCAATGGAAAGCAGCCACAATCAGACTGAGGACTTCCAGTTTTTCTTAGACAGCAGACACAGCTCCTCTGAGGGAAGGGGACAAGAGCAGAGACATCAAGAGATTCCCCAAATCTCATTCTAACCCCTGCAGCCCCACAGTGAGCTCAGCTCTCTGGGCACAGCTCTAGGGGCAGGACACTGGGTGCAGTAAGTCAATGGTAGGTCCTTAGGGCACCACATCTCCAAGACAGAATTCCAATTTCTGAGTTCTTATTTTGCTCATTTTCATTAGCTGTTATTTCGAGTATTTTCATTTTAAAGCAGGTTTTTTCCACTGGTATCATCAGTCTCCACATCTCGTATTTATTCTGGCCCTGTTTATTACCCTAATCATTTTTTCCACTTCTTCCCCCTGACTTTCTTAAGTAATATCCCAGTGAGGTAGAGACAAGCTGACCATATGAAACCTGACCTTTTTCAACCCAATTCTATTTCTTCATTTTAAAATTAAAACCAAAAGCTGGGAAATGTGATGAGCAGATTTATTTCTTTCTCCTGCCACTGGCTGGCTGGGTTACCTGGTCAGAAGTCCATATCCATCTCCAGTGAACTTCTGATTCTGAACAGTCACTGTCTCAACACCACTGTAAGAGGAAAAAATTTAATAAACAGGACCAAGATGTGCATGTGCCCACCCAGACTGGGGGCCAGTCTTCACACTCCCTCTGAGGCAGTCCAGTGCTTTGGTTTCAACCTTGAACCTTGGCCGTGGCTGTGACTCCCAAGCATGCCCACTTTGCAGTTCTCTGTGTTCTGCAATGATCCAAATCACACATCGTGAGGTGTAAAAGATCATAAAGGAGCAACAAAGGATCAGCAAACATAAAATAGAGGAATGGAAGCCTCCCCACCTTACACTGCAAAAATCAAAGGGAATTTTTCGAACAGCTCCATTTCCAGTCAGCTGGAGATTTAATTCACATGGTAGTTTACTCTGTCTGCACTTTTTCTGTCCGTGTTCCAACCCCCACCACCACTTTCTCCTGCTCTTCTTTTGCTCAGTAGTTACTTTTTTCTCGGCCTATAAGAAGAGGAACCTGATGCCCAAGCCTCACATACAAACAAGCTTTTCCCTCCCGTGTGTGCTGGGCAGAGGGGGTATGATGACGGAGATTCATGGGGGGCAAAAAAAAGCCATTTATTGCAAAGAAGTTTTGTATTGTAAAGTAATTCTAGTATTTCAAGGGAAGGAGGCAAGTTCACAGAGAAAATTATGCCTGCTGAGACTGTTGGAGTCTGCAATTTTCTTTGCATGCTGTTGGGGCCAGTGATGGCTCTGGATTTGTGGGTGTCTGTAACCAGCCCTGCGTTTCTGTTCTCAGGGCACCTCTGCATCATCTCTGCCTTGTTAACTGTTTCCTCTGCTGGTAAGGGAGTTTTTTCCTGGGGGTTTTTATTACATAATGGCTCAGTGGGAAACTGAGCAGAAGAAACATTTTCATAATTGATGGCTCAATTTCAGTCCTGAAAACACTCAATGGCTCTTTCAGCCTCACTAACACTGGAAATTATTAGAAATTATAAACTGAGATGAGGCTGGAGCATATAAAAATGGACAAGTACCAAAAACACAGGCTCAATAGGTTTCCACGTGGAGGAAAGGAGAAGATGTGTCCAGGTTCTTGCAGAATTTCAAAGCATTAAGAATGAGAATATCTTTTTTTGGGGAAAAAAAAAAGAATGCCAGAATGCAAAGGGGCAGGGCTGCATCAGAAGCAGTTGTGAAGCTGATCTGTAAAGAATAATGAAGTTTAGAACAGAGATTTTCATCAGAATTATCCAGAGAGGTCTTCTAAAGGACTTTGTTATCCTGAGACAGACCAGGATCATCTTCTCTTCCCCTGTCTGTGAAAGCTCCTGCATTTTGGGCTCAGGTCCCAGAGGAAGACCTGAGATGTTCTCTGTGTGTTCACAGGCACAGGGAAGGATCATCAGAGAGTGGATCTACAATTCTGAGCCAAGCAGCCAAGCAGCAAACACAATGGGTCAGAGAAAGACCCACTGCATTAAACCCTGATGTGGCCAACCCAGAGTTAATTCAGAGTTTTTATGGTTAAATGCAAAACTTTTCAGTTTACTATTTTTTACATAGGCATCAACCTGAGGGGTCATTGATTAATTTAAAAGCATGAATGGTTTTGTTTGCGTCTTTGGTTTTTTTGTGTTTTGTTTGGTTGGTTTTTTAAGTAGATAGCTGCAAGCTTGGCTTTCTTTTAATGCAAATGACCTTATTTGGATCTGCTGACATTAGAAAGCATTGCAGGCGTTCTGAATCTAACGTGAAGGCAAAGAAAGCAGAATATTCAACTCAGTTTATGAGTTCTGTTTAAATTGGGAAGAAAAGAAAAAAAATGGAAATAAATAAAGGGAAAGGAAAACAACTACAGTCATAAGAGAGGATTTGCTGGTTCTCTGTCCCCTGGCATTCTCTCCCTCCTCCCTTTTCCCTCCTCCCATTTCAATCGCTTCAGGGACTTGCTGCAGCCATGGGATTAATGAACGCCTAATGCCATCTCTGCTTTACAGCCTGGAAAGGCTCTTGTTTAGTTTACATTGATTTTTCCTTTTCTGATGCATTTGCAGAATGTGAGATACTGATGGCGGGAAACACAGATAGAGGGGGAGACATGAGGGAGAGCCATCCTCTACCTCCCACTCCTGGAAACGCTCCTGGACTTGGGAGCCTGCAGACTTCCAGCAGCAAACACTCATTTACTCTTCCCTGCCATCCTAGAGGACACAGGAAGGGCAGCAGTGATAATCTCACTCTGTGGTGGGCTGGTATTATCCATCACTCAGGAGCTGATGGGATGCACTGCCTTACAACAGTTCTCCCCACAGCCAGCTCTCTCCTCAGCAATTTGGCACTGTGATCCTTTTTATTGTAGCTTTATTTTTATTATAATTGCTGCTAGTGGGACTGAGGTAGTTCCTCGTATCTTCCTTAAATGAATGGTCGTGATGACCACGCTCAGGAGGAAGTTAATCCCTGCCTTCCTGACAGTGCAGAAACCACCCCTGTAAATGCAGATGGGTAAATCTCATGGGTTTGAATGAGTTGGGATGAGGGGGCTTGCAGAATTAGGATTTGTCTGGGACATCAACTCCTTGTTGATGTAGTCACTCAGCATCACATCCCAGTGTTTCTGCTCCAGCCAGGGAAGGGAGCTACTCTCTGTCAGATCTCTCTGCAGAGAGGAGTGGGAGCACAGCCCACATCTCCTTTCAGAGGGATCACTCTTCCACCTAAAAAAGCACTGGGAGAAAGGAATGCTGCTGTGCCTTGCACCTTTGGGATGAAATGACCACGTCAGCAGAACAGCTTTGGCAAGATCAGTGGGGTGGAAAGGTGTCCATGAGTTACTCACATTCCTCAAATCCTCACCAGAGACTTTGCAAGGCTTGACAGCTCTTCACTCTTTTGCTTATTAGAAGCATGCACAGGTGCCACCCATCAGCAATACAACAAAGATGGATGCTCTTTTAGCTCAGATGCTAAATGCAACCTAAACCAGGATGGTGTTTAGTAACAGTGACAAAAATACAGCGTGAGAGTGAAGAGAAGAAAATTACATCCTGTGACCATGTCTCTCTACCTTCAGCATTTTTGGTGTCAGCTTGATGCCTTTTAGGGGCTACCTAAAACAGAGGCCAGACAAAATTAGGGGAATAAAAAGCAGCTCTGTTTATTGAAGGGTCCTCAGGTACATTTACCGCAGACAAAGTCCCCCAAGGGCTGCACCCAAAATGGACAAAGGGTCTTGGGTTTTCACACTTTTATAAGTTTGGTCTATTTGCATATTGGGGGTTCATCTTCCAATTCCAGCTTCAGGTAATGAAGTCATTGACCCCAAGTTTGCTCCCCCCAACTCACTTTTGTTTCCATCTCTCAGGCCTGAGGCAGTGAGGGGTCCTTGATCCCCAGGCCTGGAGAGGAATTGTTGTGTCTGCCCAAAATGGGGAAGCAGCAGCTCACATTGTGTGTGGAGTTTGGAGTTCTACACTAAAGAACTGCAGCATTACCAATAGATGAAAAATAAAAAAGCTAAGATCCCAAGGCATCAAGCCCTGTAAAACTGTTGGAACAGGAGATGGAGGGAAGGCTGGGAATGATGCTTAAAGCCCCCAACACCACTTGGGGTCCATCTTCTGCCAGGTGAGTGAGTGGGTGACTCTTCTCAAGGGAAATTTCTCTCTCAGCCTGCTTGAGATGTGGGGTCTTTAAGGGCATTAAAGGTGCCTCAGCAGACAGTTTGGGCTTCCTGTTATGCACCAGCTGAAGGGTGGAGAAGATAGAGAGGGAGGAGGGCAGGTGCCAGCCTGCGTCATTGTCCCTCTTTGTAGCCCTGTTTCCATGCCTGAGGTGTTTTGGTTTTCTGAAATTCTTTTCCCAGGGAATTTTCTGTAAACAGGAGAAATGTTTTTGTTTCTGTACCTATGTTATTCAACTCTTTTATACTATTTTACTCAGACAAATTTGATTGGTGAAACAAAGGCAAACAAAATCACATAGGTCAGACCAGACGGACATCAAGAAGTCCCTCCTAGGAAAGGGAATGAACCCTGTTTAAAGAAAATTCCCTGGGAAAAGAATTTCAGAAAGCCAAAACACCTCAGGCACAGAACCAGGGATACACCTCCGCTGTGCCAGCCTGCCAGTGAGTGACAAGTTGTGTCCCAGGAGCTGCAGGACCAGGGGACTGTGAGTGATGGTGCTGCCCAGGTGGTCCCAGAGGCACCTCCTTTCCTTCCAGCCACCCCACGAGTCAGGGTCATTGCCACAGTCCCCTGTCACACCGTGCCAGCAGCTCCTGGCAAGTGGAGGAGGAGGTTTTCCTTCCCACTCTGAGCTCCCAGCTCCGAGTAATTCTTCTCACTTTGCCATGAAAAGGAGTAAATTGTAGTTCAAACGAGCATGACCCTGTGCTTGGCTGTCATCAGGACAGCTTTTCAGAAGGCATTTAATGCTTAATATGGAGCTCTTGACAGAAATGAACTGTTCCTTGCAAGGCTCCTGACAGACTGCTGGAGAGTCTCAGGAGAAACAAAAGAGATTTATAGGAAAGAAAGTTTTGTATTACAGGCAAGGGGAAAAAATAGGAATGTAGTTGTTAAAAGAGAAAAAAAAAAAAAAAAAAAAAAAAACACCAGGAAAATGAAAGGAATCCTGGTGATAGGTCCTGTTTCCCATCTAGCTGAATAAAGAGACTTGCAAACGTTGAGATTAATCTTGGGAAATAACTAGTACCGTAAGTTTTCATTGCAAGAAATTACATGTTGTCATCATGATTATTTATTTACTTTTACTCCAGTTAATAACTACATTCAGGAAATTAAAAGGAAAAATAGCATGCAGTTCTGTCGGGAAGCCTGAAGGAACAGACCAGCAATTGAGGAGAAATGGGATGCCTTTCTCAGTAGCATTGCTTCTTTTCCCATGCATATTTTCCCATTTAAGGGAACCTGGGTTTGTTTGCTGTTTTGCAAGCTTGGCTTTCATCTTTTCTCTAGGTCCCTCTACAAGCTTCAGCTGCTTGAGGTGGATCCTGAAAAAACTTTCTTTTCTTCAGCTTTCAAAATTGTGAAAATTTATGGGGTTTATTTATTATTCACATCTCCCATTGTTTAACTCTGAGCAAGGAGAATTAGGAAGTGCTTTAGCTGACTGACTGCAGAGTAGAACAGTGAAGAGAGTTTTCCAACAGTCTGAAGTCTAAACTCTTAATCATCCTGTGGAGTGAGTCCTGAAGGATAAACCAGTAGGAAGAAACCTTTTGAAGGACTTAGTTGCCTTAATACTCTTCACTTCAATGGAAGTCTGACCTCAAAACTCTCCAGGTGTACTTTGCACCCTACATCCATGCAGTGCTGGGTTCAGAACTGTTATAAAAAATGAGTCTAATTTAATAAAAGAATGCAAATTTATTGATAAAATTTTGTGAAATAAAATTTTATGGAAAAAGCCAGAATCAATGGGACAGATGAATCCCGGGATCGGTGCTGGGTGAACCTCAGATGTGGTGGTGTGCCGTGTCCCTCCCCATTCACAAATTCTGCCTGCACACAGGCCAGTTTTGTACAGTTTTTCTTGCTCGAGACAAAAGTTGCCTCACCCCATTGTCCACTCTGTGGGTGTCTCAAATTCATATTTCTTTTCTTTCCCTCTGCTGCTCTGGTGAATGGCTTTCCGGGCAGTGTTGGGGCTCCTGATTAGATTTTCGGGAACTTGGCATACACATGCCCACCGGTCTGATGTAGATAAGATCCCAATCAGATGATGATCACTGGGTCATTGGCAATCCCATCTCTGGAGAGGGACCATCTCCTTCAGGAGACTCCTTTTATTTTGCAGATGTGGTTTTTCTATTCCTGGAAACAACTTATAGTTGCATCACACTTTTTATTTCAAGGAGGCAGAGGCATTTGATACAGTGTATGTTTCATACAGGATATTTATCTAAAAAGAACGAATTAATTCCCCAGTAATTATAACAAGAACACTAAAAGAGGGGACTTTTTTATGAAGATGATTTACTGCCATGTGCTCAGCCGTGACTTGCAAAAGCTCTGAGCTGATCCACGGCCTCTGCATCCTGGGACACGGCCACAAGAAAGGCTGAACTAAAATAAAAATATTGCAGAGACTCTGAGATGGATGCTGCAAACTGCTACCACTTCCCTGAAGTCAAGGGAGCCATGCTGAATTTCCTCTCTTAGGAATCTGTCCTGTCATCACAACTTTATGGAAGAAAATCTCTTAAAAACCCCAGACTTTCTTCAGGGTTCTTCTTCAGAGAGTGAAGATGTTTAGATTAAAATGGCTGATAAGGGTGGGACGTTCACAGTCCCAAGCAGGGGAAAAGGGGAGTCTCAGAGGGATTCACAAAGCTGGATGTAATCTAGGAAAGGTGGGATGATCCCTGGCAAGTAGCGAGGGAAGAGAGACAAGGGGAATCTCCTGACAGTGACTGACTGCACACAGGGCTGGTCTCCTGCTCTGAACTGCCCACTGCAACCCAAGAGAGTAGGACAGACCTCAGGGATGATCCCTCAAAAAACTCCATGGAGACCGGAGAATCTTCCAGCCTAAACAGTGGATGCTTTTCCTGGTGAGCAGAGGTTTGTCTTCCCACTGCTTGAGCTGTCCAGCCCAGTAGCCCTCAGCACAGCCCAGGCCAGATATAATGCTCTTTATTGTTTTATTTTTACCAGAAGAGCACTTCAGAGAAATAACTGAGCATCAACACTCTGTCACATTAAAGAACTTAAAGGAAAGTGAGTAGAAAGGCTTGACTGTGCCCTAGAGATCCTGCAATTAAATTGAAATTCAAGGAACGCACCCAGGTTTGAGGAAGGGCTCAGTTGATTGGATTATTCCACAAACCAGTTTTCTCGTGTTCATCAGCAGAGAAAGTTCCTCTTCATCTCAACTTTCCCAGCAAAATCCTGCTTTCTTCCTTCCTTTCTTTTTCTTCTCCAAACACAAGAGGAGAAGAGAATGAAAGGTGAGAGCTGACTGAGTGAGCAACTGCAGGGGTAACAAATGAGTATTTATCAATGTTCCTCTCCTTTTACAGCACATCAGTTCTGAAGCTGCTGATAGAGGTCTTGCTGTAACTGCTGGAAGAACCTCCAGGAGCTAGAAACTTTATGTTCAGGCTTATGTAAAACCAATTTCTGATTAATCACTGATGCAGAGTTACGAAAATGAGCTTTCATTCTGCCTAGTACAGTTCTGTCCAACAAAGCTGCTCCCATTCCATCCCCATTCCTGCCAGGAGCTTTTCCACAGCAGGGGCACCTGGGCTCTTCGAGGGGAGCAGCAATGCCCTTTGGAGAGTTTGTTTCCAGATTTCACCTGAAATTTAGAAGCAACCACACCAGGCAATGCAGCTCTCCTTATTTTCCTTGGGCAGAAGTGCTCCATAATGCCTTTTGCACTGAGCTGGGTAAATATGTCTATATAAATACATTTTTTGAATTTTTTTTTTTTTTAGCAACTTTTCACTCAAGATCAGCACCTGAAATCTCTGCCTTGTTTTGCCATTGCTTTGTGGAGCTGGCTGGGGTTCAGCTAAAGGCACAGAGTTCCCATGGCCAGTATAGCACTCCTGGGGGTTCCTGAACCTTGTGCATGGAGAGCAGCCTCGACATTAACAGCTTAGCAGCCTCAGTCCAATTCCCTCTAATTAAATAGGTTCAGCAGCACAGAGACTGCAGAAATGGCTGCAATCTTGTGCTGGACACACAGATGCAGAGCTGCATCATGCTTATAAAAGGTGCAAAATGTACATTTAACCTCCTTTGAGTGGAAGTTGCCCCTTGCAATGTGAAAATCTCTGCAGTGCACATCTCTCAGAGGGCAGCACAAATGTCTTGATGCCAACATAAGAGAGTGCCAGGGATAAATGCAGACCTGTTTTGTACACATCAGTATTCCTGTCTCATGCCACACACACACAAACCTCCTCTTCCATTCTGTAATGTGATTTTTTGCCCGGCTCCCTGTCCCCTGGGTGGGAGGGTGTAGTGTGGGGCTGCACTGCTCACAGTGGGAGCTGAACGGGTGGAGAGGGGGGATTTAAGCAAACAGCCCAAGTCATCTTGCTCATTAATGAGGCTCTCACACAGCCCTGCTCTTCCCCTCATTGCTTTTGTGTCCTTTCCAGAGTGATGCCATTTTACATCCCCCTGCCTTTTATAAGCTCCTGATGTCCAATACAGATAGTTTCTTATCATCTTTCTCTTTTCAGCCCTCCTGGCTTCCCAGAACCATTTTCTAAGGTCAGCTATTTTACAATGATTTCAATTCTTAGCTCTTCACTTTTCCAATTGTTCTTTACAGTTATGTGGATTGGGTGACTTAAAAGCACCCTGGCTTAATTCAGCCCCCCTTGAACTCACTGGTACAGAAAAACTGAACTGAACATTTCCATTGATTTCAACAGGGGAAGAGGCAAGTGCATTGGGCTTTAGAAATTCCCCCCCTTGATGTTTTCCCATCACCCTGTTCCCTGTCATTAGCAGGCTTTGTGCCACTGCTCCCAGGTCTGTGAGGAAGTGTGCTCCTGTTTTCATTCCCTTCCCCACCCCTCCATCTCCAGGTGTAACGTGTTTGAATTTCCCTTGCTGAGTTTTTTAAGACTGTAGCCCTGTCTTGTGGCACAATTACCATGGCTCTGGTGATGGAGTTTGCTGTGAGTTATTCTCAGCCTGAGCTTCATTTGCCTGTGAATACATCACAGACCTCTATTATGGAGACATCACCTGCAGCCTCACAGCCAAGCAGGTTTCTTCTTTTGGATAGTCAACACTATTATCCTCAGAACCAGAAGCAAATTTTTAATGAGAAATGTTCAAGAAAGTTTGTTTGGCATTATAATTAACATGATCTTCGTGTATGCACTGTTCTGTTAGAGGAAACTTATAAATTATTAGAAGCCAATCCAAAATAAAAGAATTTATTTAGCAGTTTTTCCAAAATCAAATTAATTGGCCACAATAAAATCAGACAACATCGATCGAATGCTGGGTGGACAGGGTAACGGCAGCAAAGGTGCCATCCAACCTCAACCACGAATGCTGGGTCTCAGAGTATGGTTTTTATACAGTTTATTTGTCCTGAGGCTAAGTCTATTGAAAGTCCAAATATTCCTGTATTTCTTTATTTTGAAGTAAGGTTTTGAAAGGGGTTCCCGTAAGTATGAAAAGACGATTCAGGAGTCTTCCTGGATTCTTCCTTTGGGATGCTGATTTGATCATCCTCCGGATCCTCCACCAAGACTGATATCAGGTCTTGAGCAGCCATGAAGTGGAGGCCCATCCTTGATGAATGGGCCATCTTCAGTCCGGCCCTGTCATTTCAGTTGCAAATGTTGTGGTTTCACAGCTTGCACAATAGGCTTTGGAATCTCAGAGATGCCCTCGAGTAGCCTTTTAATAGTCCAAACTTTTGATACAATATTTTATACACGAATCTATACATTACATGTATCACAGTCCCCCCATCTTTTTATTTACCCATTAAATTTGTGTTTTATAAACCTTAATTTTCTACTTACCAATCATCCTTGGATATATCATATTCATCCAATTCTTCCTGTGTTATCTCACAGTATTTCTGGAAGGCTTTATTTTCTTCCTTGACTTTGTTTTCAATTTTTTCCAAGGCTTCTGCAGCTCTGTTTCTTTCTTCCAACTTCATTAACCTAGATGCTTTGGAAAACTGTCCAGTCTTTCCTCTGGCTAGTTCAGGGTCAGTGGGTAAGGCTGCAATTTGCATGCCTTGTACAACTGAGTGAATCAGCTGAATGAAACAAGGGATCAGACAAGGTAGAAATATGATTCTAGCTATTGAACATAAGATGAAAAATACTACCTTTTTCCACCAGATACCTTGCCCAAACAGCTGGTCCCACCATGAGGCCTGAAGTATAAAATTCCATTTCTGGACAGGCACATGGGGTACCTTTTTAATCTTGGCTGCCAATCCCCTTATTGTTTCTCCATAATCATCAATTTCAATACAACATTCCAATTCATTGAATTTCCCACAGTCTCCCCCTTCTTCTGCCAAGAAGTAATCAAGGGCCAGTCTATTTTGGTAAACAAATGCCTTCATCTGGGAGTGCTGTTTGGCCAATAATTTCAAAGCCTCTGAGGTGTGGTTGGAGACTATCTCTACCACTGCCTGTAATCTTATCAGTCTGTTTAAAAGAGATAGGGGTTCGGATATAGGGAGAGTTGGCATCTTTCCTGTCTCCTGTTTGTAAATTCTATGTGCCTTGGACTGCCTGTCTTTAGTAATTGCCCTTGGGCTGTGGCACACCACCCCTTTTTCTGATTCACAGATTTTATATTGAGTGCCATTAAAGAAACAATATCACTTTCTCTTATCCCCTGGGTAATCATAATGTGTTTGGTACTTCAGGTTCCTTGTTTGCCCCTTCTGTGTAACCTCTAGGCATGGTTCACACTCCTTCATGGTAGTCAGCCTCTGAGGTTCTCGGGGTGGAATCCCCCTACTTCGCTCAGGACTAGGCTCAGGACTACGAGGACTTCCCAGTACAACACTCCTCTGCCTTTCCCTTGGCCCACGGGGTAGCATTCCACGGCAGGGTAACCCATCTTCTTGGCAGCAGGTGTATGGTTTATTTTGGGGTCCTGTTGGTCTGAGCCACAAGCCTCCTTTTAAAGACACTTCACTGGGACAACCTGACTGTATCTGAGTAGCAAGGTACTCTGATCGTCCTTCAGCACTCAACATTGAGCACTTCGGCCTCTGCATCCAATTGTTCTTTTATTCCCTTTTTATATACTAAGTACCACTCTGGAGAATCTAACTCCAGTAGACCCAAGTTAGTGGCAATTACTAATAAATGGCTAGTCTCTTTCTGTTCTTTCTCCAAACAATTAGTACACAGCTCACTTGGTCCACGCCCCCCTTTACAATGAGATACCCAAATCTGTTTACAGTATACACACTTAAAGTAAACAAAGGGGAAATATTCACAATCTGGCTTTATACAACTTATCTGATCTTTTCTGTTCATTTGTGGTGACGCTGTAATCTGATTTTCAAGTCTCCAGGACACAAGGACAGTCCACTTCGGGGCAGTGCCTTGAGGCTCAATCTTCTTTACTCTTGAAGCCTGAGTCCACCCTTTTTCTGCAGTCCTGATTGCTGTATCTGTGGTGAGGACAGTGAAAGAGCCTTCCCAATGAGGTGTCAGAGGGACTTCCCTCCAGATTTTCACCAAGACTTCATCACTTTGATTTATTTTGTGGATAGCAAACCCCAAAGGGGTGCTTTGAGGAAGGAGCCCCTTTCTTCGTAGGTCCTGTAAATTTCTGTTTATGGCAATTAGATATGGTTAAATCTGGGTATCCTCTATTTGAGGATTCCCAACCGGCATTTCGTGTCTGTAAGGCATTCCATAAAGCATTTCAAATGGTGACAATCCTGTTTCTGAATGAGGCACAGTTCTTATATTCAAAAGAGCTAGAGGAAGGCATTTTACCCAGGACATTTTTTTCTTTATCATTAATTTGGATAGTTGGGATTTTAGTGTTTGATTCATTCTTTCCGCATGCCCTGAACTTTGAGGGTGCCATGGGGTGTGATATTGCTGTCGGATTCCTAAGGCTTCTGCAGTTTGTTTGATAATTTTGGAGGTAAAATGTGTTCCTTGATCAGAATCAATATGATCCACTATCCCGTAGCGAGGGATAATTTCTTCCAGTAACACCTTTGATACTGTTTGAGCCATAGCTCTTGCCCTAGGGAAGGCTTCCACCCAGTGGGTTAATTCATCCACTATTACCAAAAGAAAATTGTACCTCCCTACCTTAGGTGAATTGGTGAAATCCACCTGGATCCTTTCAAATGGGCAGTAGGTGACTGGGCTTCCTCCTAAAGCTGTCTGGATCTAGCTTGATTGACCCTCTGACAAATTATACACCCATGCACTTCTTGTTTAGCCAATTCATAGATTCCTTTACATCCGAAAAATTTCATAAAATGTTCTGCTAGAGCCTGTGCTCCCCAATGTGTTTGCTGATGCAATCTTTTCAAAATTTTCCTGGTATAATCTTTTGATACCAGTTCTCTTCCATCAGGTTAATTTCCATCTCCCTTCCTCTAGCTTACCCCCTATTTTCTTAAATTCCTCAATTTCCTTCTGAGAAGGGTGAGGGGGATATTCCAGAGTCTCGCCTTCCCTAACCTCAGGGATACTTACTGTGAGCAGTGCTGCTCTATTTGCCTCCTTGTCTGTGAAATTATTTCCTCTGGTCTGGAATTGTATACCCACCTGATGTCCTTTGACATCGACAATGGAGATTTCCTTGAGTTTCCTGATTGCCTCCAGGATTTGCCTTATTATCTCCCCATGAATTAACCCTCGTCCTCAAGTGTTAATTAGACCTCTCTCTTCCCATATTTTACCAAAAGTGTGTGCAACCCCGTAAGCATATTTTGAATAGGTAAAGACAGTGCCTTTTCTTCCTTTTAATCTTTTTAGTGCCCTCATTACTGCATATAATTCACAGGCTTGGGCAGAACAATTTGCATTCAGAGGCCCTGACTCCACCACTTCCCCGGATTTGCCATCTACTGTGGCATATTCTGATTTTCTTTTTCCCTCTATTACCCTTGCTGATCCATCTACAAACCATTTTTTTTTCCTTCTTCTAATTCTTCTTCTCCCAGGTCTGGTCTTACCTTGGTTTGCAGCTCCACCATTTCTGTGCAGTCATGGGAGGTTTCTCCCTGTGCCTCCCCAAACAAAAACTGGGCTGGATTCTGGGCAGCTGTTGTCCTTAGTTCCAAACCACGTGAATGCACCAAGATAGCCTCATACTTCAGGAGCCTGGCATCTGTGAGCCATTTATCTGCCTTTTGTTGCAAAATGCTTCCCACATTGTGTGGTGAATATACGACCAGGGAAGCCCCAAATGTTACCTTTTTAGCCTCTTCCACCAGCAGAGCTACTGCTACAATGGCCTGCAAGCAAGTGGGCCATCCTCTGCTCACTGGATCTAAAAGCTTAGAGACATATCCTACAGGCTTCTTGGTCCCTGCCCAGTCCTGAGTTAAAACACCATGAGCAATGTGATTACTAACATCCACAAATGTGGTTAGATAGGGACAGGCGGCGCGGAAGATTTCGGGCTGTAACGGTGAGGGAAAGAGCAAAGTCCCATCCCCCTCTCGAGATGAGCTACCCCTGAAAGGAATGTAGACCCCCTACTAACATGTGCCAGTACTTTTCCACTCCAACTACTAACCCGGAAAGTAGGGCTATATCCTGTCTGACGTAGTAGAAGACCCGAAAGTATTTAACCTGAAAACTTTACTTAATAAACGTCTTTTGTAACCGTCTGCCATATTGGTACAATGCGTCTGTTACAAGACCCGACCCACTCATGAAAGCAAAGTGGAAGTCGTGCTGTATGTCTGGATACCAGAGCCTCCACTGTGGCAGAAACAGCGGACTGCTACAAGTGGTGCCGTAAACCCAGGAACGATTACCTCGGAGGACGGGAGCCACGCTTTGGAAAAGGCACAGCGGGTAGGAGTCGGCCGGTCCGAACTTCTGAGGAGGAGAAGGAAAAGGGGGACGCCCCAGGACCCCGCGGACAGCATGAAGCCCGTGACGATGGTCGTGAGTTTAGTTGCGGTCCACTGGAAACAGCGAGACCAAAGGGATTTATTTCTTGCTATTGCAAGATTATCTGATTTTGGCGTTATAAAACGCCCAATATATATATTAAATTCACAGGGGTGGGACAAATATACAGTTGCCCTGGCGGAAGATACAAAAGCCACCAGCAGCGGAAAAGTTTTAAAAGCATGGGGAAAAGTTGAAAAAGTGTTGCGAAAAGCAATGGAAGAACAGGAGGCTTGGAACGCTGCAAAAACGTGTTTATTCACGGCTAAGCAGCCGGGGAGAGGGGACCGAGGGGGCGCAGGACCCTCCGGAGAAGCCCTAGAAGAGACGGGGGGGGGGGGGCGCAGTGCGGCAGAAACCCCAGGGGAAAAGCGGGAATCAGACGCGGTAACCCCCTCCACAAATGCATGCATAAAAGCCGCGGAGCACGCGGAAAAACCCCGAATCCCCCCGCGAGAGCCCCCAGATCCGAACACCCCCGAAAAAACCGCGGCTTCCCCGACCGCTTTGCCTTGCCGCGTCCAGGGTCCGAGCGGCGACATTGCGCTAGGACCGGCGGCGGCGCCGCCCGCGCAGAGCGGCGGCGGTCCGGCGCGGTCCGAAGCGGCAGTCTCTCCTGGCGCTGAGACGCAGCGCGGGCGGGCGGAGGAGCGTACGCGGTTCGTCTGGGAAGAACTCGCGCGGCAAGCGCGAGACGCCGACAGATTGGCTACCGCGGAGGGAATACACCCCCCGCCATATGGCCAATATGGTGCCGACGGTCCGGCGTGGGGGCGGGGCGACCAATCGCCGCTACCCCCCCCGCCATGTGGCCAAGATGGCGCCGGCCACGTGGAGCGCGCGCGGGGGAGGGCGCCACGTGGCGATGCGAACCCGGAAGTGCAAAACCCCGCGACCGAGCATGCGTGGGGGGTCGGAGGAAATCCGGAACCACCGACCTACATGGCGCATGCGCGGGAGAGCGGGGGGGGGCAAACGCGCGGACAAGGTCCTTTACCAATGTCATCTACCAAGCGCGGGGGCGAGCAAAAAGGGGGAACGTGGGACTACCCCCGCGAAAGGCGCCGGCGTCACCCCCGGTCGGAAGGGGGGGGCCGGGCGCGGGAGGCGGAATGGAGTCAAAGTAGAGGGGACATCCGAGCCCACCCGCGAAAGGCGGAACGGGGGCGGAGTCCGGGGAAAAAGCATAGCAAACCGGAAGCTTACCACCAGTTCATTTCCGATACGGAAGGGAGTTACAGCTCCACGGCGAGCTCTACAGAGAGCTCCGAGTCCGATTCGGAAACGGAGATAACAGATTTTATAAAGTTTTCAGCGAAACCGAGCAAAGCTTTTAACAATGTAAAGGAACAAACTCAGTGCAAACTAACCAATTTAAGTTTGTTGCCAGAGGAACGAGACACACCACCAAGCCGTCAGAAAGCACCAGAGAAACCCGCGCGGGCGAGATCCAAGCACCAACGATATGCCTGTGTGATTTTGTTGCTGGGGTTTGTCGCCAGAGGACAAGCCAGCTCAGATTTCTACCCACACCAGCCATTCAGGTGGGTCATGAGACATCTTACCAGCGGTAAGGTGCTCAGAAACATCACCACACCAAACAGTCCATCCTTCGTGCTTCGTATTATCGATTTGTTTCCAGGACAACCAAAGGTAGACCCTCATTCTCCATTTTCATCACACACATACCTATCCTATTGGTGCCCAGCTTCAAACGCAGGAAAAAGTTATTGTAATAACCCCGGCTGGGGATATTGCGGACATTGGGGATGTGAGACCATTGTAACAGACGCCAGGCCATCAGGGCCTGGGTGGGACCCACAAGAACCTGACAAATTCCTGCAGTTCACCTGGGCACCCGCAGGTTGTAAAACACCTCTCGCTGTACACGGGAATTCCTATCGATATAGCTATAAAGTCCCAAAAATCCGAAAATGCATATACTATAACATGACAGTTTTGCAACCCACTCATCCTAGCTGGACGGTGGGCAAAACCTGGACAGTGGTCCTTCAAGGGTCAAAAAAGTGGGTGAACGTGCAAATTACCAAGTCTCAACCCTCAGAACCCAGAGCTGTGGGGCCCAACAAGATAATTAAAAGCACACAGACAAAGAGAAATATGACCTACCCTAGGGCTGCACCTACAGGTGTCAGCAGAACCCCAACTAGTGATGCAAAAGCCTTTCAGATGGACAAATTAGCTAGGTCAGATCCCGATCCAATCTTTCGTATGTTAGAAGCTACCTTCCTATCCCTGAATGAATCTAACCCTAACCTAACTAATTCCTGTTGGCTTTGTTATGATGTCCAACCACCTTTTTATGAAGGAGTTGCTTTAAACACCCCATTCAGTTACTCCGCCGCTGATGCACCCCAGCAATGTAGATGGGACACACCTCGCAGAGGCATCACCCTAAGCCAAGTCTCAGGCCGAGGCAAATGCTTTGGTAATGCAACCCTGGCTGAGCGAAAAGGGAATGTCTGCACCAGAGTTGTAAAGCCTAACAGAAAGAATAACAAGTGGGTGATCCCTGCTACATCGGCAATGTGGGTTTGTCAGAGGTCTGGAGTAAGTCCGTGTGTATTTCTTCCCAAGTTTGATGATTCTAACGATTTCTGTGTCCAAGTTCTGATTGTTCCTAGAGTCCTGTACCACTCAGAGGAAGAAATGTACAGCCTTCTCGAAGAATCCAACAGGCTCCACAAAAGAAAGATATTGACAGGTGTTACCATCGCAATGCTACTCGCCTTAGGAGCAGCCGGCACAGCGACAGGTGTCTCAGCCCTGGCAACACAACACCAGGGTCTGTCTCAGCTGCAAATAACTATAGATGAGGACCTGCAGAGGATCGAGAAGTCCATTTCCTACTTGGAGAAGTCAGTCTCTTCGCTTTCAGAAGTGGTTCTACAGAACCGGCGTGGACTGGATCTCCTGTTCATGCAGCAGGGAGGTCTGTGTGCAGCCTTGAAAGAGGAATGCTGCTTCTATGCAGACCACACCGGAGTCGTCAGGGACTCCATGGCCGAACTCCGAAACAGACTGTCTCAGAGACAGAAAGATAGGGAAGCTCAGCAAGGCTGGTTCGAATCCTGGTTTAACCAATCCCCATGGTTAACCACTTTAATTTCCACCTTGGTAGGCCCATTGGCAATGCTACTTCTAGCTGTTACCTTCGGACCATGCCTGCTGAACAAGATAGTCTCATTTGTCAAAGCTCGCCTAGATCAGACTAACATTCTGTTCATAGGCCAACATGAGATGCTGTGAATTTAAAATTGCCAGTCACAAGATTTTCAAACTTGCCTGGCAGAAATTTACTCAGGTTTCCAAACTCCTTTTTCCCTTGTTAAGTCCTAACCTTCTACCTCATTTAGTGCCTATATCTATATATATATATATATGCGTATAACTACCTCGTTCTTTTGTGAGAGGGGGGGGGGGAGATGTGGTTAGATAGGGACAGGCGGCGCGGAAGATTTCGGGCTGTAATGGTGAGGGAAAGAGCAAAGTCCCATCCCCCTCTCGAGATGAGCTACCCCTGAAAGGAATGTAGACCCCCTACTAACATGTGCCAGTACTTTTCCACTCCAACTACTAACCCGGAAAGTAGGGCTATATCCTGTCTGACGTAGTAGAAGACCCGAAAGTATTTAACCTGAAAACTTTACTTAATAAACGTCTTTTGTAACCGTCTGCCATATTGGTACAATGCGTCTGTTACAAGACCCGACCCACTCATGAAAGCAAAGTGGAAGTCGTGCTGTATGTCTGGATACCAGAGCCTCCACTGTGGCAGAAACAGCGGACTGCTACACACAAACAACTGAAACTGCCTTTTTATATCTGGTAAACTCAACACAGTTATCAGGAGCAGTTATCAATGCCTCCTTTAATCTCTTAAATTCTAATTAATCCTGTTCAGTCCATTTCACCCCATCTGTGTTCAATCTCTCATAAGGAAGCTTCACCTTTTCACTATCTCCTTCAATCCATTGTCTGCAGTATCCCTAACAGTCCCAACAATTGCCTGATTTCCCTCTTTGTCCGTGGAGGGGACAGAGCTATAATTCTGGCTACCCTCTTGGGATCTAATTTCTTTTTACCTTTTGATATCCAGTGTCCTAGGTACCTTACCTCTGACTCAGCAAATTGTAACTTTGATTTAGAAATCTTTAATCCCTTTTTTCCCAGAAAATTCAACAATGAGATTGTTCATTCTCTCACTTACTCCTCTCTTGGGCCAGCTATCAACAAATCATCAATATATTGTAATAACTTAATTCTTTCTACTGGCACAAATTGACTTAATAATTGTTCAAGAGCCTTCAAAGAGGTTAGGAGAGTCCACAAATCCCTGAGGCAAAGATGTCCATCTAAGTTGCTGCTTTCTATTTGTTTCAGGTTCCTCCCATTGAAAGGCAAAATAATCCCGACTTCCCTCAGCCAGAAGACAAGTCCAAAAAGCATCTTTTAGATCTATTACACTGTACCCCACATCCTCCAGAGCGACCCTATTCAGAAGGGTATAGGGATTGGCCACCATGGGAAACCTTGTTTTTGTTCTTTCATTTACTGCTCGGAGGCCTTGTACTAACAGGTAGCTCCCATCTGTTTTCCTTACTGCCAGGATGAGTGTGCTGTGCCTTGACATAGAAGGCTCCAAGGTTCCCTTTTTGATTAAATCATCGATGACTGGTTTCAGCCCCCTCCTCCCTTCCATGGATATAGGGTATTGCTTAATTCTAATTGGTTCTTCAGGTTTTTCTATTTCAATTGAAATTGGTTCAATTTCCAACTTCCCCACCTCCCTTTGAGAATACCAAACCTTTGGATCAATTTTGTCTTCATCCCTTGTAGTTAGCTTGTATAAACTTACCATTAATTGTGAATCTTTTACAGGCAGATTTATTCTTAGGGCTATAATCATGTCTCTTCCCAACAAATTGTAATCCACTTCTTCCACCAGGAGCAAATTCCCTACACAAATTTTACTATCACATTCTACTTCTACATTTTTAATCATGGATACTTTGAGTGGGTCCCCCTTTGCACCTATGACCAACATCTTCTCCTGGCTCTTAAAACAACCTGGAGGCAGTTTTTGCACTGTGCTTCGTTCTGCCCCCGTATCCACCAAAAATGTTACTATTTTCCTTTGGGGACCTACCTTTAGCTTTACCAAGGGCTCATTTGATGTTCTGGTCCCCAAAATAAAAAGCCCCCGACACCCCTGCTCCTCATGAAAAATCTTTTCATTCCTTATTCTCTTTCTACAATCCTTCTTCATGTGCCCTTTGTTTTTCCAGTAGAAACACTCTGGGAGTTCCATTCTAGACCCTGAGTTCCTATTCGACAGATCTATTTGTTTTGTCTGTGTTGTTTTTACCTGGTCCCAGTAGCATTCCTGCTTTTACACCTCTCTTACAGCTGCAACCAGAACTTTGGCATGTGTTTTTTGATTTTCCTCATCCCTCCTCTTGTATACCTTCTGAGCCTCCCTTAGTAGTTCCCGCAAGCTTTTCTTTTGCCAATTCTCCATTTTTTCCAGTTTTCTCCTTACGTCGTCCCAAGATTTCACAACAAATTGTGTTTTTAACAACACTTCTCCAATGGGTGAATTAGGATCCGTTCCGGAATAAACCTGTAAGCTCTTCCGGAGTTGATCCAGCCATTCCGAGGGAGATTCCTCTTTCCTCTGGCATTCCCCAAATACTCGGCTGCTATTTTGTCCCCTCGGTACTATCTCCCGTATACCTTGGATTATGATATTCCTAAGATCTATCATATTTCACCTACATTCCTCAGTCTGGGAATTCCATTTTGGATTTTGGCTAGGCCATTTCTGGTCTCTGGGTGTACCCTGGGGGTTGCATTGTTCCCAATCTCGGATCCCCGCCTGTCAGATCATGTCCCTTTCTTCAGTGTTAAGTAGTGACCTCAAGACGGACATAAGGTCCTCAAAAGGGTAAATGCTACCTCCCAGAAAGTCATCCAGCCTTTCTGCCACCCCGAACGGATCATCCAGTAATCGACTCATTTCCTTTTTGAAAGCTCTCACATCCCCAGTATTAATTGGAACGTTTACAAATCCAATAATTCCAGGTGCTGCAGGCACTTCCCGTAAAGGGAAGAGATTGTGTTTATCATCCTCATTCTCACTCCCCTCCTCTCTCATTTGCTTTACCCTTCTCCAGGTTCGGCTTGCTGGAGGAGAACTCACCGGGACTGGTTTTCTGGCTCCCGTGGTCTGCGGGACTGGTGGGGGCAGAGAAAAAAGCGGCTGAGGAGTAATCAGGGTTTGTGCCAAGGGAGGAGATACCTCCAATTGTTGTGAGGAAAACAAAGATGGAGTTTGTGAGGAGGTTTTTGGGATTTGTTGTCCCAAAGCTTGCAAGTGCAGTGCCTCTGGAATTTGAGGAGACAGCGCCAAGGGTTTTGACAGGACTACAAGGGGCATGAGGAGAGGTGTCTGGTCTGAGGGCCCAACCAGGGGTAGGGGTAGAAGTGGGGGAGGTAATTGAGGTGTCACCTTGGAACTCAGGGCAGGGAGGGATACGGAGGCTTGGTCTGATCCTGTGATTGGGGTCCCTTGTGAAGGAGCCGCTGTTGGTGTGGACTGATTCAAGAGTCCCAGGCATGCGGAGGGATGTCCCCATAGCCTGTATAGGTGGTGCGCAGATATGAGATATGGGGGAGGGAGATAGTCAAGAGGATCCCATTCATCATTCTGAGCTGAGGTCTCCTTTTTAGTTTTTATGGCAAACAATCTTATCCTAGATCTTATCCATAATTGAGCATATTCTTTCTCCTCATGGTCCTGCGATTTCTTATTATTCACGTAACTGCACAGTGCCTTGCAGGTCCGTTTTTCAAATGTGCCAAATGTGGGTCAAATTACATGACTCTTTATTTCCTTGGCTCCCCAAACCTCCATACAGTAGTAAATAATTTTTTCCTTTGACTTACCTCTTCTCCTGGAGCACTCCTCCCAGTGTTCCAGCATCCATCCCAGTGGGCTATCCCATGGGATTTCAAGAGCACCATTCTCTTTTTCGAGGGTATGCTTTGTTTTGGGCTCTTTTTTGTGTTTGCTTTTTCCCTGCCCCATTATATTTTAACCTAAAAAAACCTTGCTTACCTTTTGCAGGTCTCAAGCTGAGTCAATTCTTAGCTTCCGCTAAGACCCGGGATCCTTTCCCAAACTGTTCTGTCACAAAATTGGGTTCTGCTTTTGCTGGATTACTCACCCTGTCAGCAAGCTGAGCTGCAGGTTTTTCGGCCAGTGATGGATCTTTGTTTTGCATCCTGGGCTCTCACCAAGCCCGTAGCTAAAAGGTTTACCAATTTCCTGAACTCAAAGGAACGTCTCCTTCCCTTTTATCTTTCCTGTGATCGGTTTCCAAGACTCCCCTGAGTCTGGGTTTGATAAGCGAAATGAGTTTTCCCTGACTCGCTTCCCTGTCAGCCGACCAAATCCCTCACAGGAGTCTGGAACTGCGGAGTTCAGGTCCACACTTGGGTCATGACCAGGTCACATCTCATTCACTCACCCAATCACCCTCACTCAACCAGCAATACTTACAGCTACTTTCTTGTGTGGAATCTTCATGCACGGAGAAATTTTATGAGTGAAAATTTTAGCCGCGGCTCCGAAAGACCCTCCTAGGTCTTTCCTGAGTTCCTTACTGTTTCTTGGATCCAGAACCTCTCTTTTATTGTGGCGCTTGACTTAGATTTGTTCGTGATTCAATAGGTGCTACGGGGTTTCCCGCTTTGCCGGGCTGCTAAAAATCAGCGGGGCGCCTCCTGTGCAAAGGGGTTCCACAGCACCAATATTGCATTCGAGTCACGGCACCAATCTGTTATAAATGATTAGAAGCCAATTCAAAATAAAAGAATTTATTTAGCAGTTTTTCCAAAATCAAATTAATCGGCCACAATAAAATCAGACAACATCGATCGAATGCTGGGTGGACAGGGTAACGGCAGCAAAGGTGCCATCCAACCTCAACCACGAATGCTGGGTCTCAGAGTATGGTTTTTATACAGTTTATTTGTCCTGAGGCTAAGTCTATTGAAAGTCCAAATATTCCTGTATTTCTTTATTTTGAAGTAAGGTTTTGAAAGGGGTTCCCGTAAGTATGAAAAGACGATTCAGGAGTCTTCCTGGATTCTTCCTTTGGGATGCTGATTTGATCATCCTCCGGATCCTCCACCAAGACTGATATCAGGTCTTGAGCAGCCATGAAGTGGAGGCCCATCCTTGATGAATGGGCCATCTTCAGTCCGGCCCTGTCATTTCAGTTGCAAATGTTGTGGTTTCACAGCTTGCACAATAGGCTTTGGAATCTCAGAGATGCCCTCGAGTAGCCTTTTAATAGTCCAAACTTTTGATACAATATTTTATACACGAATTTATACATTACATGTATCACAAAACTAAATGGGGGCAGGTTATTGCTGAGCTTGTTGCTTCTCCTTCTCTTTCCTGAAGTCCAGTTTTGTAGTGAAGTAGTGGAGAGTGTAGCTTTAGCTGGGCTGTGGAGGGCAGCAGGGGCTTTGTCCCACACCGAGGAGCAGTGATACCCAGTTCACATGCATGTCTCCAGAGTTAGACCCATACTCCCAAAGGGATCCTCCTGCTGACTTTCCATGAGAGTCTCCAGGCAAACAGAGAGGAGCCCAACCTCGGTGCGGTCCTATCACTTTGGTGTTTTATTAACCTTCAGTGCTCCCCCTGCAGCACAGCCCTGTGCTGGACCTTGGGTAGAAACCAAACTGGAGAGAGGTTGCACCAAAAGCCATCCCTGGTGCTTTCCCACTTGCTATTCTCACAGAATACACCCCAGACAGCAAATTCCTTGGCTGAACTCAGGTGCAAACTTTAAAAATGGCTTGTAAGGTCTTATTGATCACTCCTCTCCAGGCAGTTGTACCAGACTTTCTTCCCAATGCCCAAAATTATGTCTGAAATCAGTTTAGGGAATGAGCAAGTCTTTTAATTAAAACAGTCTGGTATGATGAATCTGTTATTACAAAGTCTTACCTATGTAAAACATTAATAATACAAATTTCATTTGTTTATGTCAGCACCAAGCATTAATTTTTAATGGCAAAATGTATGAGTTATGAAAGGCATTAATGCAAAACAAATCACCAACTGAGAAGGGAAAGGAAATCCATTTTTTAGGGTAAGCAGTGGGAATGAAATATTATTGTGGTTCTAACCCAGGGAAAAAATATTTCATAGGGCTCCAAGAGCAATTTAAAAAAAATCCTGGTTTTTATCATCATGCTTAATATCAGTTCTATATCCAGTCAAGTTTGTGTCCATGTCATCCAGCCCACACCTTGATGCCCTCTCTGAGGAAGTCTTCCACACAAAATTACTCTGATTGTCATGCAAGAGACGTGGAAGCAAATCAGATACCTGTGGCATAGTAAACATCTCTGTGCTGCAAATGGGTGAGATCACAGAGAGCCCAGAAGGGCTTCTTTGATAGGCCAAATTCATTATGGATGTAAATGGGAGACACTCTGTGAGTTAGGACACATTCCTGCTTGCACCAGGAATTAATTAATTCCAGGTGTTAATTGCCAATTCAACCCTTCATCTTAAGATTAAAGTTCTGCAGAATAACTCATTTCAGAATGGACTGGGTGGGTATTGGTGGTGCTGGGCTGGTCCCAGGTCCAGGCAGAGCTACTGAGAAATTGCAGCTTTTGATCAGATAGATTTTACTTCTGGAGCACCTGGCATCCCTGCACTGAACCCTCACCTTCACTGAGGTTTCACAACAGGGAAATGCTGTTGAGCCCTGGGCAGAGGGAACATGGAAAATCCTCAAGTGCTTGGGGGCCAAGTCTCACTGTTGCTGGGCCAGCTCTTTAGCAGGGCTGAGACTGCTGGGTTCAAAGGGGGTTTGGTGCCTTGTCCAAGAGCATCCTTTACCCCATCAGGGATCTCCCTGATGTGTTGTGAAACCCTCCAGATGTGGAGAGTGGGGCCAGGTGCCCTTCTCTCACCAGAGTCCCATGGGAACCACGGCTGGGAGGGCTCTGGAGAACACCCAGGAATCCTGGAAGTCTGTGCACTGCACAGGCATATCTGGGCCCCAGCTGTTGTGATGGCCACAGCAGGGTGCTGGAATCCCATTCTGCAACAAACAGGGGACAGACAGCAGATCCCAGAGGTGGAACAGTGTGAGAGGGCAAAGCAGGAATCAGGCATGACTTGCTTCCTGCTCAAAGAGCTTTTAAGAGCCACACAGGACAATGCCCTGGCACAAGATGATTAATTTATTTCCAGTGAAAGTCTGGTTGTGGCCATTAAAGGACTGCTACAGAGCTGAAGAATAGGGACATCATCTGTTTTCAAGCTCTGTGGAACTGTGCTTTGCTTTTTTTCCCCTAGTTCAAACTTCAACAAAATAAACAACACATCTTGTAGCTCCTGTCTCTCTCCCACACTCTTCCTTTCTCCCTTTCTATCTTTTTTCCTTGTCTCAGTCTAAAGAAGTTGCTGATATTAGCAATAAAGCAGGAATTTAATATCATCCTACAGGGTGCTACAACAAACTGCCCCTTCGGTTCCATCGATTCCATGGGCCTGAAATATGGCCTGGCATCTGAGGGGGAAGAATACAAGATGAACTTTGCAGATATAAATTGTGCAATATTGGATTTCCCTGAACACACGTCACAGATGTGTTGTGCCTGTCCCTCTGATGCCACAGGAGCTCTGTTAGCTCAGAAATAGATTCGTGTTGGGGAAGGGTTCAGGGCAGACCACGGTATTTCATCTCAACAATAGCCCCAGTGTTACAAGGTGTGACACATCCACTGCTCCACTCTCTGATAAAGACACACACCCAGCCTGAGGGGACAGAAAAACCTGTCTGGGAGCAATGTAAGGCTGCCATCTTCATCCCAGCAGCCACAGGTGAGGTGACACAAATACAGGCAGGGTGTGGCTGTAGATGTGGGAAATACTAAAGGAAGCTGTGAAAGCAGGCCCCACAAACAGAAAGCAGAAGAAAAAATTAGCTGCAGCTGCGAAGCCTGAAAGTAACAAAAGTTACAATTGTACAGCAAGCAAGGACATGAAGCAATACTTCGAGTTTTAGGTTTGGCTAGGATAGACCTTAAGACTGCAGAAAAATATTACTAGCAAGATAGTAGAAGGTTTTAAGCTCAATAAGAGCACTGTGTATTGTTAATAGTAAGCATACAAGCAAGCATTGTTTGAAGGTCTACATGAGCTTTTAGTGACTGGCTAGAACAATTGTCCGTGAGCTTTAGCAATGTGCTATTGGCTGGAAAGTTTTTAAAATGCCCTGTAACAAAGAAATCTGCTGCTGGCAGATGTAAGCTGTTGCCATCTTTTAATTGTCTCAATCAGTTGTGAGGCTGATGTCTCAATAAAGGCTCGAGGAATGCCTCACAGTGGTCCCATCCCATTTGTGCAAAAACATCCCATTTGTGCACAAACTGATGCCCCTGGAGAAATGTTTGTGCCCAATAGGAAACACCATATGAGAAGCAACTGCAATTATCTGGAGTGTGTGATACTGTGCTCTGTTATTTCTTCTCACACACCCACCTTTCTCCTCCATCTACAAGTATCCATTCAAAAGGGCTATAAAATATTCAACCTTGGGCTTTTTCTGCCTTGTGATGTTTAGGAAGTTCACTTTCAAAGTTCATGGCTTGAGAAATGAGATTTGTTTTACCACCCAACACTCAGAAATCTATCAACTTGCCCTTCTTTTTGATAGGAAGAGACCAGATGACACCGAAAAACCTCCTTCTCAGTCTTGCACTTTTCTTGGCATTTCATTCCTGTTAAAAATGAAGTAGGTTCCATGCCATCCTCTTACCCCCTGAAATCAGAGCCAGAGGAGAAGCAAAACACTTCATGGCTTTGTTCTACCACCTTAGGAGGTGGCTTGGACCTTCAACATTCTTTCATTAGATATTCTGGCTAATTTAAAATTATACATAAAAGGACAGGGATAGTGCCTACATGTGGTGAAAAATAGTGGGATATGCAATAAAAGATGTTTGCCTTCTCTCTGGCAGGGATAATCTGGTTATTTACCATTAGTTCTAAGTCCCACTGCCAGGTCCCTGAGCCAGGCACAAACATGATGGGCTCACATTTGCTGCAGAAACAGCATCATAAATGTGCTGTTAGAGGTGATTTATCTCATGCCAAAATGAAATCAAAAGCCCTGTAGTGAACCAGCAAATTGAAAAGACAAAACCATGCATTTTTGGTGCCATTTTTCCCAGAATCTCAAAAGGAGAGCTTTTTTTTTTTTCTATTTCTTAGAAATGAGAGTGGAGAGTGGGGGTAAATGGGCAGTTCCTGGCCTGGGTTGCTCAACCAGAGATTTCCCTGGAAGGCAGCACAGCCTAGTCTGCATGTGAGGAAGTTTGTGTATAATCAATAAAAAGAACTTGAAATATACTTGAAAGAGAGAAAGGGTCAGTGCTGATACCCATCATCATTCTTTTTATTTATTATTAATACCTGCTTACTGGAACTCCAGCATCAAGAAAGACAGAATATCAGGCAAAACAGAGACTCCTCTCTCCACTCCCATCCTCCTCTACCTGCCCAGCCATTTTATTTTTCCTCTAACTCCAACTCTTGCTGTCCATTGTTACTGGATCTCCTGGGATTGTACCTAAAGAAGTTTCCAGATCAAGTTGTAGTCAAGATTCTTTTTCTGGAACTGCCAAAGAGAACAACTGTGGTAAGGGCTGACAGGGTTTTCAAAATTTCCCCATCTCCCAGTGTGGAAAATGCCCCCATTCTCCGGCCACAGAGCAAAGGACAGGATATGTCCCTTGCCAGAGTGTCTGTTGACAATTTTTGTCCCCAGGTGTTTGTGGTGTAACAGGACCATATTTTGAGAAGGAATGTAAGGCATATAAACATCTGATGTGTATTTTTAAGAAAAAGAGTTGAACATGTGGTAGGATATGTCTGTCATAAAAACCTTTCTTAAACCTAAAATCGGGTTTCTGAGGTGGTTCATAGACCAGGAATGCCACAAGAGAACCAATTAAATACCTTTAAAAAGCTATATACTTCTTCAAATGAAAAAGATCAATCAGCCTATATACACTGTGGGGTTCTGGTGGCTGGTTTTGATGGGGGTAAGAAGAGAGAATCTCTTGGTTTGGGGGAACTTCTTACCCTACAAACTCTAAGAAGCACAAACCAGTCAGGAGCACTGACAGCCTGTGTGTTAAAATTCTATACTGCTGATACCAAGAAATTTGTTCCAAATTTGGCAGCACCCTGACATGGGTGGGAATTTGAAATAGGCAAATTTCCTCCTCTTATCCTGGATCAGTGCTAGGCTGATCATCTTCTTACTCTGGCAGGGAAATTGTCCCCAGTCTTACATCCTCTGTTTTCACTGGTGTCAACCACCAAATCCAGGTTTCAACCCACCAGCTCCTTCATGCAGAAAAGTGCTCCCATGGAAAATGTTTGCCGATAAACATCTCCAGGTTTCCTTCATTCAATTATAGCCCAAAATGATTTATTATAGTTATTTCAACTGTCCCAAACCTTTGGCTCACAAATTATTATTTTTATTTTTTTAATATTATTATTTGTATTATTCTAACTTCTGGTTGCAGCCCAGAACAAGGATGTGCTTTGCATTTTTCCCCGTGTGGGTGGCTGTTATTTCACTGAGGGGCCAGAATATGTATAAGCTGCAATTTTCCTCTGTGGCACTGCTATAGTTACCTGTGCACATACACCTGGGTTCACAGGAAGAGTCAATATTTGTCCACATGGATGCTTCCTGATGTTAATATGAGTTTAAACTGTTTGATTTGGGGTATCCACATTGTGAACTGCGGGGGCTCAGATTTCTTCCCTCCCCTTATCTTATACACCATTACTTTTAACATTTTTTTCTGTCTGACTCCCACTCCTACATCACACTGTGAAAAACGAGGTTTACTTTTCTGGTAAAATTTAAAAAGTTTAATAAAAAGATAACAGGAGACGAGACAGAGATAAAGTAAAGGGTTAAACGACTGGGTGCTTGGCATTTAGCTAAGAGCACACACTATCTTTGGACACATTCTTTAAATATTTTTTGTATTACATCAGCTTGTATATTTATAGACTATTATGCATATTTATACTTTTCTACAAATTAATTTCTATATTTTAGGAAATGTTTAATATGGCTGTTCCTTGGGTCTGCCTTTTTAGAGTATGTGTGTGCTTTGGCTGTGGTTTTAGACTGTTTTCTTTATCACTTCTAGCTTGGACTTTGGTCTATACTTTCTTCAGAAAGCATATGCTGATAATTGGCATATTAGTGTAATAAATAATCAGCCCAATTACATCAATATGCCATTTTATTAGGAAATGTTGCGAAATAAAAATTTGAGAAAGCCACAATCAACAGACAACACTGAGCCCGGGATCAGTGCAGGGTGAACCTCAGATCCGGCAGTGTGTCATTCACCTCCCCGTTCACAAAGTCTGCTTTTGCAGGGCTGACTTATATACAGTTTTTTTGGCCTGAAGGGAGATTGCCTCATCCCATTGTCCACTCAGGTGGTGTTTCATATTCATATTTCTTTTCTCTCCATCTGCCAGTCCGATGAATGGTTTTCTGGGCAGGGCGCTGGGCATCTGATTACATTTACAGGAACCCAGCATTGGCATGCACACCCAGGCCGATGTAGATAAGATTTTGATAAGGTGTTGATCACCGAGTCGTTGACAATCTCATCTTTGGAGAGCACCCATCTCCTGGTGGGGACACCCTTCTTTCTATTGCAAATGGGTTGCTCCCCGTATTCCTGGCAGAGGCTTGTAATTTTACAATTACTTTTATTTGGTGAAATTAGAATGACTTGATACAGTATATTTCTATAAATCACGGATTAATTCTCCAATATTTATAACATTAGTAATAGGGTCTTCATTATATGTTTACTGGATGTTATTTTGACTAAACAGACAGTTAATGCAGAACTATATTAGCTACTACTACTACTATATCCAAGTTTTGTTAACAGCAGAAATAAAAGCAGTTATTTTCGCATTATATATATATAAGCATTCATCTTAATATTTGCGAAAAGCTGATTTTAGAATATGCATTTATAACAACACTGAGATGTCCTGAGTTGAGTTTCTGCATGGATCTGTCAGGAGCACATCTGTGACCAAATCAGCTCTTCAGGCTTGTGTTCTGAGGCAGTGATCGCTGCAGATTTTATTTTTCTCTAATTACACCCACACCTATTTTGCTGTGCCTTGAAATTCATTCCTGTGCCTGTGGCAGCCGTGGGGAACTCCCCTTGCTCTTGCTGTGCTCTGGACCAGACCCCAACGTGAAATTTTCAGCACTTGAATAAAACACTGCTCAGCGAATGAAACTCTGCAGCATCAGATGCCATTTGCCACTCAAAACCATGAAAAGCACCCTTGCTTTGAAAAGTGATCTTGCCTATAACAGGATTTCAACACTGCTGTCTATTATTCAGTGCTTACTTTTAGCTCGAATTTTTTACCAACAACTTAAAAAGAAAAAACGAAAAAACAATTTTATTTTAATCTCATAGAAAGTTTAAAACAATTTTTTATTAGTGCATAACTCTAAAATACCACTTTGGAATAAAGAATTATCTTTCAAGTACTTACTAGATAGGCTTTACTTTACTGTTAGTTAATCTGACAGCGTTTTATTAATAATCAGCCCTTTTTGCATTGCTATTATGCATTGTTTTCTAATAGTGCAGTTTATATCTCTAGCATCACCATTATAAGGAAGACTGAAATATCTCTCAGATTTGCTGTGTAGAAACAAGTAGATAAATATTGCTAACATATCACAGGCACTATTTCTTTTTGAAATTTCTTGCTGTTAAAAAACAGTGAAATATTTAATACCAATTTTGAGAAATATTTTTTTAGATGGGAATCTGATTACAGTGTGGTCCACATTCACCATAAGGGAAGACAGAGGGAGTGGGTGCTCTTGTTTTATTATTTTTTCATCCTTGTTTATGATTCATTGTTGGAAGCCACCCACAGCTCTCTGCCTGTTCTCGTCTTCATTTGAGAACTATTCTGTAGTGGAAATAGAAAATACAGAAGCTTGAATGGGGTCTCCTTCCTCTGTTTTAGGTTTTTCATCCTGAGTGCAGTGTCTTTGTTCATTTAAACTGAGGGCAGAAACTAATAGTAAATAACTTTATTATCACGTAGAATTTACTAAGTTTATGCCGGTCTGTGACAAGTTCTGTTATTGTCACAGAACTCAATTCACTTCTCTTGTGAATTGTTTCACACAAGCACAAGTGAAAGGAAAACAGCTTGGAACAGCTATGGAAGGAAATCCAGTCACTACACAGCTTCCAGCTCCTCACTAACCCAGCTGCTGAGCACTGGGGACGTTTGGGTTCTTTCATTGTCTGCAGTGTTTGCACTCACTCCCCTGGAGGACAATCTGCAGCCGGAATTAACACCGTATTTACCCCTCTCTCTCTCATTGAGTCGTTGAGATTGATGTGGGGTATCGATCTCTCTGGGCACTCTGCTGGACAGGGTTTGCAGCCCTGCTTGCTGTCTGCTGTTCCTGCCCTTCCTCTGCTGCCTGCTGGCCACTTTCCATTCCTCCCAACATTCAGAATTACAGAATCACAGAATTGCTGGATCGGAAGAGACCTCCGAGATCATCGAGTCCAACACAGCCCTAACACCTCAACTAAACCAAGGCACCAGTGCCACATCCAGTATTTCTTTAAACACATCTAGGGATGGTGATTCCACCACCTCCCTGGGCAGACCATTCCAGCATTTTATCACTCTTTCCATTAAAAACTTTTTCCTAATATCCAACCTATATATCTCTTGGTACAGCTTACGACTCATCAGGCTTTGGATAGCTACCTATGGCTGCATCTTCCATTTCTCACACAAACCTAAATAAATGTTGTCTCCTCCCATGCTGATTTCCAGGAAGAATTTGCCCCTCTCCTCACATTGCTTTGGACCCTTCCCCTAAGACCCTTCCCCTAAGCAGCCAAGTCCTGCTTTGCACACCTAAAAATCTGATGGGACTTCATGTGCCTACAGACACACAAGAGGTCATGGCAGGGATGAGACTCCAGCAGTTCCCCTGCTCATCTGTTGAAGCAGAAGCTGTGTAGACTCAAATTGTCAGTCTCTCTTGTTTCCTCCTTTTAAGGGCAGTACCATACACGGGACCTAATCAGATCAGAAGTGAAAAAAGTTACACATCATCCAGTAAAAAAAAAAAAAAAAAAAAAAAAAAACAAAAGAAGTTTCCCAGTTTGTCTGATAACATCCTGGTGGCTTTGCATGTTTTGGCCAAGTCAATAAACCATAACTCCAGACTGATGCATATCTACAAGTTTTGTTGTGGCCATAAAGGCACAAAAGAACCTCTAGATGTGCAACAGTACACAGTGCTCTGTTATAAATATCTATTTTAAAAATTTCTTCTGTAGAGGCCAAGCTGCCTGTCATTTCCTCCAGTGCAAACCTTCCCATTGACTTCAGCAGGTGATGATTATTAAGACTGAGTTCTTACCACATGACACCCATAAAATTCTAAGCTTTCCAGATCAGACACATGTGTAAAACCAGACTCTCCATCTTGGGAGAGTGAGATGAGTTCTACAGGGCATTTTAATGCCAGGATGGATAGTGAAATTATAAATGGCTCAAGACAATACTTCATTAAACTGGCTCAGAGATTTATGGACCCTCAAGAGCATGAGAGGTTTTTCCACCTTTGAAAACATCAAAGAAAATCAGAGAAAAACTTTTCAGTCTAATCCTCCTGACCAAAGAGGCCTACTGAGCAGTCTAAGCAAAGAGCAAATATAAACACGAATGAGAGCTGGCTGCTGAAAGGAAGGCTTGATCCGGAGAGCTGGATGATCAGTTGGAGGAATGATCAGTAAAAAAGGAATTCCGCTGTATTTAATTTAGGTATCCATTTTATCTCTTCCTTATCAACAGTTCTATTGACGAGGTCTTCATGATTCCTAATTGTTTGTCACAGTTTTTTTGTGCTTTTCTGCAAAGGGCTAGTTTGAAAAGAGTTCAGTGGCTCCACTCTGTTGCTTGTAACCCAGCCATTATTGATTTTATTCCTTTTCTAGTATATTAAAGGGCCTGCTTTATCTGTTTTAGAACCATTTCCATGAACTCCCCAACATTTAGTCTTTTCTTTAAAGCTCTTTCTTTTTCAAAACTGTCATTAATCTGTTCCACGTACTTTGATCTGTCTGGTATCTTCCCCTTCTTCACTTCCAGCCCTCAGCAGCTAGGAGAGTAAACAGCACAGCTCTGAGCCCTTCTTGCTGGTGAGAGCACTGCTGAGAGGCTGTTCCAGCAGAAACTGAACCAAGGAATTCCTCTGGCTTAGAAGCCTTGGTGGTGTTTATCTGGGCTGCCACAGGCAGGACCAGAACGTCTCTTTTTGGGTATCAGCCTGCAGGGAGTGAATGTCAAACAGCATCTTTGCTTCCAGTCACACCAGTTGTGGGAACTTGTACCAGTCCAGGCAGAAAATCTCCCTCCCCTGTGCTGCAGAGAGGCTCAGGGCCATGGGTAAGGAGAGGAGGATGTGATGTCTTGTCGTCCTCATTTTTCAGCCTCTGATGTTTTCATTCTTAGACTGAAGCTTTCTCACAGTTGTAACAAGAACAAAGACTGATGTTTTCTAAATAATACATTCCTTCCAGGGGGAAGGACAAGTTGATGGACTTCTAAGTTAACTCAGAGAGGTGTTACTCTCATCCCTCAATCCCTAATCAAATTCCAGAGCCTATTTAAATCCCCAAACTATAATAAACTTTCTCTTTCTCTTCTTACTTCTCAACTTGATGGGTAAGTGTAGTTCTTTGGTGTCCTCTAGCAAGTGTCTCAGGGGAGAACCACTGCAAACCTGCAGTGTGAGACCTCAGCTCTGCCCTCAGGATCATTACAAAGAACCTAGGGAACACGGCCCTGGAGGCTGAGGCAGAAGGATTTCAATCGAGATTCCTGTGCAGCATCCTCAGCACCGATGATTTGAGCCTCTGGAGTGTTGTGTGCAGTCCTGAGAAAGGACACTGAAAAACTGCAGGTCCCTTAAAGGGATCTGAGGAAAGTCCCATGTGGAGAAAAGACTGTTCTGTATAGGGACAAATGCAAAAGGAACATGGGAAAACTGTCAGGAATGAGGGCCAGGCTGGAGCGGGTGGGCTGGGAGCTCTGCTCCGAAGGTCTCATGACAGGAGAACAAAGGCAGCTTTTAAGAAGCAGAATACTCCAAACTGATAAAAGGGACTATTTCTTCCCTGCCTGTTCCATTGCCAGTGGAAAGCTGTGAGAATAAGAATTAGATAAATTTGCTGAAGGGCTGGCCATTCACTTGGATAAGGAGAATGCCTGGAATTAGAGCAGTAAAGGCTACAAACCCTTGGAAGACACTTCACACAATTCTAGAATTAGAGAACCAGAGGGAGCTGGGGGGAGAGGGATTATCCTGCCCTGTGTCCCTTCCAGCCCAGGATATTCTGTGATTCTGTGATGTTTGTTGTCTTGTACTTATGTCCCTTTCAGAAACATCTGGCATTAGCCGCAGCCACAAGCTGGTAGCCACAGTCACAGTCTGATGCAGGCTGACAATTCTCTTGCCATTTTCTGGTGTCCCTCAGCTGCTTCTCTTGCCTCCTCCACCTGGTTAAAGCTGATTAAAAATCCTGAAATTAATTTCACACAACGATTCCAAACTGTTTTCACACTGAAAGCTTAAAAATAAGCTCATTTTTTTTGTTGTTGTTGCTTTTTTTTTCCCCTCAGAAACTTATGGTGTAATGTTTTAATGAAAACATTTACTGCAAACACAGGTGCTAATAAAGCCAAATATGTTAGTGTGCATTTGGAAAATGTTTACAATTTAAGGGGTTGGGGAAGAGACTGAATATTTTAGGAAGACATGTTTTTAATGAAAAACACACTTCTTTAATATTTGTAATAAAAAGGCTGTGTTTGTTATTGTCTTTTAAAATACTCTAAAAAATCTTGAGCAACTCAAGTCTCACAGATGAGTTTGAATACCCCTGACAGGGGTTAGGAGAGAGCAGCAGGTCCCATCCCAGAGCAGGCATGACCAGGTGAGCAGGATTGGACAGTGTGATATATTTTGTGGAATTAATTTGTGTTTTATAGAAATATGTGGTATAAAATCATTTCATATATAAGAAACAAAGATGTTTGGGAAACTGCAGCTTCTGCTGGGAACAGGGGAAGCAACCCATTTGCAACAGAAACAAAGGTGTTTCCACCAGGAGATGGGTCTTCTCCTCCAAAGATGGGATTACCAATGACCCAGTGTCAACACCTGATGAACATCTTATCTACATCAGCCTGGGTGTGCATCCCAATGCCTGGTTCCCTAAATGTAATCAAGTGTCCAGCCCTGCCCGGAAAACTATTCATTGGACCAGCAGACAAGAAGAAAAGAAATATGAATATGCAACAGTGACCAGATGGACAAAAGCATGAAGCAACCTACCTTCTAGCTAGAAAAACTGTATAAAAACTGGCCTTGCAAAGACGGACTTCGTGAACCGGGGGGGATTCGGTGCAATGCAGATGGGATCTAAGGTTCACCCAGTACCGATCCTGCTGCTGACCTTTGCTTGTGGCTTTTTCGGGTTTCATTGGGCAGTATTTCTCAATAAAATTGGTTTTTGATTAAATTGGCTGATCACTTATTACAGACAGCCTGAAAGATCTACCACGGGGTGAGGAGCAGGGGAGAGAGCTGAGGAAGCCAAGTCCAGCTCCTGCTGCCACCAGCAGCAGCAGAAAAATCCTTTGTTGAGCCAGGCAGGACACGCTGCCTGCTCCTTGGGGCCTCTTGGCTGCTCTCCCAGGGTTATCCCACATCCCTTCCCTGCCCGAACAGGGGAGGGCTCCTGGTTAAATGGATGAGATGGGGCTGCTGGCAGCAAATGCAGCCCCTCTGTGTGTGTGTGTGTGTCTCTCTGTCCCCTGATGCTTTGGAATAAGCTGCTCCTGCCTCCATTCCTGCCGAGCTCGGGAGAGAGGGATGAGGGATGAGGGATGAGGGATTGAAGAATGGAGGGATACAGGGATGGAGGGATGAGGGATGGAGGGATGCAAGGATGGAGGGATGCAGGGATAGGCAGATGGGGGGATGGAGGGATGGAGGGATGAGGGATGGAAGAATGGAGGGGTACAGGGCTGGAGGGATGCAGGGAGGGGCACCAGCAGAGCCCCTAATTAGGCAGGACTGGGGAGCACATCCCTGCGGAGGCTGCAGCAGCCCGGGGTATGTGTTCAGTCATCCCGGAACAGGCTGAGTGACTCAGGTTCCCTCTGCCCGCCGTTATCTTTGTCCCTTTGCCACTCGTTAATCGATCCTCTGTTCTCCCCCCAGCGCTGGCTGAAACATCATCATCAACAACAAATCCTCTCTGTTTTCCCCACTCTCACAGGATGTAAATCCACGCAGAAGGGGAAGTGCGGAGCGGGGGAAGGGCTGCAGGCCCTTCCTGGGGTTAGCATAATAACAACAGTGCTGATGGCTGGGTGGCGGCAGCAGAGAAAACCTCCCCAGGCTGCAATAACCCAGCGCCTTGTGCCCAGACGTGTCGGCTGCTGGGAGCTGACTGTCAGCACGGCTCACAGGTTTCCTGAGAAACAGCTAGCAGGAACAGGGAGGATGTCTAACACCTTCCTTCTGCTTGGGAGAAGTAAAAAAAAATTAAAACACTCTGGTAAAATTGGCCGTCAGCCTTATCTCACGTGCACACTCCACCTGCGTGTCAGCAAGGCTGGCTGTGGGCACAAATCCCCGACAGCCAGTGAGCCACTTTAGGCCACGGCTGTCCGAAAACCAGCGCCTCTTGTGCAGGGTCTGTGCTGTGGCCTGGGCTGGCTCCCGGCTCTCTGGATTTCTGCTGGTGGGGTGCTGGAACACCTCCAGGGAGAGCAGGGGATGTGTCACCTCCAGGAGAACACCTCAAACCCCAGGCCACGGCCGCACGAGGTGCTGCTTCAAAGGGCAGAGGCGGCTCCCTTTCCTCCCTCTCCACACCCCTCCGTGCCCCGCATTCTCCAAACCACAAATGCCACCTCCCGCAGTCACATTCTGCCTCCGGCAAAGTCTGGGCGGCTCCTGTGCGGTGGGACATGGGGACATGAGCCCACGGGCCAGCTCCAGGCTGGCTGAGGGACGGGCTTCCAGAGCCTCTGGATGCCGTGTTCCCCTGCGTGATCCCAGAGAAACCAGTGCTTTAGTTCCACACCTGCACAGCTCGCTGGCGTAGCCTGAAGATAGGAACTTTTGTAGCAGAAGGGCTTTAATTTTTCCCTAAATATGTTGCTACTGCGATTATTATTTCGCAATTAAAACAATTTCTGTGCTCTTTGGCTTTACTGATCAAACAGCTCAGCACATCCAGCCATCACAGTGGGCACAACTGAAGGTCCCCATCAGTTTACCTGTGGCAATACATAACTTCCCTCTCTGTCAATACTGCAAAACCCTTGTCACAGCAGCAGAGCAAGTTTATCTGTGCCAAAAATCACCCCAGGACTGCTGCTGGAGCCTGTTGTCAGCAGTGGGGTGATATTCCCACATGTCAGCATGCCACAGCATCAAGGTATGGCTCAACAGCCCCCAGCAGCCTCAGACTGTGTGTGAAGGTAAAGAGATAAAGGTATTATAATTAAATATATTTATACACATAAAATAATTACTATTATTATTATTAGTAGTATTAGTATTATTATTATTAAAACCCACTCTCCAGAGCCACATGCCAGTAAGCCAACTCTATTCATCTCTGGGAACTTGATGCTTAAGACTAAAAAAGTTGTTTTCAACTAAATTTTCCCAATTAAAAAAAAAAAAATTAAAGAAAGTGTTACAACTACAAGGTGTTTCAGCAAAACCTCCTCAACAGATAATTGGATTTACATAATTGGCTGCTGGTGGGTCTTCCACAAATCATCAACGTGGGAGTGTGTTTATCACAGCCACTGCTCTTCACAAAGAACTCCTGGTGCACACAATACTCCACACACAGCTGAGGAGGAGACTCAGACGTGGTTGCTTCTCACGGGCAGAAGAAGCACAGAGGCTGAGACTGATCACCAGGAGGATTTGCTACACATCAAGAGCTGTGAGCTCAGTTTGATCCCAGGCTGAGGCTCCTTTGGCTTGGCCACGAGGCCTGAGGCTTTTATAAGAAAAGATTCTAGGAGACACAGGTTTCTGGGTCAGCTTAAAAATCAGTTGCCCTTTTTGTCTGCATCAGCAACCCTTGTTCTGGTTCTCCTCCCTGACCACCTCCATGAAAAGCACAAATTCCACAGAGGGAAAAATATTTTCAGTCCTACTCAGAGGCAAAACTTCCACCTCTAAACCACAGAGCAAGAGAGGAAATGCTGTGCCCTGAGGATGGAGGTGTATGTGGATGCAGTATTGCATTGACCACCCACTTTCCAGCAGCTCTGCGTGCACCAAACCTGATCCAGCTGTTTCTGCTGCACATCCTAAAGAGGGGAGGAATGTCTCTCCAGGGGAGCAGGAGGGAGGCTGCCAAAGGGCTGCTGCTCTGTGTGCACAGATAATGCCACATGGCAGGGGCAGGCAGGGAACAAAGGCGATTTGTGAGCGGGGAAATGGGATTGCCAAAAGAGATGGAAGAGAAATGAGGTTTTAATCCCCCAGCCCAATCTTGCCCTGCACTGCCTGTCTGTGAGAGCAGGATTTTATCACTGCTGTCCACAGGGAACTTTCCTGACCTTCAGTCTGCTGGAGCCTGGAAGAGCACTGCGATTCTCTGAGATGTGTGAAGACAAGTTTTCAAAACACAGATGCTCCTGTGAGCACAGCCCACACCACAACCTGCTCTTCAGGGCCTGCAAATCCCCTTGAACAGCTCCAGCAGCTTGTTCTGTGCTCTGCACTGCCACTGAGCTGGCGGAGCCAAATACCTTGGGACCTGTGCATTTCCCAAAACCAGATGAAAACATTCTCCCCTATTTGCATTGTAGGGCTCTCCAGGTTAAAGAGGGAGAGAAAAGCGTGTATAATACCCACAGCTATGCTGCACAGGAGGCTGACTCGAGTGTTTGCTTCGAAATTTAGATTTCCTTCTATTGTACAGCCTCTTGCAAGTGTTTTCCATAGCCCACAAGCTCACCCCTTCTGCCTGCCTGTCTGCCAGACAGACCATGCCAGCTCCAGCATTTCTCAGCTGCCAAAGCCTGTTGGCCTGGGACTTCATTTCTGTGTATCACAATCCACCAGCAGAAATCTTGTCATTGCAATTCCTCACATATTTTCTTCTGCTCTGCTTTTATCTCTCTGCAAATCTCACCTCACTGGCTCATGGCTGTAGGCTATTACCAGACTAGAACAGGACTTTTTCTCAGCCCTAAACAAAATTAATAAGGCAAAAGAAAACGGTCACAACAAAAGAAAAATTCAATGCTTGGAGTAATAAGCATCAGATTTTCCATCTGCACTAGGGCAGGAGGACAGGCAGAGTGAGAAGGGCCACGGGCAGATCACAGAACTGCTGCTGCTTTGCTCTCTGAGCAGTTTGACTGGGAACTGAGGAACTGGCAGCAGACAGATCACCACATTGCTGTATCTGCAGTGTTTCTTTCTCATATCCTGGAAAAGTTCACTTGGAGAGCTCTGGGATTGGAATGAGGGTCACCAGGCTCACAGTGGATCCAGACAGGGGACTGTGAGCAGTGAATGACCCGTGCTGAGGAGCTGCCCCTGGGGCACAGGGCTGTGCTGGACTAACACAAGCCCTGTTCTTCCATCCCCTGAGATATCTCACAAGCAGCAAACAAACTGAGACAATCTTCCATCCTTTCTTTTCTTCCCTCCTCTTTCCTTCCTCGCTTTCCTCCACTCACCTTTTTTCTTTTATTGCTCTCTCTGTGTCTTTTTTAACATTTCAGCTGAAGAAACAAGGTTTGTTGTTCCACCAGCTGAGTAAACTTTGAGGGCTTTAAGAAAAACAGTCTTTCTCTCCAGGTGGGTTCTTCCCCACATCTCAGCTCCACTCACAAACCTGATTTAAAATCTGCAGCCGGTTAACGAGCTCAGAGGAGACTCAGGCTTGGTGCTGAGGATCTCTTTGCAAGCACAAACACACACACACCTCCAGATGTTTCATCTTTTTAATAAAGAATGGAGCTGTGTGGAGGCTTCGGGTCTGAAAACAACTTAGCAGCCTCTAAGAAGGGTTTTTGGGTACTCACTCAGAGCTCTGGGGTTGGGCTGGGGGGGGTTATTTGTTCATTTGCATAATCCTGGAATTTTATGCAGAATCCAGCCTTGAAAATTTCTGGTTTTCTTGCAAAAGTTGTCTCCAAAGGACTGAGAAAAGTCTGGGTATTAAATCAAAAAAGCATTTTCCTGCCCACAACTCCCCACCACTGTAACCTCTCCCTGCACACTCACGCAGACATAACTGCTTTTCATAGCAAGGCTATAATTTAACAGCTAAGGCCTTGCATGAGAACCACCCCTTCCCAAATTCTCCAGCTTTTCAATTTCTATTCAGATTCAAAGCCAGATTATTTTAGCTCTACAGCCCTGGGAAGTAAAAAGAAAAGGAATTTACAACATTTGAAGAAGCTGCTGGTGCTTCTTCCCCCCTTTCTATTCGTACCCAGGCGATGTCAAGTGTAAGTCTTTTCTTTCTGCCCCTGCAGAAAAACACAGAGACAGTTGGGAGCCCCATAAACACAAATCCTGAATTGGAACTTTCCGTTTTAGATATGAGAAGGGTTTTGATTCTCAGGTGGGCACCCAGACATCTGACTGAAACAAATAAATTAATAGGGACCCTCTGCTTTTACACCAATAGAATTGGTCCAGACCATGGCCAAGGCACTCAAAGGCCCAATTAGCTGCCTGGGAGGTAATTAATTGTAGGCAAAACAGGGGCTGCAGCTCTGAGGTTCAGCCTTGATGCCCTAGTCCAGCATCTGTGCTAGGCATTTGCCTGCCACAGTCACCAGTAATGGCCACCAATGAGTTTATTTCACTTAAATATTGTTGTGCATCCAACAGTGAATCGAGAGAAGCTGTTAGAAAATACAGCTTCAGATACAGCCAACTACTCTGCCCCTCTCAGAGCCAAATCCAAACTTCCCAGCCCGGCTGAACGGCTCCTGCCTCTGCTTTTTTAGGCTTGATTACACCAAGGTGGGGAGATCTGCACGTAATATTTCCATCACTCTTCATGCTTTATGCTGGGCATGCCAAAGCCAAGCTGTGGAGTACAGCAGTGAAGCTGATCAAAATGAGATACAGTGGAGGGAGTTAGGAAGTGAAAAAACCAGAAGCATCATAATCAACACCAGGTGTGGGCCAATTAAACAGTCATTCCCGTGTGCTCACGGGAGGGCATTCACTCACAATTTACCCAAACAAATACATGCTTAAAAACTCTCAGGAGTTTCACAGAAAAATCACATTTCTCTTCAGGGCTCTTTAAAAAATATTTGAAAGCACTCTTGTCTATACACACCAGCAGCAGCTCCTTCTCAGCCCACGAGAACTGATCAGCCTGGATTAATGTCCTGGCAAGAGCTTTTTCCTTTCCAAGAAGTCTAAGAGTCCTTCCCTTCCTTCAGCTGCCTTCTGTAATTCTCCTCTGACTTTCTTCCAGGGGCTGTTGGTTTTGGCTCATACTTTCAAAAGGCATCTTAGGGGCAGCAAGGTGTTCAGGCCTGAGTTATTTATAGGATTCAGGCACCCAGCTCTCTTTGAAGCCCTCCCAGGATCAGTGCTATATTTATTCCAAGCACACTTTCCCTTTGCTGCCTCACAGTTGGATGTGGAAGAAGGTGCATGTCAGAGCAGGCAGAGTTTCACCGTGTCCTGCCAGGACCTGCTGCCCCTCTATCCTGTCCTGGGAGCCATCCACACCTCAGCCCCTGGCCTTGGAACAAGCACAGCAACTCCAAAACATCCTGACTTACCCTCCAGCCACAGTAACAAACACTCCACACCCTGCTGGAGTGGATGAGAACCCCAGGGACCACCTCCCTTCCCCTTCAACATGCACATGTGCCACCAGAGCATGGGCCCCATTCAGAGCCCTGTTCCTGCCCCAAATCCCTTTTCTTTGGTGTGCTGGAGTGAGTTAACTACATCCAGCTGATGACAACTTGGGGTAAAAGTTGGGTTTACCCCTATTGTCCACTGTAGTGCTCATGCAAGATACTTCCAGTCCACCAATGTCTTCTCAGGGTCCCCCTCCCACCTCCTTCAAGGGAGGCTCCCCCAGTCCACAGGGAAATATTACATAGAACAGACCAGTAAATTGGAACAAGGATTTCCCGGGGGTTATTTTGCCTCCCTCTTTACCTCACTGCCCAACACAAGCCCAGTGCCTGCACCCAGCCCTGCAGCATCAGCAGGAGCACAGAAACCCACAGGTTACTTCTCTACAGTAGCCAGGAAAGGGCAGGTCCAGAAAAGCTACTTTGGCTTAGAGGGTGGGACTCTAACTTTGGGCTTGGATTCTTCCATCCACCATCCTGAATTTCAGATGATCAAATCTTCCTGTGTGGTCTCCCGTCAGCTGCAGCTGGACCCCCTTCCCCTCACACTCCTGTGACAATAAATCCCACCCCTGAAGCTGACAGTGGCTCTTGCACGTGTAACTAACAGCCGTGGTGAGAAAAGGGGAAAGTGTCACCCTCGGGGGCCAGGCAGGGATTTCAAGGCTGCCTACAGCTGTGGACAGTTATTGATTATTCGCTTGGAAAGCCAAAGGCAGAGGGGAAGGATGCTGGCTACACAAACCTTGGCAGGGCAGGAGGTGCTGGATTGGCTTCACTGTCAGCCTGATGGCATCTGGGTATGTGCTGATCTTTGACCTTGAAATAACAGAGCAGAGGCCCTGGGCCCACCACAGCAGAGCAGTGAAAAGATGCACACACACCTCCCCTTGGATCCCTCCTGTTTGTGCTCCTCAACAAAATTACAGAAGACAATCATCTGGCTGTTGTCCTGCTTAATGCTGCTCGTCAACTGGGATTGAGCTTGGTGATTGTCATCAGGAAGGCTGCAGCTGCCTCTGCCACTTAGCATTAGGATTTATCACATCAAATGTCATCATCTTTTTAGTTTTTATTTTCCAGGGATTTCAGCTCTAACTGTATCGTCAGGAGGGAGGGAAAAAAAAGTGTGTTTAGGATGAATGAAACTGCTGGAAGCTCTCCTAAGGGTTTTAAGTTTCAGAAACAATGTCAGATTAAAGAAGTAGCTCACTCACTGAGCAGCAGAACCAAGGAAACTGGATGATTTAAGGATTTATATCTTAGGACTCAATGCCCCTTTAAAATTCCTGATATCTATTAAGAGCTGAGCTAACACCACAGCCTGAGGTTATTACTAGGGCTCCTCTGCTCCTCCATCCATCTGTTTTCCTGACATCCACAGGAATTTTAATTTTTTGAGACCTTGACCCATTTGCCAAGTTTCCTTGCCACAAGCCAAGAGGTTTGGAAATTGTTATGTGGAGTCTGGTAGGTGCCCAGCCTATCACAGACATCTCAATTCATTAGAAAACTAAACTGGAACTCTTGGGTGATGCTCTACCACCTCCTATTTCACCCATATTTTTATAACCAGGCATAAAGACCATGTTCTGCTCCTGGAAAACTCCATCCCACTTGGGATGAGCAGCTGCCCATCCTGCCAGCACAGCTCCCTGGGAGCACCGTGGAGAAATCCAGAGTGGCCCAGCCTCGGAGAGGTGATGCTGAGGCGTGGGCTGTGCAGGGCCCTCTGAGCAGGGCTGTCAGTCCCCAGGGACAGGCAGGGTGACAGATGCTGCATGAGGCCGTGGTTGAGAGAGAAGAGAAGCAATATAAATGTATATCCATCAAACAGCCTGGCTTGTGCCGCCAATAACACCAGAGATTAAATCAGTTTTTCTAACGCTCCTTTCTGCCATTTCCTCAGGGTTTTTGCATTTGCTGTGGCTCAGAGTATGTAAATAGACTGTTTACCTGCTCCTTGATTCCCTTCCCAAAACACCACCTTCACATGGCCTGTGCCAGCGAAGAAAATAACTCATGGTATAAAACTAGTTATAGATCTTTTTATTATTATTTGATGGCAGCATTTCCATGATTGTGGTGATTTGATCAGGCCTTTAAATCCTGTTCAAAACCTGCATCTTTCCTCAGTTCCTGCCACTGTCCATGTAAGTACCAGGAGTTCATATCCAGCAATCCTTTTCTCCTTCTTCCTGCCTATTCCTTTGACAGGGGCTGTCAGCAGAGGTTTCCATCTGCTTCATAGAGCTGAGTAACTGGTTCATTATAAAGTCAACATGACAGGTTGTGGAAAATGGAATGAACACCTTTCCATAACCACTGTATTTATACAAAGAGAGATCAGTGTGCAGTGGGACTGCTTCTTTTTGCAGATGTCCCTGAGCTGGAAAACAACGTGGACCAGAGACAGCAAAAGGATTTTTGTTGTCAGTGGTTTAGAAGATTACAGCTCCAGGGGAGAAAAAAAAAAAGAAGTTGGACATTAAAAAATAAAGTGCATGTTAGAAAAATTTGAAAATATTAGAGAGAAAGTGTCTGATCTAAATGGACAAGAGCAGTCCTGTCCTCAGACAGCTGTCTCAGTTTGCCTGGCTCTGAATTTAAGATAATTGAGGTTTCGTCAGTCTAAGACCCTTGGGGAAAAAAAGTAAAAAATAGGCAAGGGATAGACAAGTTCTGAGACCCAGAAGCCTCCACTTGTGGGTTGTGGCGAGGTCAGGTGGATTTGGAATCCCCTACCAAGCACTTTAATTACAGCTCCATCTCTATCAGGAAGCTGTTTCCCTTTGTAACATGACTGCAGTGTCCTGGGACAGCATTTGCCTTGGAAAGTCGTGGCTGAGAAAATCCATACCTGTGGGCAGACTGTGGAAAACAGGTAAATGAGAGAGATTTAATCCCCCTCAGCAGGTCCTCCCTGGCATTGTCCCCTCCACCCCTCTGTGGAGTCCACAGCTCTGCAGGGACCAGGGTACAGCAAAGCCCAGGGACAGAGTTATTAAAAATAAGGGTTAATAAAAGACTTAAGGTTAATAAAGCGTTTTTTAAGGTTTTTTTAGGGTTAATAAAAGTCATTCTGAAATCATGCACACAGGTCTGATTTTGGGATGTGTCTCCCTGTCAGCAGGGAATTCTGCTCATGTGTGAATTTGAGGTTAACACAGCTTTTTCTTGCTCTGAAGCAAGGCCAGGTTGGATGGAGCTCTTGCTGGTGTCCCTTCCCAGGCAAGGGCTGGGAATGAGGTGGGCTTTAAGGTCCCTTCCAACCCAAAGCATTCTGTGATTCTGTGATTCCCTCTGCACTCAGGGAGAAAAGACCAATATGCTCTGAGGGGGGCTCACATTTTTCAGAAGCACTGAAAGTGCCTCGTGTGCACCAGGATTGGTGCCCTCCGCACCCTGAGCACAGGCTGTGCCTGAAGAGCCTCCCGCCTGCACAGCACCCTTGGAACAGCACCTTGCCTACCCAGAGGGTGTGGAGTTCAACGTGCAGTGAAATCTCGATTTCACAGGGATTTCACAGCTGAAAACCTTCTCCCACCACGCATCAATACAGAGGAGCTCAATCCGTGCAGGAGGCATTCCCCCACACTGGAGGGAAGGTCTGTGCATGGCCCACAGAGGGAAGCTGTGGTACAAGTGTGGCTCAGGACAGCCCACAGGGTAATGATGTTACCACGTTTTCTCTCCAGATGTTCCTATAGGAAATTGACTCATTTTAGTGGCTCTAAGTAGGATCATAAAAACAGTAAAAAGCAGCCCTGACATTTTTCTCCTCCCCTGCCGTTTCAGCCACTGCAGCACTGGCCTTCTCCTCTCTCTATCCAGTCCATATTTCAAAGGAAAAAATACTCAAAAATCTTTTTTTTTTTTTCCTTCTCTCCAAACTTTACCAGTGCTTGAAATATTGGAAGACCTTTTCTGGGGGTAAAATGACCATAAAAAGCACTACTTCTTCAGCAACTCTAAAATTTTACTTAATTTCAAAAAAGAAGGGAGATCTTAACACAAAAAAAAAAAAAAAAAAGGGCAGATGTGTGTGGCAGGAACATTATCTATCTCAAGAAAACCAGTGTGGATGGCCAGTGAAATTGGGCTTTTATCACTCCAGAACATGACTACCTTTATCACTTAGATTTGATCACTCACAAGAGATTTTAGCTAGTCCATAATAACTTTTAAGTCTCCCTGTCCTAAATCCCTTAAGGAATGGAGGAATCAGCTCTGCCTGACCGTATCCATGGGCTGTAAAATCCATCCAGTCCGTCTGCAGTCTCTGGTCACCTAAGATAACACAGATTAGACAGGGTCAGTGCTGGTAACAGCCATCTGATCTGAGGTGCAGAGAATGGTTTCTGTGCTCAGCAAGTGTCCACTGGCTCTGTGACCACCCAAAATCCACCCAAAAGGGTCTGATGGGCCATGGGGAGAGATGGAGTGGACTGAAAGCCAATGGCATGGGTAAGAAATTTTTAGTAGCACATCCATTCAGGGCAGCCAGGAATTACTGCGTTCTCTGGAGGTCACTTGCCACAGAATCACAGAATCACAGGATGGGTTGGATTGGAGGGGCCAAAAAGCTCATGCCTGGGCAAGGACACCTTTCACTAGACCAGGTTGTTCCATGCCCCATCCAACCTAGCCTTGAACACTTCCAGGGATGGAGCATCCACAGCTTCTCTGGGCATTATTTCCCCCTTTTGCCACCTTAAACCAGTTACAAGCCACCTGAGACCCTCTGGTGAGCAGGATGTGGAAAGCACAAGGTGATCCCCAGTGTTGTTGTGGGCCTGATGGGCTGAGCCAAACCACAGCATCAGCCTCCTGCCCTCTGAAATTCTTCAGAGTGCCTCAGCTGGACAGAGTTTTCTCCTCCATCCCTCCCCTAAACACACTGCAAAGTGCAAGAAATCAGGTTTGCTGTGCCTCGAGTTCACCAACAGCTGCATTTTGGCAGTTGATGGAGCAAGATTTGCCACATCCAACCTGCAGCTCTGCTGGTACACCCATGGCACATTCTGAATCCTATTGAACTGGAGTTGTTGTGCACACACACGGCATCATTGCTTAATCTTTTTAAAGCTCTTCTGCTGCACCAGGTTTGCACCAAACCCTGACAGACACCTTGTGAAGGGTTAAATCTATAAAGCAAAGAGGATGCCTATAGGCAGCCAGTTCATTTCCCAGTATCAAAGATATTTATACTTTCTCTGTGTCTGAGTTATTGTGATAAATATGTTGGGGTTGTTTTATTAGTGAGATAGTTGCTATCTCATGGAACTACTTGCTGTAATGCAGAATTCATGAGCTCCTGGCAACAGTCTGCATTAAACCACTTAACAGAGGTCACTTCTCCAAAGTTTAGACATTTACATTCTAACCACCAGCCTGGCTGCAAGCAGTGATTTATCCTCAGCTCCTCAGCCCCCAAGTGGAGCTGCTGGGGTGCTGGAGACTGTGGCTGTGTGTCTGGAACACCTCATGATGTCTTGCAGGACAAAACAGGGAGTTGGTTTACACAGACCTGAAAGGGAAATTTTATTCCTATTCCTTAGCAAAATAAAAAAACTGTGTCCACAAGGTTAGAATGGCTATTTAATATGGTCTCCAAAAATGGGAGCCGAGCAAATGAAAGTGCTGCAAAAAGCCATAGGTACTGAGAGCTGGAAAGCAGGGATTGTTTATTTTCTTAGTCCAGCCTCTTCAGGGACAGCAGCCGTAGCCAGCAGAGCCACCTCCTCCTGACCAGGCTGTGAGCCAGTCCTGAACACATTTCCTGGAAAAAGGCTGCCTTGGAAACCCCCTACAGCCTGCTCAGGTGGGAAACAGAGCCCCTAAAGCCAGGGCATGAAGAGAGCCTCCACTTTGATCCAACAGGACACAGACTCCAATCTCCACACACCCTTCAGTTCTCAGAGAAACCAAGGCTGCAGTGGCTTTGCTGACTTCCATAAGAGTTTGCTCTTGAGTTTCTCTCTGCCAGCTCTTTTCAGTGCCTGGTCCCCTGCTGTCATGTCCCAGCCAGAAATAGGCCATTCAGAGGAGTTTCCCTCACAGAATGCTGCCAGATGTGTCCCCTCCGGGTATGGCTGCTCACAATTTGCATCTTGAGCATCATTCCCACACAGCCCCTGGATGCAAGGGCTGAGCCTTCTCCAAAGCTGCAAAAAATAAGATTATTTAATTCATTTTTTTAAAACAAAAAAGATCCATTTATTGGAGAAAGAAAAATTATGGGGAAGATGACAGTAATAAAACACCATTTTAAAGTTGGGGCATTATTTTTAAAGAAAATTATTAGTTCATAAAAATGCAACTGGGTCAATAATAGGTTAGTCCATCACATAAACACATTCTAAAAATAGCTTTATTGGATCTAAAACATCTATAGCAGCTCGGCTTATTTATCATTTTAACATATATCTATAGTCACAATTAATTTATTAAAATGTTATATCCCATAATCTGCCTGATCAAACTCAGATAAATTGTTGTACTTTGAACATCTTGTTAACAAGGAATTAATCACAGCCCTTAGTACAGCAAAGGAGCTAATTCTGATATTTACTGTTCTTGGTGGCATAGGTAATGCATTCTCCAGAGCTCTTGAGTCCTTCCTGATATCAGTTCCAGTCAGGTGTGAGGTGTGGAGATGTCTCCCTTCATGCAAAAAAAACCAATCTCACACAAATACCTCTGATACAGATCAGCACAAAGCCCCAGCCAATTCCCCCTGTACATCCTGACCTCCATGATCTGTATCCAGCTACTTTATTACCTGTCCTGGTTTAGGGCAAATTTGGGAGGAAACTTCTGAATGGGGCTCCTCTGGGGAGCAAATCCAAATGGCCCCACCTCCGGCTGGTCCAGGAAAAAAGAATTTCCTCAGAGAAAAGTGGAAAAAACTATTTATTTAACAAACAAAATGCCCACGAGCATGAGGAATGGAAAAAATTAAGCAACAAAACTTCTCGCTGCTCCAAAGAGGGATGGCAAAACTGAGGAGGTTCTCGCCAGGATTTAGCTCCGCTCTCTCAGTCTTTTATCAATCCCAGTCTCTCTGGTGCCGGAAAATGCTGAGGTCCAGGCCCCGGTGGGCCACGGATGCCAGATCCCAGTCCTTCTCTGGGTTTTCAATCCAGAGCAGATTTAAACAATCCCAAGAAAAAAGGGGAAAAAGCAGTCCTGGAAGCTTCTTTGCCTCAGCTAGCTAAACTAACTAAAAGGAAACAAAACCCTCCCTGGTCACTGTCCGTGTATCCGATGAGCACACAGTCCCGAGGAAGAAGGAAGAAAAGGAATATGGAGAAGTGAACACTTTTCAAAACAAACTGTGCGTGTCTTCTTCCCTGCTCACCCTCAAAACCACTCTTAAAGGTACAGAACACAACCTACAGCACACACAGAACAGACTATTGGGGATACAGAGGCATCAGAGTCACCTCGGGACATTGCCAATATCCCTCTTCCCAGCACCACTTTGTTTTGAATATGTCTGAGTTAATGGATGATCTGTGCATTCCCGATCCAGTCCTCTCCAAGTAATGTATAAACATAAAATGCCAATCTGGACAAGATACAGAAAGTCAATTTATTTCTAGGATCAAATGATACTGGAGCAAATCCCTGTTGTTTTAATCCCCCCACATCGCTTCGAGGTTAAATACTGGGGCAATGCAACCTTATTACTTAAGTTTTTCTTTCCTCTCTTTTTTCATGTGTTTTTAAATGAAAACCTCTCAGCAATCTCCTCTCTCTGTCCTAATACTGTAAATAATTGATCACACTGATAAAACATTTTGGCTGGACCAAAGCAAACATTTGCCTTCAATATCTCCAAAATCAATTCCAGCAACACTGAGGGGCTCAGCATGGAACCAGTTTCACTGAGGCCATTAAACCATCATTGTGGTCTGGGTATTTGTTTCAATAAATTGTTTGTATTTGTTATCATTTCTTAGTAAAACTAATTAAGGAACTAATTGATTGTTTTGTTGTTCTACTAATTAACTCCATATGGTGCACATCTCCATGGAGATACTGTATGAGTTATTGAAACTCCAGTGATTTAATGCGTCACTGTTGGATGTGGGGACACTTGTTTAAATCTAAGCATCCTTTCTATTTAAATCTCCTTTGCAGATGAGCTTCCTGCCTTTTCTGCCTCTCTCTCTTTGGTTAGAGACATTTTATGAATACAGCAAGAGGAAAACAAGCAGTTTGAAAGACAAGTCAGCCAAAGAAGATGGAGATGTGGTTAATTGCCATGAGAGGGCTTTATTCTGTGAATAAATGAGGAAGATGTTGGCAACTTTGCCTCTTCGCTCCAGGCTACTGAGAGCAAAATCTTTAGGTTCACTCAGTAGTCATCAGAGTAGGGTCCTTAAATCAGTGATTCCACAGCAATCCAGCCACCCTCTGCATTAAAAGCTGTGAAAGATTAGCACAAAAAATAAGTCCCCCAAGGAATCTCCTGAACTCCCTCAACCATCCCTAAAACCAGGACTGGTGCAATCGATTCCCAGAAAAGCAATTAGTGGGGCTGTTTAAGTAGTTCCATAGTCAGCGTTTCCTCCTGGGATTCAGGAGACACAGGTTCAAATCCCACCTTGGCTCCAGTCTCTTCATGCTGTACTTTATGTTAGTACATATCAACCATATGGTATCTAAAGATCCCAGCATCTGTGGAGCACAAGAAATTCATGTTCCTGTGACAGGGATTTTGATCCTCTATGTTCCTGGCTATTTTTACCCATTGTAAGTCACAGCATGATGCCTGCTTTTGGGTCACAATGGTAAAAAATTGAATCCAGGACCTCTGGTTTCAAAAAGCACAAGGTTTGTCTCTCAATCATCTCTAAAGTTTGAAGGCAGAGGCAGCATTCTAGCAGAATAAATTAGTGTAATTATCCCCACTACTGAGGCCGAGGCAGCAGTTGCTAAGACAGCATGGTCAGCTCACACAGACTCAGGTTTTACACACCCAACAAAGCACACACAGAAAATTAGGTTCAAAACATAATTTGTACTCCAAAGACTTTCCTTTTTTTTTCGTGAATAAATAAACACAGCATGGGGTAAATACTCCGAGCTCTCTTTAGAGGCTGGCTTTGATGAGAGTGACTGGATAAATCCCTTCAAATTTCATCTGTGGTTGAGCTTAACGATGATGAGAGAATGGACTGGACAGAGAAGAACTGCCGTTGTACTTTAAGTTTTCAAGCTGTCTGGCTCAGATATGGAGGGCTGGATGCAAAAGGTCCACGTGAAAATTACTTCCCTGGGGTCTGGGCTTGATGATGCGAGAAAGCTTGTGAGTTACAATGCTGCTGAAAGCCACCCTGGCAGACACTGCCACTCCCAGGAAGACACCTGTGCCTGCAAGAGGGCACATGAAAAGGCATCTCCTGCTCAGCTCACTTCATGGTGGAACACCTGGACAAAAAGCAGGTTTGCTTGCTCACTCATGTCCTCAGCAAGAAAAGGAATTAGGAGGAAAAGGTGTTAGATCCAGAATGCTAAAACTCAGATTTCCCTGTAGCATCAGTTTTCCCAGTGCTTTTTTTTGTTTCATAGAGTCCAATCATTTAAGGAGTTCTCAAAAAATTTCATCTCCTACAACCAAGTGAACTTGAATACAGGCTTTCTCAGTTTTTCCCTAAAGAAATCCACAAGTTTTGTGGGCAATACATGCACATAAGTATGTATTCATATATCTGTAAATACAAAATCTCAGGCTTTTTAAGCCAGGTTTATGTTTGGAAGTTTTAGCAGTCTGGTCTGACTTACGATACATATCTGAGGGGTTTGCATCCCTGAGAATATTAATTCATGAAGCTGCCTTATATTATCTGGGACTGAGGGCAGGGGAATGGAGCAGCAAACACTGACTCTGACACATGGAGAACTTGTCTCAGGCTGAGTCTTCTCCAGTGCACTCACCTGTCCTCAGTGGTTGCCCTTTCCACCATTCAGTCCTCCAAGAGCCAGCAACAAACCTACCATGGCAACAACAAACCAACTCAGGACAACAACAAACCCTATCAGGACAACCAGATTGGCCTGTTCCATCCTCAGTTCCACCTTCATCCAGCCTGCTTAGAGAAGGAAAGTTCCAGAACCACCAGGACCCTGCCTGTAGGCTGACACAGAGACAAAAAAAGAAAGACAAACAAGAAGTAGAGGGGAGTATTTTCTTCTCCTTGTACCTCTTTAGTATGCAGCCCTGACCTATTTTAGCCTTAAGCATTGCATCTGACTGATGATTGCTCTCCTCTGGCCTTTGTTTTCAGACCTCAGAATGTTGATGTATTACCGAAATGATGTTGTCTGAAGCATCTCTGCTGATCACAGAGGCAGCAATCAGCTCACCCTCCGATGAGCCATTGAGACAGTCAGGCAGGCAGCAGCATTAGCCTGTCAATTCTGCCTCTTCCAACAGTTAGAACAATTTTGGTGAATTACAAGCAATAGAAAATCACTTTAGCTGCTCATTAGGTGGGAGACAGGATTGATGATAAATGCTTAGAGGCTTTGAAATGGCTTATGCAGACACAGTGTCCCTCCCCAGCAAGGTCCTGTTAACCCTTTTGCTGGTCAGGAAGCAGTGGTGGCTGCCAGAGACCTGCTGGGGTCTGCTTATGGATTGGCCAAAAACCCCCAACTCTGGCAGAAGCCACAGCTTCTAAAATGAAGGGAATCTGTTGTATTTGCACTTCCCGATCTTACTGACCTCTTGGAGTGGGTCCAGAGGAGGCCACTATGTTGATCAGAGGGATGGAGCAGCTCTGCTGTGAGGAAAGGCTGGGAGAGCTGGGAGTGTTCAGCCTGGAGAGGAAAAGCTTTAAGGTGACTGAATTGGGGCTTTGCAGAGCCTGAAGGGGGCTACAAGAGAGAGAGAGACTCTTTACAAGAGCCTGGAGTGACAGGACAAGGGAGAATGGCTTCAAATTAAAAGAAAAGAAATGGGATATTGGGAAGAAATTCTTCCCTGTGAGGGTGGGGAGGCCCTGGCACAGGGTGCCCAGAGAAACTTGTGGCTGCCCTATCCCTGGAAAGGCCCAAGGCCAGGTTGGATGGCGCTTGGAGCACCCCGGGACAGTGGAAGGTGTCTCTGCCTATGGCAGGGTGGGGAATAAGATGGGATTTAATATCCCTTCCAACCCAGACAAATCTTCCCCTGAGCTGAAGAATGAATCCATCTCATTTTTTGCAGGAATGAAGCATGAAGACTTTGTTTTCCATGGTCTGCTCCATCCATCTGAAACACAGCGATTCAGCCCTGATTTCATTCTATCCACAGACACCTGGACTGTGCTTTAGAATCACAGAAGCATGTACTGGATAATGGAGTGGAGAAGGTCTGTGGGAGTGAAATGATTGCCTTGCTTGGGGTTGCTTTCTCATGTGGAAGGAGACCCCTGTAAATACTAACAGGAGTGGAAAGGCCTCTGGTGTTTTGTGAGGACAGAAAGCCCTGTACCAGAATTTCAGGCTGCTGACACTGCAAGTCAGGGCATGTTGCAATGTCCTAGACACAAGTTTTGGATGTTTGATATTCACAGTTATGGGGAAGTAACTCAATCAGAGTTCTTGAACCAGCAATTTCAGGCTGGGTGCCTCACACAGGTCACACCTCTCAGACCCAAGAGGTGAATTATTAGATAAATAGGAGAGGAAAGATGGAAGAAAAAGGCAGCAGTAGGGGAAATTCTGATAAAATAAATGTACAGCTGCAATGATCTCAGCACTTGAGCGCTCACCCACTCACACAGTGGAAGCTGTTCAAACAGCACAGCAATGAACCTTGAACAGGGACCTGGAAAGGAACAAGGATGTGGAGTGACTGCCTAAAGAGTGAGCAGACTGTCAGAGATGAGCAAAAATGCATCCCAATGTCATGGGGGGGCAAAAGGCTTTTTAAAGACAGCCTAGAAATTTGGGTCTGGCTTGCAGCACTGCTGTGGTGTTGGTACCCAGCCTGCCCAATACACATCACCTCACCTGCCACAGGTGATGACAGGGGGCCACCCTGAATGGGGCCATTTGTAGAACTGAGCCCATGGAGTTTCTGGGATGAGGAAGCTCTTTGTGTGTGAGGACTGAAGAATCCAGGTCTGGCCCTGAAATTCATAGACCAAGCTGCACCTCTGAGCACGTTGTCCGTTGTCTGCTGCTATTTCAGGCAGTGTGCTGGGGGACTGGTTCCTCCTGCCATGTCACTGAGAATGACAAAGCCTCTCTACAGCATTCAGGAGAATTGGATGGATGAAGGACAGGCAGGACAAAGGAGCTGATATTTTGAGAAGCTTCTTTTATTCAGATCAGGTCTTTTAACTTGCCCTCATGCCTTTGTTCCACTGATTTAATGATTCCTTCCTCCACGCCTCCCCTCTATTTCCATTTGTGTGGATCAACTACAGCAGCAGGAAACTGTTTAATTGGCAAAAACATTTGCTCAGATGCAGAGGTCTGCAGGTACAGGAGTACATTCAATGAGGTTCTTTCAGCATGGAGGAGAAGAAATTGCCATACCTTCTCTACTGGCAGTAGCAGAACCATTTTCTCCTATTTGGATCTGGATTCTAAGATATCCCCAACTGGTCAAATAGGCACTGCTGCTCCATTTTCCTTTTTTTTTTTTTTTTTTTTTTTTTAATCTGGGAAAAAAAAAAAAGGGATGACACACGAAAGGAAGCTGGTCTGGAAATTAGGAGACACAAGTTCAGTTCCCTGTTTTCTATTGGTGTCCCAATAAACTCTTCAATGCATCACTTGAGCATTTCTCTGCAAAGTGCTGTAAGAGGCAAGATTTAGGAAAGTAAGATTAACTTTCAGCTGAGATTAAGCCACTAATTCAATACATCACTGTGAATCTGTCACTTGGACACGTAAATCACTCCAGCCATATGGTGTTTAACAAAATCTCAGATCTATCCCTTTACAAGCCTGGTCCTTAGTGTGACTATTCCTTTATCACCCTCTGAGACATGACAGCAGCAGCACTTCTGTACCAAGCTGGAGAAATGTGAGATTTCTCCTCTCCTGAGGCTCTGGTGAGGGATTCTGGTGAGCCATAAAGAGCTCAGATCTGCAGCTCCTGAGCTGTGCTCCATGGGTAGTGTCAGTGGTGGGCACCTGATTGATCTCTGTGGTTACACAGCAGCACCTCTCACGACTCTGTGCTGCCTTTGCCACCAAGGCAAAAGACTCACCCAGAAAAATGATAGATAATTAAATAAGAGACAAGATGATGCTTTGGAGATGGGTATCCCCATGGCAATCAAAAGTGAGGGAATGGGCACACCTGGAAGACAGACTCACCAGGAGACTTTGCTGTGGGACAGCCAACAGAGGGAGGAAACTGATACAGGGTGACTTGATAATTCGAACAACTGAGGGACTGAGACAACTTCATACTTGGGTTGATTAATACACTATGGTGTCATAAAAAGAAGAAAACCTGATATTTGGGTCCATCTCTGCAGAGATGTTACAGATGCACCAAGAATACTGATGTATCAGGACTAGGAGACCTCCAGTTGAGCTGGTGTTCATGCCTGTAATTGTTACTTTCCAATTCTGCATTCAGATGGACAGAAGCCTGTAGGAGAATATCAAACTTCCACTAAGACCTTTTTAAATAATAATTACTCTGTAGCAGTGCTGTGAAATCTGATATTAACCTGAGGCCAAAGGCCACTCTGTTAATCAGTCAGGGCTCATGCTATCAAAAGAAGCTGGAGCTGATTGCTGGTCTAATCATAGGGTGACAGCAACTGTCAGACGTGACATCTCTGCTAGAATAAAAACAGCCCTGAGGGCTCCACTTTGTTGTGGGGGTTACAGAACAATGGCTCCTCTGCTGAGGGATTTTGTGTTGGACATGGCAAAGTGACACTTCATGACTTGTCCATGTGGTGGCTCCTGGGCTCTGAGTGGCACATCTCCCTGCTCTGAGGGCTGCAGCAGGTAGGAGAGCGTGACAACACAGGAGCACCCAGTGATGTGCTCCCTCGCAGGGACTCCCACTGAGAGCAATGAAAGCAGAAATCAAGGCTGTGCTGCCCCTCACCCCTGCCTTTGCCTCTCACAGCCCTGCTGATATCCGTGCCTTTACTGACAACCAACACAAACTCTTAGCTCAGGTCCCAGGCAAGCTCTTGCCAGGAAAGGAAGAGCCTGTTCCAGAGTGCAGAACAGGGTGAGAAGGTGGAGGAAAAAAAAACAAGAGTAATGTGCCTGAGAGTTGGGAGGGGGACAGAGTAACTGAAAAGCAAGAAAAATGGGGGAATTGGGCTGGGGGGAGGCAACTGAGTGGTTAAGGTACATCAGTGTGCAATTAAAGGAGAGAATGGACTGGCTGCTCCATTATTTGCCCTTGAACTAACACATTTTCACCTGCCCTGGATGAGCTCCACCTCAGGCTCACCAAGCAGAGACTCCAAAGGGAAACTATAACAGGTCCACGTTCTTTACTTTCAGCTGCTTTATTGAAATTCTCTCCATCTCCCCTCACCTTCTGCTTGTATTACCAGATTACCCAGCCTCATATTCATCTGTCTCTAAAAGATTAAACTGTCCCCTGGAAAAGGCCATCACGTCCTAGAGGAGGAGATCCCATTTCCACTCCGTGCCCCAAGGAGCAGTGCCTCTGCAAATTTTTCAGATCTCTAAGTCCTCATCATGATAAGAAATGAGAGCAAAGCCTAAGTGACAGGTGCAGTAGGTTCCTGTCCTGTGTGGCACAAAATCCAACCTGCATGGGGAAGGGAGAGCACTGGGGTGCTGAGGGCTCACCCAACCCAGCCCAGAGTGGTGGAGCTCAGCACCTGTGCAGGCTCCATGGGGCAGGGTTGAATTTCTGGGGTTCAAATTGAAGGGAGGAAAGGATAAACACCCTCATGAGACACAGAAGTATGGGGATTGCCACCCATGGCTTTGTCAGAAAAGCAGCAGCAGGCACCTCTCTGCCATGCCTGGGAGTCACAGGGACACAGCCACACTGCTCCTTTTCACCTCTCACTCTCCCTGGGAGCTGCAGCTTTGGCCACGCTCCTCCTGTATTCCTGACCTTGTTCCCCAGCATTGTCTGCAGCCTCCAATCTCTGCCTCCTGTTCACAATAGCAATTTCCTTCCCATTGCTCAGGTCCAGTCACTGTCAGTCAGCCCCAACCTCCTACTTTCCCTCCCCTCCCAGGTCACACACAGCCACAACAAGCTGCATATAAATCTCAGGCTTTGGGTTATTCTTTCCCTTCTCAGATCTAGACCTTTGCTCAAACTCTCGCTATCACCCTCATTTTATCCCCACTCTTGACAGCCACAACTTCATACCCTGTCCATTCCTGGGCAGGTGTATTAGCAAGATGCCACTGACAACCATCTGCACCCTGCCTGCTGCACTACCCTGGCTCCTGGCTGGTCCCCACAGCCCCTGAGCATTTCCAGGGTCACAGCCTTGTTTCCTGAAACCATCTCAGCATCTCAGGGAAGCTCCCACATTCCAGCAGTGCAGCAGGAACCATCCTTTTCCCTCCCTTCCCCATGCACATCCTCCTCAAACAGGGCAGCCCCATCAGAGTGAGGGCTCCTCACGGAGTTTTATCTTCTCATCTGCTTTGTCAACAAGAAGTGAGGCCAAAAATTCAACCAGAGCCACACTTGAAACATTCCTCTGCTCTCAGCCTTTGTGCCACAGTAACGTAGGTAGAGCAACACCCACTCTCACGCTCCCCCACCAAAAGCCACAAATCCAACTAATTAAAAGCCAAACGCTCCCAAAAACTCTGCCAAGGCTTGGGGAGAAATGCTGGAGGTGCACGACAGCAGGCCAGCACTGTGACTTATTACTTTGTCATACTGTAAATGCTACAGAGGCCATGTGGAGTTTCAATACCTGAGCACAACTCTGCCATTAATATCAAATGTAATAAGATATTATATGCATGGCAATCACAGGGAGGAAATGCAAAGCTCAGAGACTGCCTGGTGGAACTGTGCAGTTTGGAAAAAGTCAGAGGAAACCATAATGAATCATTTACCTGACAAATTCTCTATCTTTTTCTGTTTGCAGACTATCTGACAGCAGATTGCCACTTTCTCAGATGTGCCCTTTATTTGGAACTTGCCAGTTGACCATCCCTGGTGTGAATCACTTATGTCAGATCATGGGCCATTGCCAAGGGATGTGTTGTGGATGTGTCTCACAATGAACATGAGCAGATCTGAGTGATTCCCTGGGGCCCGTGGTGTGGTTCCCTCTCCTGACTGGATGAGGTGGTTTGGAAGCCACTATGGATGCTCAGGACTCCATCAGGAACCTGTGTAACGTGGCTTTGGTGGTATTTGTTGAAAAGTAGCTACAAGCAGATCTGTGCAGTATCTGGGCCCCTCCATTGCAGCCTCGTGGCTGGTCAGGGTTACCTGGCTGTGGGGAAGGGATAACAGAGAAGGGATAATCCGTGGCTTTCTCTGCCCTTGCTCTCTACCTTCCAGTCCTGCAGCACCAGAATCCAGAGCAGAGTTTGCCCCTGCAGGGATAGAAACCTGTACTGAAGCCTACACAACACTCACTTGCTCTCCTGGCTAAGGAGGCTGAAACATTTTCTCCTATAACCTCCTAAATCCATCAGACTTGGTGACAAAGAGTTTCACTGAGTTTAGGCCACCTTAGCCAGTACTAAACTGGAGATAATAACCCCTTGCTCTGCCTCTGGAGGGTATTTTCACTTGTTGAGAGGAACAAAATGCAAGAACCTGACAGAAAGCACCTTCCTTTCTACATCCTTCCTATACCTTTCCCATGTGTGTGCTGGCTGGGGGCAATAGACAGGCAGTGCCCTTTGAGTAGCTGCAGTTTACAGGAGGCTTGCAGTGGCCATTTGCATAATGGGCTGTGCTCCCTGGTGCAGAGTGTGACAGGAATTGCTTACACACACTTTATTACAGATTTAATATAGTGCCTTTCACCAGAGTCAAACACAGAGCCAGGCAGGAAAACAAGCCCCTCATGAAGCTCATGGATAAGCACATAAAGGAAGAATAAACTGAGATTAGGAAGGGTAGGGGAAAAAATAAAAGCGTAAAAGAACTTGAGTTAGGTTTGAAATGAGTTGATGAGCCCATGGGTTGGCTGTGTGAAGGGAGATTTCTGGCAGACTGCAGAGCACAAGAGAAAGGGGTCTAAGTGTGGGATTTGAAACCAGTGACAACACAGGCACCAAGAATTAACCTGACAGAGCCTGATCACAGAAAACCCAGTGCCTGCACAGCAGCAGCAATGATCACAAGCCCTGTTCTTATCTGTCAGTGCCCACCAGCTGTGGCTGCTGGAGGGGGTCAGGAAGAAAATGGATTCTCCCCATTTTACAGGGAAAGTGAGGCACAGAGTGATGAGGTGACTTTTCCCAAATCATCAGTGGGGAATGCAGAGAGAAAACCCCATCGAGTGACACCCAGACAGTTTTTACTGCCCCTGCTGATGAACTGGCAGCTGGATGGCCTGTAACTCACAGGGCTGCAGTGAGGAAATGAAAACGTCTTTGAGAAAGTATTTTCATCTAAAACTCAACCCTTGAGAAATACTGGACACCACAAAGGGTCTGGGCTCCTCAATAGTTGCAACAGCTGCATTAATTTCTCAGTGGGACACAGAAGCAGTCAGATAAACAGCTCACTTTCCCTAAGTTCCAGGTGGGATCATTTTGCTCCTCTCACAGCTGCTGGGCCAGTATGGGTGGCTCTGACTTGGTGTTACCCATGTGCCCAGAGCTGCCGGTGCAGAGAGGAGGCCACAGGCTGTGTAAATACTCCTGAGCCTGAGGGAAAGAGGGAAAAAGAGAGACAGAAATTGCCTTGTTGGAGCCAGTTACCCATGACAACTTTAGAATGGTACAAGTTAAGGATAGTTGTCCCCCCTCCATGAAATACAATAAAAAATAAAATATAAAGAGAGGATAGCAACAGGGAGAAAAGCTTTTCAGTCAAGTTAGAAAAGCTATTACAAGCAGAACAAGCTTCACTTGTAAAGCTGGATACAGCTGTATACAACTGCCCACAGTGCAATCAGCTGCAACTTCACTGATTCGGGCTCTTCAATAAATAACTTCAAAAAAGTTAAGGCTAAATTTGAAAATATTTACAAAGCTTTCAGTGAATCATATATTAGTGCCTGGCTCCAGGAGATCTTTTTTCTTCTTTCTAGTCCCACCTGGCTGACCTCTCTTGCAGCCTTCTTTTGAGACTGCAGATTCCAAGAAATCAGATTTCTCTTGCCATTTTCCATCCCTGTGGCTGGTGAGGTCCAACACACTTATCTTGTTTTATTGTTCTTCTTCACTGTTTTGTCTAAATCTTGCCTGCAGCATAACTAGGGAAAAGATCGGACCAAAAAAAATGGATGATGCTACGTTATTAAGTCATAATAATTTGCAGAATGGAGATCTGGAGAGAAAAAACAAATCTCTTAAAGGGATTTGTTTATATTGAAACTCTCCAGCCCTTTGTTTATCCTTCTGAGATGTGTTTGGATGGAAATGAAGACAGAAGAGACAATTTCTACTTTGCAGATTTCAGGTGAGAAAGATTGAGTGTTCCGTCCTTCCATCCCAGCATCGGCAACAGGGTCCACACACTCCAGCTCTGAATGTCTCAGTTTCTCTGAGAGAAACTGATCTTCTTGAGTGCATTAAGACCACTCTGGATACAAATAAAGACTATTTGTAGGTGATAAAGGGTGAGGGCACTGGGATGGTTCAGCTGGAGCAGACTGAGGGCAGAGCTCCCCGGGGGCTGCAGCTCCTCCCGAGGGGCAGCTCCATCTCTGCTCTGGGCCAGGGACAGGAGCCAGGGAAGGGCTGGAGCTGGGCCAGGCTCAGGCTGGAGATCAGGAAAGGTTCTTCCCCCAGAGGGTGCTGGCACTGCCCAGGCTCCCCAGGGAATGGGCACGGCCCCGAGGCTGCCAGAGCTCCAGGAGCCTTTGGACAGCGCTGCCAGGGATGCCCAGGGTGGGATTGGTGGGGCTCTGGGCAGGGACAGGAGTTGGGCTGGATGATCCTGGTGGGTTCCTTCCAGCTCAGGATATTCCATAATCCTGTGATTCTGCGGATCAACAGGCCCCTTGCAATGTGAGGGATGTGACAGAGTCTCTGCCAGAGGTTCTGCTGGGGCTCAGTGAAATAAAAAACACTTCTGCAAATGGCTGATAAATAACAGCAAGAGATCTAAAAGACTAAGCTAATAAATGAATGAAATAACAGTTGGGAGCTGGAAGTGAAACCTAGATTTTTGTAGCTTAGGAACAGGAGACAGCAGAGATGGATTTATCTTAAAATGTAAAGGCAGAGTGACAGAACCTAAAAGTAAAATCTCATTCTTAGCTGTGCTGAATAGTAAACAATTAGCAGCATCCAGCTGGAAAGATCACTTGGGCTATGAAAAACACACTAGCAAAAAGAATCAAAAACTTAGTGAAGGAGCACTAAATCTGCCCTCTCTCTGCATATAAACTAATGCTGAAACCACTAAGAAGTATCAGGAGACCCCTGAGCAGAGGAAAGGATACAGAACTGAGCTGCGCACAAAATTCTTTTAAAAATAATTGGAACAGCTAACTGCCCAGGAGGAATTGCCTGAGTGATTCCTACCACAAATGTGGGCCAAAAGACCTGAAAAAAACAGGTTAGAGACAAGGCCAGGCTGAAAGGATCCTCCCCACAGTGCCAGGGGTGTGGGGCTGGAGAGATCCTCTGCCCTGACCCCACAGCCCTGCCCTCAGAGGAGAAACCTGAGGGTTTCTGTGCACGTGGCACATCAAGTTAAAGCTATTGCAAATCAGTAGCTCCAGCCTCAGATATCATTTGATAATGAGAAAATTTACCTCTTCACGTGTCAATTTCCTCATATGTAAATGCAGGACTATGATTAGACACCGAAGTAATGACGCTTGGGCAAAGCAGGAATCTTTTTAAATTAATTTCCTTCTGCTGCATACACCTGAAAGCTAAAAGGTACATGGATACAGCCTGATTTTAATAAGAGTTGAGAAGAAGTTTTAGGACAATACAGAATTTCTTTTCAATGCATACACAAATTTGGTAACTATAGGGTAGGCACCACCAGACAGCACCCCTCATTTTGCATTCAATAAACCCAGAGTTACAAAGGTTATTGAAAGAGGGGGTTTGGAGCAACCACCACATTTAAGGGTGGACTTAACATAGAAACACCTTTGAAATTATCCTGAGTGTCCTACCTATACACAATCTGATATTTAATAGAAGTTCTTCATATATTAATGTTAGGTATTAACAATCTTAATAACAATATATAAATATAATGTTCAGCCTGGAGAAGAGCAGACTGAGGTTAGAAACAGAATTTAAGAGACCACAAGCAGAAGTTGTGTCCTGGTTCGTTAAAGATGTGTAAGAACAGCAAACAGTTTTAGCAACACACAGACAACACATTGTGCCATTATCAGCCACTGAAATCCTGTTTCCCCCAGTAAAAATTCTAATTAATTACCAAGATACAGAGTGAGAACACCTCTCCTAGGGAAGATCACATTTCCTGCTACTGCATTCCTTCTGCCTGCCTGCCTGGGAATATTTACCACCTATCACAGCATCAAATGAGTTCCTGCCCATGTTGTATTATTTACAAAACCTTTCACACAGCCCCAGTGTGCCGGGACTGGGAGTGATAATAAACTCTAGTCTGACATATCAATGGCTCAAGGAAATTTCCTATTGCAATTTCCAACACAAAATGAAACATCCTAGCAGGAGTCGAAGCTGGAGGAATCTGTTCTGAGAGGAATGATTCAGTTAATTCATCATTATTAAATGAAAATGCAGAAGCCATTTAAGTCTCCCAAAATGATACAAATAAACCCACGCTGAAAAGTCCATGATCAGTGAAGGGTTATATTCGGCAGTACTTGGTCCAATAAATATTAAGATGTGTTGTGGTTTTATATCTGCCAAATTTTATTTATTAACTGGGAGATAGGATTTTGGGAGAAAAAGGAGAAACAGGTACAACTTAAAAGTAAAAACAGATAGATTATATTAGCTTCCACATGTTTGGGGTATCATTTTAAGAATGCTTTTCTAGTACAGAACAGGGATTCTCTTCCATCTCTAAATTCACCTCTATCTCAAAAGAAACAGAGACCTCCTTGTTCTTTCCCAGCAGCCAGGGACATATTCTCTTCAAAATTCTCAATTAAAACCCGTGTGTATCAGTACACACAACCCTTTGGCTAGAACTTGCATTCTTCCAAGCAGCATTAGGATATTACAAATACAGTCCATTTCCCCATAATTCACATCTAGAGAAGTCCGGTCATAAATGTCCACTTCCTCCATCTCATTTTTCAATAGTTTTTTTCAGTTCTGTCACTGACTTTGTCTTAATGCCGTCTTTTTACATTCTTAATCACTCTGTCTTCCGTGGAGGAGGGAAAAGAGTTAATGTTTTTGCCCAGAGGTTTTTTTTTTTTTTTTTTTCTTCAGCGGACTCCTGGAACTTCAAGGCCACAGGTGATGGCGAGAGAAAGGGGAAGAAGGAGCATGCTCAGGAACACTGATGGACGAACCTCCTCCACCCCTGGTCAGATCTAAAGCGACTCAAACTCAGATCAGCTCCTGGAGCTCTGGAGAAAAGTTGTTCAAAGTCTCTCCTCCTTCGGCGCAGCGGCTCTGGCAGCCAAGGCCCAGAGCACGGCCCCGTGGTCCTGGCGCAGGGCAGACTGCTGCTCTGCAGTCCTCCTCCTCCTCTGCCCATCGGAGGGGCCGGGAGGGGACACAGGGGACACGGCCAGCCCCGGCTGCTATCACACAGGCAGGGACTGCCCGAGGTCTGGCCAGGCCTGGCCCCGGGGGACCAGCCCAAACCCTGACTCACGAGGTGATGTCAGCCCCTTGCCAGCCAGAAAAGGAAAGAGCAAGTCACTTATAATTCAGGTCTGCATTTCCAGAAGCATAAAAAACATTCCTATTCATCAGCTAAACTGTTAATCAATTTAGGCTAGAACTTCCTTAAGGAAAAAAACCCTTTCACATTCATGCTAAACCACCACAAGATGTTAAATCACTCTTCATATATCACAGTTCCCTTTCAGGGTGTTTGGCAGGAGTTTCTCAGGGCAATGGGACACAGGGCATTCCCTGACATTTCCCTCTGGAGTTTCCCTTTGCTCCAGGAACAGCAAACTGGAGAACTGAGCATTGTGTCAAGTCAAGTGAGAGATTTTTACTGCTCTCAAAACTTGTCCATCAGAATTTGCTCACAGTTCTTTCTGCCCTGGGCTTCGCTGGATGTGAGTAGAGGTGGGTAGATGCTTTCAGAAACGCAAATTTGTAAAAAAAAAACATAGTGCCAAGAGGAAAAATTTACAAATATTGTGTAGTAAACCTACATAAAGCATCCTTGAATAACTGTTAGTGAAACAGAAAGTCTCCTAAGCTTGAATAAAACATTTCTGCTCGACTGGAATGTGAAATATATTGCTTTATTGACTGGAGAAGTCAAGCTACAAACCAAAAGCTTTTTGGAATTGCTCTAATCAGCACTCAGTGCACTGATGAGCTGATAGAATCCTCAACCCCAATAAGTCAGGTGAGTACTTAGTGCCTTTGGCCATTCCAAGAAATGCTCATTCTCCCAGGTATCAGTGACAGGATAAGAAGAAATAGCCTCAAGTTATACCAGAGTAGGTTAGACTGGATATTAGGGATTTATTTTTCATCAAAAGGGTTGTCAAGCCCTGGCACAAGCTGCCCAGGGCAGTGCTGGAATCACCCTTCTTGGAAGGGATCAAAAAACCTGTGGATGTGGCATTTGGGTACATGGGCGAGTGGTGGGCTTGGCTGTGCTGGATTTGTGCTCCAGCTCTAGGATCTTAGAGGGCTTCTCCAACATAGATGATCCCATGATCCCACACTTGAACCCTCATAAGATCAGCAGGAAAAAGCTCCCAGTTCATGGAGGGAAATGCTTGTTTCAAAGGCTGCTTTGTGGGAAGAAAAGCATTTCATGCCCTGCGTTTCCAACCTTTCAAAGTCAGACTAAACTTAGGGGTCCACCTCTGCTTCCTGAATTCAGACAGATCTTCAATTTTTTGGTCAGCCTTTGGCTGGGACTGGTTTGGGACCAGAACAGCTGGCCAGGTGTGTAGGAAAGGCAGCACAAAGATATCCAGCTGAAAACCCAGAAACTGATCCACAGAAAAATCATGTGCCTACAAAGTGCTGCCTGCAAGGCTGGAATTACTCAGCACGTGACAACTTCAGCTTGATTTTCCAGGGGATGAAATTTCCTCCTCTTTAACTCACACTGCACCTGACCTGTTCCCAACCAGTATCATTAATCTCACATGTCTGCTCACATTCCTTCTGTCTGAGGACTGGGGAAAAGGCAGGGGGTCACTCAAATGGCTCTTTAAGGAAATTTCCCTAAGCCAGACTCAGATGAGAGCTGAGTTATTAGTTAAGCAGATTTTGCACCATGAGACTGGTGATCCATTGATGTGATTATGGGCAGCTTTGAGCCTCAATAGAGTAGTAAATATCTACCTCCCTGAGACTTGCTGGGTGTATCTAAAGAGAAATTATGCCTTTCTGCCAGGAACACCTGTGTTTGTGTGGAGAATGTCAATCTCTCTCAGTGTTCCAGGTAAGCAGGACAGAGAGGGTATTCACAAGGCAGACAGAGCCCTGTGCTGGACAAAGGTCCCCAGAAGCAGAAGGTGGGGACAGGCATGTCCATCTCAAGCCAGGTAGAGCCATCAGAGGCTCCTGCAGCCCCTCTGAGCCCATGGGCTGTTTCTCTCTCTCCTGTTGTTATTCCAGTGAGCAGGGGCAGCCCAGCCCCGCCTGGGAGAGGTTCTGGAGGGCTAAAAGTGCAAACAGCACCTGCCAGGTGAAAGCACTGCCCTGAGGGACTCAGGGAGGGCACACCTGGGGACTGCAGAGTGGGATCTCAGCCTAGGAGCAGGCAGGACACAGGGATGCAGGCAACAAAGAAATATTTAGAGATGAAGGCAGGCAGCTAAAGAAATAACGGACAAACCCTCTGATCCTTGAGTGATTGTGTTGGAGAAAATAAACCTCTGGAGGTTGTTTGACTTTCACTCTTCAGTTTCATGCTTGGAAGTTCAGCTCTTCTTTCACGACACACTGATAGAGGATTTTCAGTTCATTGTCTCCCAGGGATCCCTGAAGAGAGATGTGATGGCACAGGTGTGTTGTCCTCACGGGCACCCAGCAGCATGTCAGAGCTTTAAAAAGATGTTTCAGAGAGGGAAAGAGAAAGGACATGCACAAATCCCCCATCTCCAGTCAGGCAATGCAAGTTAATTCAGATGACACAGCTTCAGATGGAAACGTTTCTTTTTTATTCTGTTTCTAACGCAGATGAAGAATAATACATATGGAACTTGTTTTTCAGGAGCAACTTGTGACGTAGTCAAAGTTTGGAATCTAGGGCAAGTAAATCAAGCAAAAATACGGGAGAAGGACAAGCAAGCTGTAGTTGTACTTTCCTGTGACTGAGCAGATCTCTGGGAGGGCAGATCAGGGGCTGCAGCACCATGGAGCCTCTCCCTGAGCAGCCTCACTGCCACCAGCTCTGAGGCCCTGGCTTGTGGGACAGAGCCACCGACAAGGCAATTATCTGGGGAAAAAAACCCCAGTTCAAGGCAATTAAGAGAAATCTAATCATGTATCTGACCCAGCAGTGCTGGGAAAAAACCAATTGTTTTAGTGAAAGTTTCCCTTCTCTTTTCTGCCTTTCCCAGTGTGAGTAATGAGGGGAGTGTCTGACAGAGAGAGTTTTAAAAAGCAGAACACTGAGAAAAACTAAAAAAGACACTGGGCAGAACAAGGGAGGTTGGAAATGTCCAAATTTATCTGTCTAAAAGTCTTGGAAATATTACTCATAGCTCTGAACTGGTAAATACTAAGATATTTAAATAAAACCCCATTAACTCTTCTATCATTAGATGAAATTTTTTCCCAGATGCTATTCATTTCTCTCTGTATCAAAACTCTGATTATACTCAGTGGGGGACCTCTTAGTATGACAAATAACTAAAATGGTCGGTGTTTCAGTTATTAGGGGTAAGTCCAAAAAGGTAAAACAGGTTTTGGAAGAAAATGTGCTTACATAAGCTGGGTAGACCAAACTACTTCAAATGACAGTAAATCTAAAAATTATCTAGCCACTCTTCCTGCAGCCTTGAAAAGCCTGCCTAACTTTTCTTTTAAATGGTTTATGAAAGCTTATTACATTTTTAGGCATGTCTGCTCGTTCAGTCAGTCCAGGAGCACAGCAAAGTCTGGCCCTCACATCTCCTGAGAACTCTTCCCTTGTAAGAGCTCCTCCAGTTTTCCAGGCATTAGGAGCACTGGTGTGTCACCGAGTGACTCAATCCAAATGAGCAGAGGACAGGCCTGGGTGGAGAGGCAGAGAGAGGGCTGAGGGCAGTCTGGCTGTTCTTTTCTGCCTCCTTTTCACAGCTGCAGAGCTGGGAATTGCTGACCCTTCCTCAACTGAGCAGCCCCCCATGGGCTAAGGTGGTAGAGACAGGTTATTCTCATCCTGATGGGACCAAAAAAAGCAGGGAATAATTTTCCTCAGGTAAAAGATGCTGCAAAAAGAGAGTTTATTCTTTAGCAGAAAGCCAGATAAGGCTTTCTCCTTTCCTCACAAAGACATTCAGCATTTTTTTTCCTGTGTTTACTTGAGAATCTCCCTGGGAGGAGCTCAAAAGTCCCAGGGTAAAACAAAAAACATTGCTGCTCTGTCACGGCAATCCTGGAAAGAGAGGCAGAGACACGATCCTGGTGAACTTCAGCGGGATAGCACAAGCTGAAATGCACAAAAGTAAATAATCAGGGAATTTTTGAGTAAATACTACAGCAGCAGTAGCCCCTCCTGCCTGCTCCTCCTCACTGTCTTGTGAACTGAGACATCTGTCCACATCTCCCTGTGCCAGAAGGATTACCACAGAAAGGAATTTACATTCTGTCAATTAAAACACCATCAAGCCAAGGATTAAAGTCACAAACACAAGAATTAGAGAGGGTTTCAAGGGACTCTACCTATCTGTCTTTCATGACTTTTTGAAGCACATGGTACAGGAGCATTAAAGGCACCTTTAATCTGCTACATGGATGTGTGTGGCAATCACTTAGAGAGGTGGCCAGCAAGGTGGCAACCAGCACAGGGACAAGCACAAGCCAGGACTGGCATCTGTCTCCCTCTCAGACTTCATGCATAAGTTTTACATCCCCTCCCTCAAACTAAAGTGACCATAAAGTGTTGAATATTACTGGGACAGGCACTAAAACACTGATACAAGTGCTTCATGTAAGGGATCAAAATAAAAACTGGGCAAAACTTCACTAACAAAACCCACCTGACACTGAGGAGAAATTGGGCTGCCCAGTGTTTATTCCCCCAGCACTGGGTACAGGACCCTGCCCTAGCATTTGCTGCATCAATTCTTGCTGAATTTTAGCTTTGGGTCAAAGCTTGTGAGAATGAGGATGGACGTTACAAATGGTTAGCAAAACAGGGGAATAAAAAAACCCCAATTTGACCCCAGTAAATAAGCTGGTGGTGGAGGAATGGGTTCAGCCCCTGTGCCAGATTGCCCATCAGGACGTGAACATGCTGATGGTTTTATGCTTTATGGCTGCTGGGATTTACACTGAATCAAGGTGGAGCAGATGGCAGGAGGGTTTCCATGTTGTATCCAGGCTACATTTCCAATTCAAATGGTACCACTTGGCTCAACTAAAGCAGAGAAACAGGGAAAGTCCAGGTTATTCTGTATTCCAGTGCAGAAAGACCAAAACATTTTGATTTCAGCATAAGTTACCTTCTGGGCATATTCGGTGCACAAAATGGCCTTTCTTCCCCCGTAACTAGTGGCAGGCAGGGCAAAAATGCAATGGAATAGAATAAGAATGACATATTTTGTCTCATAACTGTCCTCATATCACTTGGGTAAGAGAGTGTGATAGAAAACTCACTGTGGTGGAGCTTAAAAGATCGAGTGTATCCCCTGATTCAGCCTCCAGCCTTCTGCAGTGCTCAGAACCACAATTCCTCTCACCTCAAACAAAGCAACAATCCTTCCCTTCACATCCTACACACACTGTCAATTTTTCGTGGGAGGAACTGTGAACATTTTGTGTACCCTGCTCAGGAGCAGCATCTTGAGCTGCTATCTTAATTCCCGATAATAAATGAGAGTGTGAATTGGCACAGGCCAGGGTTTGTTCTCCTGGGCTTGGCACACCCTGCTCACCCTGGGCTCCCAGCCCTGTGGCTGCCACAGCAGCAAAGGCAGTCTAATTACAGTCACGGCAGATCATTGCAATTTGATTAAAGGCTTAGCTCTGATGGTTCCCTGTGCTCCTGAGAGGAGTGCAGGCTCTGTCCTGTGGAGACTGTGATACAAATGAGAGAGGAGATGGAAAATCCATAGCAGAAAAAATGGACAGTGACTGCAGCCTCAGGGTCATTAGTCTGTATATTTTAATAATGATGAAGTGGCAGCAGCATGCCTAGCAAAGGTCAAAAACTGTGTGCTCCAGAGAGGAAGGGAAGCAAAGGAGTTATGCACTTCACCAAAAATCTTATTTTTCACCTGCATCACCTCCCTTTACCTCAGTGAATTTACTCATCCTGAGCTTAATTTAAGTGCAGGCTTCAGCCCTGGGCACAACAGTGGGTCCAGAACTGAGGCAGGAGGAGCAATTTGTGCCATAACATGCACTGACCATCCACTCAGTGTGACTGTGTGAGCAGAGCCTGCCACATGAGGAGCCCAGTCTGCCCTTCTCCTCATCTCTGTCCCTTGTGTCCCCTGTCCTGCATCCATGGGACCCTCACCTCCATCCAAGCTCTTCTCCTTCTGTCATTTTTACAAGAGGAGCTAAAGCACAGCCATTCCTTTTAGGACCCTGAAGTCTTTAATGATTAGAGGCTGAGTCCAAGCCCAAGTTACACTGGGTTTTTTTTGATCCCTCCAGCAGTAAATCATACAACACAGGACACATTCCAAACACCCTGAATAAAAGGCCAAAACTCACTTTTCATATTCCCTCTGAAGCCTCTGCTGGTATCTCTGTCACTGCCTCACTTTTACCAGAATAACGAGAGGTCTTATTGTTTAATATTGTTCTTTTTTTGTGTTTGTCAACACTTTGCTTGTTGAATAAACAGTTTTTTCCACTTTTCTCTAAACAAACTTTTTTCTGGACCAGCTGGAGGAGAGGCTGTTTGGGTTTGCTTTCTGGAGGGAGCCCATTTGGAGGTTTCTTCCCAAATTTACCCTAAACCAGGACAGTGCTGAGACTAGCAAAGAGACCAAACACTGAGTTCCCCACTGATGAACCCTTTCCCTGGCATGAGCCTTCCTACTGGCCATGGCACAGCTCCTGGAGGGAAGGGACAGTTGTGGGATGGGGTGTCTAGCACCGCTCGCATAGCAAAAACTGGTGGGTTTCACCACTTACCCCAGCCCAGAGGGAATGGATTTCTTGGATTGCCTTTTTTCTTCTCATTTGCTTCACCAGGAAATAATTCTGATAAGCTCTGTGAGGCAGGGAAGCAAAAAGCAGCACTGGTTTCATCTCTGTACCCCAGGGCTGAGCTGCAATGTGCCCGTGGTACCCATTTTGTACCTCAGAACATCCCGGGCTCACTGGCATTGCACCAGGTCACTTGGTGGCAATGAGAGTCATAATACACCCCAGTAAAGCACAGTTCTTTCCCTCTCCTTGCAAACCAGAATTTCACCAGAATAGGATGTGAATGTCACTGGAGTTGCTGATCCCTGTGTGTGTGGGAGACAGCTCATGCCTTCAAGCTGCCATTGCCTGGAGAAGATGTGAAGGTGAAGTGTAAGGGACTGACTCCAAACAATATTGTGAATTACAGCCTTGCTAGGGGAGGATACAGTTCTATTACTCCTGGTCTCCTGTGCTTCCATAAAATTTGTCTTAAAGAAAAATATTACAGCCCAAATTAAATCATATAGAAAACACACAGCAGCCTCCTCACTGCATTTTTGAGTGGTGCTACACTGAGGCACCTCTAAGTTCAGTGGAGTTACATCTCTTTTCCTCAGTAAAATCCATGGAGTTTTGACTGACCCCTACTCCTAAAAGCAGGAAAGCTGCAGCCATTCACCCCAGTGTTGGTTTTGGCTTCCTGCATCCCCATTAGCTCTTTAATTCAGCATTCCACGATATTAGGTGCTTTCCTTGAGCAATGAGTGATGAAGACACTTAGAACTTTATAGCACTTCAGTTGACAACTTTCTGGGTTGATTGTGCACCTCCCTCCTAGCAGAGGTCTCTGCACCACAGATGGTGTTTTACATATAGCAGTAAAATGACATAGTTGGAACTGCAGCATATGTGCCTTTGCTGTGTCTCTGCATCCCAGGCAAGTCCACAGGGTTTCCAACTTGCTTCCATTTTGCAAAGCTCAGCTTAACAGATGGGATGCTGGCCCTTCTTCCTTCAGCTGATGAAAAAGATTGCAATTGTAGAGTGGAGAAAAAATAAGCTCGTGAACGTTACAATGTTCCCCTCCACTACAAAGCTGTGGCTTTGCAATGTTATAAAATCGCCCTTATCTCTTTCCTACTGTCCCTCAAAGTAAATTGGCAGCCACCACTTTCATGAGTTTCCATGAGAGAATCCTGCAGGTCATTTGGCGTTTAGGCCTGTGAAGTATTTCCCCCCTGATTCATTGAGAGTTGTTACTGAGGAGAATTCAGAACTGCCTAAATTCCTGGATTGTGCATCCTGGGAATGTGATGTTCTTTTCAGCCACAGACCATTCCAGCAGGGCCTGGGGGACATGATTTCCTAGAGGTGCTCACCAACATGATCAGGCTACCCTCAGGCAGGAGGAAGGGCAGAAGGCCAATTCCCACTTAGTGCCTCCTCCACCAAACCCTTCTGCTGTGGGACTGATGGAAATCTGGTTTAGCCTTTCTTGTGCTGCAGCTCCCTAAGGAAGGTGCTGCCCTAGCTGAGGGTCAGGGCTATTCAGGGATCTGTGACCCTGTCAGACCCTGACCCAAGGGGCACTGGGAGACACCACCAGAGGATGATTCCCCCAAGGACAGCCACAGCAGAGGAACAGATGGGATTGAGATCAAGATATGAAACTCTTTAGCCAGACTTAACCTTCAATAAAACTGATTTCAGCCTACTCACAGCTGGAAAACACACCAGGAATGCCCTGAATGGAGTTTGGGGCTGCTGTGATGAAGTTCCACAGCCTCTTTTTCGTTTCTTCTGACCTGACACCCACCCAAAGAAATGACATTTCCTGCTTGAGAGAGAGCAAAGCCTGAGCTCCCTGCTGGAGCAGCCAGCTGCCCTGGAATCAGTGTGCCACACAGAGCCATAGCTCAGGCTCCTGGTGCCTCCAGCAGAGTCTTTGTGACACTCCAGCCAAAAAAACACATCTAGCAAAGCTGTGCCTGCCCTGAAAGCCTTTGTTCCCATGAAGCCCCCAGGGATGAGGCAAGACTGCACTCCTGTCCAGGCAGGGAGAGAGGCAGAAGAGTGTTTGCTGTATCCAGCTTTCAAATGTCTCTCCTGCACCTGCACGAACCTGGCCATTCGTCACCTGGGCCTGTCTCACAGCCTTGTCACCCTTGCCTTACACAGACACTGCATTTCCTCTGTTTTCATTCTAAGGGTGCAGGAGTAGGAAGCATAAAGCATGGAAACACTCTGTATTTCTTTGTATTTTCAGCTGACTGCTCAAAACTTAGTTCATGCTAAAATATTCCTGAGGAGGCAGCAGAACTTGCCTACCCCTTTAATTCTGATACCCAAAGAAAATCAAGATACAGCTCAGTTGATGCAATAACACCAGCTCATATTGCTGTTGTCTCACAGTGTTTGGCAGTTCTTAATCTCAAAGCTCCAGCTTTCAGAGCAATGTGATAAAGCTCAGAAAATATAGGAAGATAATGCAAGTGTCTCTACCTTACCACTGGGGGGAAAAAAATTAAAATTGAATCCCTGGGACACGTTAAAGGTTCTGAAAAGATACAGACACAAATATCTGAATCTTCCATTTCTTCATTAAGAAAAGAAAAGATTTTGGAACAAATCTTTTGATTTCTAGAAGCAATTCACACAGGAATGCTCAAGGTTGCCAACTTCAGCCCTCCCTTATGTTGCAGGAGCATATGACAAGCACGCTTGCTGTATCAACAAACAGGTAAAGACTGAAAACTGTCGGTATATAAATTGAATACTCACTTTTGCAGGGCAAGAAAAAAAATGGGGGTTCTGTGGCTTTGCTTGAAACAGGAGCCCTTGTGTGTTTTCTGTGCTCTCCACAAGCAGAGAAGCTTGAGGAGCAGCACTGGTGCTTCTAGGAGCGCTGGAACAGGGAGAATGCTGCAAGCCAGTTTGAGTGGCCTTGGAGGAGGGTTCTGTGGCTTTGCTAGAAACAGGAGTGCTGTGGGTTTTCTGTGCTCTCCACGAGCAGAGAAGCCTGTGGTACAGTGTTGGCGCCTCTAGGAGCACAGAAATGAATGCATCAGCATTATGGAATACAAGATGTTTGCTGCATCCACTTTGGTGCTGCTGTATCCAGACTTTGCCTCCACACCTCCTCACAGTACCTAGGACCACAAAAGAGAAAATGCGATTATCCTCCTTCAGAAGAGAAATCCCCAGGGCCCTTCCATACCACTGTCTGGCTCCCGTCAGATCTTCATTTGACTCCAGAGCCTGCCCAGAGGGTACCTGCAAAAGGAAAAGGTACATGCTGCTGCACTCCACTCCCCTGTGGGTCACCCCACCTAAATGCCAACTCACCTGCTAACCTCAGCTCCTTGGCAGACCTAGAGCAGTGTGAAACAGCAACCTCCCCAGTGTGACTGAAGTGTGCCACAAGTACACCTTCAGGTTGCACCCATCTGGCCCCTGGCATCCTGTGCCAGGCTACCTGGCAAGGGGACCACCTAAAATAAAGAACAGTGAATGCTTAGAATTGCACCAGCAAGGGAGACTTGAGCAACAGCAACTGCTTCTGTCCACCCATCACTGCTCACCTTGCCCACTTCACCTTGACTGCTGATATCTGGCTTGACTTCCTAAAAATAAAGACAAAGAACAGTGCTGTAACATAACCACCATTGACACTTCCCCTGCAAACACAAATGGTGAGTGACCTTCTTGGGGGAGCCCCCTCACTCAGGGTGGGGTGCTCTGCCATGGATTTTATCCAGCTGCATCTGAAAGAAAGTTAGGACAAAAGTCAAAGTGCTGCAGGATAACTTGACAGGTGCAGACATCTTGTGGCCATCTAGGAATACCCTCGACAGGCCAACTACACCCAACATGACAAATTTCAAGTCCCTGGGACTTGTCCTATTACCCTCTACACCCAGACTAAGCAGCAAGGCAGAGCAGCTCCAGGCCAAACACACACCAACACCCGTGACACAGGACAGGACAAACGAGGGGACACAAAGCTCTTGGCAAAAAGAGCAACCCTGAGGACTGACAGAACTCGGAATGAGATGACCAAGTGTTGTGGTTTGAGTTTGAGTTTTCTGGCTAATGTATTATTTTTGTTGTGGTTTTATATTTTCCAAATTTTGTTTACTAACTGGGAGATGGGATTTTGGGAGAAAAAGGCAAAACAGGCACAATTTAAAAGTAAAAACAGATAGATTTATTAACATACATTAAAAAAAAGAGAGAGAGGAAAGAAAGGAGACATTCAAATACCTTCCCTCCCCATCTCCTTCTGTTCACTTTCCCACTCAACATAGAGAGAAAATTATGATTTTCAGTCAGTTGCCACTATTTAAGCATGATTTTACACCACCTTGGGAGAGGAGCTTCTTTAGAGTTATGGACAACACGCCACAAGAAAAGGTCTGGTGGCTTTCAAGGCCACAGATCTGCAACTGCCTAGAATTTTTGCAGAATCTGTGCAGTTCTACTTATATTACAGTTTTCTAAGCTGTTTATGGGCATCTGCATGTTTGGGGTATTGTTTTAAGAATGCTTTTTTAGTAAAAAAACAGGGATTTTCTTTTATTTCTAAAATCATCTCTATTTCAAAAGAAACAGAGACTTCCTTATTTTTTTACAGGAGCCAGGGACATATTCTATTTAAAATTCTCAATTAAAACTCATGTATATCAATACACACAACCCTTTGGCTAGAAATTGCGTTTTTTTCAAGCAGTATTAGAATATTATAAAAATAGTCTATTTTTCCATAATTCACATTTAAAGAAGTTCAGTTAAAAATGTCCTCTTCCTTCATCTTATCTTCTAATAGTCTTTTTCAGTTCTTCTATTGACCTTATTTCAAGGCTGTTTTTTGTATTCTAAGTCACTCTGTCTTCTATGAAGGAAAAATAAAGAGTTAATGTCTTTGCCCAGAGGTTTTTTTTTCCTCCTCTCCAGCTGACTCTCAAAATTTCAAAGCCACAGGTGATGAAAAAAAAAAAGCGAAAGAGAGCATGCTCAGGAACACTGATAGATGACCCTCCTCCACCCCGGTCAGAACTAAAGCAACTTAAATTTAGATCAGCTCCCTGGAGTTCTGAAGAAAAGTTCTCAGAAGTCTCCTTCAGACCAAAAGCTGCAGCAGCCAAGCCCGAGAGCACGGCCACCATGGCCCCGGTGCAGGGCCAGAGCTGCCAATCTGCAACCCTCTTGCTCTCCCCATCAGATAAGCTGGGGAGGAAAAAAGAAAAGACACGGCCAGCCCTGGCCACTGTCCCACAGGCAGGGCACCTCCACCCCCGAGGCCTGGCCGGGGGGGCCCAGCCCAAACTTCTGACTTATGAGGTAATGTTAGCTCCTTGCCAGCCAAAAAAAGAAAATGCCAAATCACCTGAAACTTTTGATTTAAAACTGAATTTCCAGAAGCATAGGCCAGACTCTTATCAGCCAAGCTGTTAATTCATGTTAGATTTTCCTTAAAGAAAAATCTTTTCGCATTCAAGCTAAACCACCACCCCAAGGTCAGACCGCTGGTGAGCTGACCAGGCTCAGGGAACCCTGCAGGAAGAAGATGCTGGTGGGATGACGTGCCAAAAACCACAAAGATGGATGCCCGAGAATCCTATGGTCAGAATCCTCTACCTGTCTTTGCATTCCTACAAGACCTGATCTGCCAGAATGGATCGTGGCAGTGCACAGCTGTGGACACAGCTCAGAACAAGACCTGAAAAGGCATCAGACCGGGTGCTTGTGAACAGAGATGTGATTCTGGTGCATGTCTGAGCACCTGAGTCAAAGCTTCAACACCCAGCCTGGCATTGGAGCCAGGCCAAGGAAAAGGGAGATGTTAAGAACGATGTCTGGCATTTTCAATAGGCCCCTAGAGGGGCTAAGGCAAAAGACACACCCAAAAGACACAGAATGCATAACAGACAAGTGACACAACACACACCAGGACTGCCCTGCCCTGCGCACCTCAGCACTGTGAGACCTTCCTTTGCACAGCCTAAGAGGTCACATCTTGGCTATCCTCACCTCCAAACCTGACTCAAAAACCCCTATTAGTGACTTCCTGACCCAGCACCCTGCTTTCTTCCCCTCTGTGGCTCATAGCCCTCCACTTTTCTCTCAGATGTCTAGGGATGTGACTCTGTGTTGGGTGCCAAAGAAGGCCGCCTCACCCTCTGGGAATTTCCTGCTGTCTCCCAGTCAGGTACGATAAAGAAATCCAAACACTGATGCATGGTCTCAGCAGATCTGTCGGCCAGTTGGTGAGGGGCTCTCTGTGTAACACGAGTGGACCACATGAAACACACAAACAATAATGGATGCTTAGAGTTGTACCGGAAACGCCACTACCCAAACCACACAAAGATATGAATTTCAGGAAAGAAAACTCCAAAAAATGTCCACCAAAAAGAAGCCAACTCTTATTACCTGTAGTCCAACTGCCAAATATAATAAAAATAACCCCCATGTCCGATCCCCTCAAAAAACTCCAAAATATATACCCAGAACCCCCCCAACTTAAAGCCCTGCTTCTAACCAAATAAGAAGCAGAGAACCCATGTCTTTTGAAGTACATAAATTCCTTAATCTAACTCATAAAAACCACAAAATTTTAAATCCTTACTCAACACTAGTACACCATATACCTTAATCCCATCACTACATACAAAATCAAAACCTATTTTCTATTACTAACATAACAAAAATTTACAATTTTAACTGCAATAAAACCTAAAAACACCTAATTAAAAATAAAATAATCCCATTATAACTCACCCCAAACATTCCAAGTAAACTTCTTCCAAAACGAAATATTTCAAGTGCCAAAAAACCTCAAACATTTAAAATAACTACTTGAAAAATGCCCTCTACCCACCATACCACCAATATCACATAAACAAATAAACGACTCTCTTCATACAGTGCACTCGTATCAAAATATAAATCTCCCTAAAATCTTCAAAATAATTACAAATTAACCTAATAAAAAACTTTAATCTCATTAACAAAAGACCCAAAAACAAACATAAACTAAAACCCCACCATATAACCAACTACCAGCCAATAAACCACACTACGCTCTTTTCATTAGCAATTCTTACCACATCATAAAAATGGAACAAAATAAAAAAAACAACCATACAGAATCCCACAAAACAAATCACAAAACCTAAACTTACTAAAAACCAACTTGCTCAACTCAAAGCTGTACAACTAACCCTAAACATGACCAAAAAATAACCAAAACTCTATCTCTATACTAACTCAAAAATAATAACCAATACCCTATAAAATTAGCTAAAAACCCCAAACTAATTAACAACATTAAAAAATCTCAACTACTAAAAAATGAACATCACTACCCCCAGAAAACTACCTAAAAAAATCTACCATATCAATACCCATGTTCCCAAAAATAAAACTAATAAACCCCACCAAAATGACTGTCCTAGGGTGACTTTATGATGCTGGTATCCCCAATAGTCTGTTCTGTTTGTGCTGTATGTTTTGTTCTGTACCTTTAATATTAATTCTGAGGGCAAAGCAAGGAAAAAAAAGAAAAAGTGCACAGCTTGTTTTAAGAAAATAGTGCTCACTCCTGTGCATTCCCTCTCCAATATACTCAGCTCAAGCACAGACAGACTGCAGCACAGAGAGCTGCTTTGCTTTTAGTTAGTTCCAGCCAGCTAGGGCAGAGAAGTCCCCTGCACTGTTTTTTTGTCCTTTTTCTTAGGACTGATCAAACCTGCTGCACACTGAAAAACCCAGAGAAGCACCAAGAGCTGGCACCTGCAGCCCACTGGGCCTTTATCAACACCAGAACAGCTGATAAGAGACCAAAGGAGCTGAGCTACCACCCACAGCAAGGACTTTCTAATTTTACCATCTCCCTTCAAACCAACAAAAAGTTATTTATTTCATGTTATCCGTTCTTTATGCTTGTTTGTAAATAAGTAACTTTTTCCACTTTTCTCCAAAGAACTTCTTTCCCAGACCAGCTTGAGGGAGAGAGACCGTTTGGGTTTACTTTCCAGAAGAACCTCATTGGGAGGTTTCCTTCCACATTTGCCCTAAATAATGACAATACACATTTTTATAGGTGCCCAGTGAGGCTTGAGAGAGTCAAAAAAACTTGTACTGATTGTATTTTAGTTCTACTTTGTGTTAAGACAAAGCAGTCAGTAACGATGTTTCTCCTTAAATTCTTAATGTCTCTTAGAAACAAGTCCTTTCGGTTCCCTAAGCTTTTTTAAGGTTTTTTTACCTTTCCTGTCCCTAAGCTGGTTTTCTTATCCAGAAACAGCTCCAATGTTGTCCCTAACAGGTAGCTTTTACACTAGAAGTGCACAAATTAGGATAACTATTCTCCTGGGCTCAGTGATTATGATTTATAAAAAGTTTATACAAGCACTGCAGTTTGTGCCAGGTATGTTTAGAGTTTCTTCATCCAGCCCTGTGTCCTAGTTCCAACAACATGTTTCTGAGATTAATAATTGCACCCAGTTTGTTAGAAAAAGAATAGGAAATAAAGCTTTTCAGCCTTTCCTTTCCTTGTTTTCCTTCAAATCAGTTACAGCACTTCAGAGAACGTTCAGCTGAAGTAAAGAGAGACTTAAAAGAGAGCTGCCATGATGACTCTAAGGAGAAAAAGCTCATTGCAATAAGCTAGGCTCTGGCATACACTTATCACACACTGCTAAATACTGTAATACCACAGATCAAGGCAGGAAAGCAAAGAAATAAATCAGCACCTACCCAGTTACTCAGGCTGCAGCCAATCACCCCACAGCTACTCCAGTTGTAGCTACACCAAACAGTGAGACTAAGTCAGAAGCTACACCAGAGAGTAAGCCTAAGACACCAGCGGTCACAGTGAGAAAAGGGAAAGGGGAGAAGAAAAAAAAAAAAAGAAAAAGCACACACACCAGTAGACAATAATCCAAGGAAGAGGTCCTCAACGCTTCTCCTCACCCAGTCAAGAGCATTTTCTTTCAGCAGATTAGACACTGCTAAAAGAAAAAATTAGTCAAAGCTCTATACAAATTCATAAATAGTAGCCAATGCGCTATAGGAACTGTAAAAAGGTAAAAAAAATGGCTAATTATCAACGTTCAAACCCCACAATTTAAGCCACTAAAAAGTAGAAAGACATCAGTGCCAAGGTAGAGAATCTATCTGAAAAAGTCCACCATGCAGATGCCCATGTCCCCAAAAGTAAAGCTAATAAAGAGCACCGAAACAATAAACAAGTAAATCAAGCTACAGAAATAAGTGTCAAAAAGAAACTTAAATTACCAACACAAAAGAAAGCTGTTCCTAGCTCACTAAGCTCATGATACCTTGAGCCATCAGGATAAAAATGCCACCTACATGTAGGCACAAGCCCAAAAATAGATCTAACCACAAACGGTATTTCTCAAGCTATCCAGAACTATGAGACGTGCTACAACTGAGCAAGCCGAGCAAGTGAAGCCCCTATAGGACAGTAAGCAGTAGTCCAAATATAAGCAGAAGGAGGCCTAACAAATTGATTATATTACATCAGCCCAGAGTCACCAAAGTAAGCACTGCCTACTCACAATAACAGAAGTCACCACAGGATGGCTGGAGACCCACCCTGTGCCTCACCCTACAGGTTCTAACACCATTCTAAGCCTTAAAAAGCAAGTTCTTCAAAGGCACAGTACTCCTAAGAGAATTAACTCAGCCCATAAGACTCATTTCAAGAATAACCTTATCAATACCTAACCTAAGAAACATGGCATTAAGTAAGTGAACCATATCCCCTACCATGCACTAGCTGCCAAGAAAGTGGAGAAATACAGTAGACTATCAGAAACCACCTTGGAAGCATCAAGTGAGAGATCTTCAAAAATTAGGAGCAGCATCTAGCAAAAAAAAAAAAGCCAACTAGTTAGTTAACACCTGAGGTTCCACTAACAGAGCAGGCCCTGCCCAGTCTGAGCTCCTACATACAGTAAATGGAGAAAGTCCCTGTAGTACATGGAAGAAGTTGGTTTAAAAAGACAGTTTAAAACAATTCTTCCTCAAGTACAGACAAACCCATCCATGGGATTGTCTTGGCTCAAGGACCAAGCTGCACATAGCAAATAATGCAGAAAAATGAAACACCACGATATGTACCTCAGGAAAATCTAATTGTTAAGTAAGAACCATGTGTAAATACCACTGTTTATTAACTACCATTACCACTGCCAGTATATAGCTGTATATTGTTTCTATAGAGATACATGTCTGTGTAATGGATGTGTTTGTAGAGATAGAATTCCATTGGTTTTGATAAGTTTACTTCATGGGGATAAAGGGGTAGAATGTCCTAAGGGAACTTTATAATGCTGGTATCGCCAGTCATCTCTTCTGTTTGTGCTGTATGTTGTGTTCGGTACCTTAAGACTTATTTTGAGAGCGAAGTAAGAAAAAAATTCGAAAAAATGCACAGTTTGTTCTAAGAAAACACTGCTCACTCCTGTGCATTCCCTCTCCAGCATATTCAGCTAAAGCACAGACAGACTGCAGCACAGAGAGCTGCTCTGCTTAGTTGGTTTTAGCCAGCTAGGGCAGAGAAGTCCCCTGCACTGGTTTTTTTTTTTTTTGTCCTTTTCCTTAGGACTGAGTAAACCTGCTGCACACTGAAAAACCCAGAGAAGCACCGAGAGCTGGCACCTGCAGCCCACCGGGCCTTTATGAACACCAGAACAGCTGATAAGAGACCAAAGGAGCTGAGCTACAACCCACAGCAAGGACTTTCTAATTTTACCATCTCACTTAAAAATAACAAAATGTTTTATTATTTCATGCTATTCATGCTTTAGACTTGTGAGCACTTGGTTTGTTCAATAAGTAACTTTTTCCACTTTTCTCCAAAGAAGTTCTTTCCCAAACCAATTTAAAAGAGAGATCCCATCTGGGTTTACTTTCCAAAAAAGCTCAATTCAAATGTTCCTCTCCCATATTTACCCTAAACCATGACAACAACAAACAAATCAAACTGCAAAAATAAAAATAGCACAAATACACTTAAATTAACAACACCAAAACCAATTATTCCTAACTCAATAAACCCATAATGCCTCAAAACCATCAAAACAAAAATACCACCTATAAATACACAGAAAGCCAAAAGATCCATTTGACTATAAGCAATATCTCCCAAATTATCCATAACTATTGACCATACACTGTAGCCAAACAAGCTAAATAAAGAACCCCCTGTAAGACAATAAACAAAAATGCAATTATAGACATTAGGATCCCTAAGAAATGGACTACATCACATTACCTCAAACCCACCAAAACAAACACTACACACTCACCATGATAAGCCACCACTAAATAAATAAAAACCTCCCCTATACCTCACACTGTGGCCGGTTACACCTTTGGAAACTTTAGGAAACATACCCTTGAAAAATATAAGATCCCACCAAAAAAAGACTCAACAACAAAACTCATTTCAAAACCAATCTGATCAACACGTAAACTAAGAAACCTAACATAAAATAAACACACCATATCCCTCATCATTCACCATCTACTTGCAAAAGAAAGCTACACAATAAATTATTTTAAACTATTCAACAGAAAAAGCTTTTTAAAAAAATTAAAACTGCATATAACAAAACACCCAAACTTCCACCAGCCAGGCTGCGGAATACCCAATCGGAATCCCTACATACAATAAACAAAACCCCAATAACACACATCAGAAATCTATCAAAAAAGCTACTTAAATTAATTCTACCTCAATTACAAAGAAGCCCATCCATAAAGTTATTTCCACTCAGAAACCAAATTACACATAATAAATAATACCAAAAAAATCAAACAAAACACTATATACCACCAAAGAACATAGCATTGAATAAAAACCACATGTAAGTACCCCTATTTGTTCGAAGCCCAGATGAAGAAGGACTCCTCCCAGGTTAAACACAGACAATAACAGAAGAGGAGTTTCTTCCCTCAATTTCCAATTCTTTTGTCCTCATAATCCCCTTTTTCCTCTGGGAGCACTACGGAAGAATTGGCAAGATGGAACTGAAAAGGGAAAGGAGACAAGTCCCCCCTACAAACCCACACTGGCTCACCTGCTGCTGCTTGGTGCAAAGGTTTGTGCCGCAGCACCTCCTGAAGCAACATTCCACATCCAAGTGCTCCCCCTGACCCTGTGAGAGGTTCCCACCAGCATTCCATAAGACACTTCTAGGAGCTCAGAATGAGATCCTCTCCTCCCACAGCTCCAGGCCAGAGGGAGCGGAGGCTCCTCTCTTCAGCAGCCCTGGCAGGAACTGCCCCCTCATTCTCCTTTACAGCTCTCACCTGGGGCTGGTGTGTCCCCTCATCATTGTAACAGCTCTCACCTGGGGCTGCTCTGTCCCCTCACCATCCTGTGACAACTCTCACCTACAGCTGCTGCCACCCCGAGTGTGAGGGCGGGGGCAGAGGGGACTTGCTGCTCATTCCCTGGACAGTTCATTGTCTGCACCTGAGCTGCTGGGGCTCCGGGCTTTAGGACCCCTCTTCTCCCGCAGGTGCCCAAGGCTCAAACTGGGATTCCACCTCCAAAATTCTGCATGTGTGAGTTTCATAATTCCCTAGCAACCTCTACCCTTCATTTACAATTTTTCCTTTGCAATCATTGCTACCTTGTCTTTCTGTGGTAGTGTTTCAAACATTCATTGAAAGTTCAGGAGCTGAGTTGGCTTGTTTCTGACTTAGCTGACAAGTCCAGGCTAAATCCAAAACCCCAGAATTAGGTGTAAGGAATGCGTGGGGAAGGAATGGGGCAGGGAAATCTATGGGGCAGAGATGTATGAGGCAGGAATGCGGTCAGGAATATGTGGGGCAGGGAATGTGTGGGAATGATGTTCCCTGCCCCACACAATCTCGCCTCATAGATTTCTCTGCCCCACAAATTTTCTGACCTCCTTTTTCTTCCCCAGCTCTGCCCAACACAGGTCCTGGGTAGACCTGTTGTCCCCGCCTGACCCCGGGGACCTGGCAATCATGTCCCGGGTAGACCTGCTCCCCTGTGCCAGACTTGGGACTGGACTCCAAAACCCCAGGCGCACTGGTCCTCCTTGTCCTGCAACCAGCCCTCAAAATCCCTGGGTAGACCTGTTGTCCCCAAGTGGTCTTCGTATCTGGCTGGCTCTGGGCCCACAGGAAGACCAATTGTCCCAGGCCGGCCTTAGTACCTGCCTCTGGGCTCCTGGGTAGACCTGTTCTCCCTGGCCAACCTTCATACCTGCCTCTGGGCTCTGGGGTAGACCTGTTGTCTCATGCCAGCTCTAGTACCTGCCTCTGAGCTCTCGGGTAGACCTGCTGTCCCAGGCTGGTCTTCATACCTGCCTCTAGGTTCTAGGGTAGACCTGTTGTCCCCAGCCTGTCTTTGTACCTGGTTCTCAGCTCCAGAGTAGACCTGTTGTCCCCAGCCTGTCTTTGTACCCAGTTCTCAGCTCCAGAGTAGACCTGTTGTCCCCAGCCAACCTTCGTACCTGCCTCTGGGCTCTCGGGTTGACCCGTTGTCCCTGGCCGGCCTTTGTACCTGACTCTGGGCTTTTGTGTAGACCTGTTGTTGAAGACAGGAATTTCTAACATTGAAAACTTTTGGAACAGTCATCAAGTCGGTGGAAGTTCATAGAATGATGATTTAAAACCTTCTTCTTCTGCTCTGATTTTAAAGGGAAGTGGTAATTAAACAGGTCTAATTACTCTTATCCAAGAATTACCTGTATTTTGTGGGAAATTACCTGTATATGTATTTCATTATGTGACTCAGTAATAATCCAAAGCAGCTCCAATCTTATTTGTATTTGACATCTGAAATTCTCAGCAGAATTGGCAAGTTTCCATGGAACCAAAGAGCCACAATTGCTGAAATAACAAAATTCCACTCAGAAAAAGTCAGGAAGTCTATTTACAAATCCATAGAGGAGGATGACACCAGGAACACACTCCAGCTGAAAGCAACAATTTATTGGAAAAGGCAGGAAATCAAACGGACAGGCTCTGTCCAGTTATGGCCAGGTAATTATCCAGGAGTCAGAGAGAAAAGTGGGAACCTTGGACTGGGGATAAGTCCTGCCAGTGGCTTCACTTCCTACTGGCTCTCTCCTTTTTTACCTGCAACTACCTGCAAAAGGAAAAACAACAGGAATAAAGTTTCAAACGTGGCCAGGACACCCTTGGTTCAGGCAGACTCAAGTGCAGCTCCAAAGCAGCGAGGCCGTGCCATGCCTCAGGCAGCTCCGGGAATCCGGGATTGCCCGTGGGATCCAAGGGCTGGAAAAGCGCACCCACCTGCCGGGTTCAGTGCTGGGACATGGCGAGGCCTCAGCTCAGGGGCAGAAGTTGGAGCCGCGACTGCAGGAGAGCACCCCAAAGCCCCGTTAAACATCCAGCACTGCACTCAAGAGCAACTCAGGTGGGAGAAGCCACCCTGGATGCTCCCTGTTCCGTGCCGTTGGCAACTCTTCCAGGGCCTCCCTCAGAATACTGACAAAATAGGAGAACCCATGGGAATCATCCAGCAACCCATGGATTTCCAGTTATTAAGAAGCAAAGCTGCAGGAAAACATGTCCAAACTGTACTGCAAACCAGCAGGTCTGAGGACACAGACGGATTTACTCCAGAGGGGACACAAGTGCTTCATAGTTTTTAATACATAAATGAACAGGAGCAGAAACTCAGTACTTATTTTAGGTCTGATGATGTCCACAGCTACACGAGCATGATATGACAGTATTAACATTACTACCTATATTTAATAGTAGGGTTACTTTGAATGGCAATATATAACAAACCAAGTATGTCTCATCATCAGCCATTCAAAGCCAGCTAATAATAAGCTGATAACACGCAGCTTGGGATCTATCTGGAATTACCACATTTCTGGTTAAATTACAACTCCTGACTGTAAAACCCCTAATAAATCGCAATTTTAATCAATTACTCCTCAAAATAAAAATAATGGTGAGACATAATGGCATTAACATTAAAAATTATATTCTTGCACATATAACACAGACCTTTATCAAACGCCAAAATTAATTGAAAACTCATTTGGTAATTGCTTCTACATGTTCTGTGAATACAGCAAATTACAAGACCCTACTGTTGATAAAATTATATTTTAATGTATCCAGTTTCTAGAGTGTATATAGTATACTATAGTATATACTTATATATAGAGAGAGAAGCTTCTCTAAGAGATACAGTGCCTACCAGTGAGGCAGAATGGGGAAATTCATTCTGAGTTCTTGAAGAAAACTTTAAAACTCACAGTAGTAAAGCTAAGTAGTGCTAGGTTACAAAAAACCCCAACAAAACAAAACAAAAACCAAAAAAATCAAAAACCCCCAAAACAAAACAAAAACCCCTCCCCCCCCCAAAAAAAATCAACCCAAAAAGCCAAACCCCAAAACCCAAACCACTTTTTGAGATTATTCTTGCTTTATACCACAACTGCTTGCTTTTTTTGAAAAACACTAGGTGGAACACTCATTCAGTATGAGAAACACTGATAATGTGTAGAATGCACAGACAACCAAATGTAACCAAAATAGCAGCATTACCACCAAAACAACTGCTAAAATAATTGCTCAAATGCATACCAAGCCTTGCTTAAAGGAGTGTGGCCATCAGCCTGGTTTGCTTTGCCTCCCTTTGAAGTTGTAAAACAACTGACCTTCAATAACTCATGCAAAAGCATTTATCTAATGCTGCAAGAAAAGCCTTTTTCTCTATAATATTTTAGCCCTGAACTTGCAAAAAAACTCCACCAAACAAACAAGTCACCACATAAAGCTGTTGAGTCATTCCTGTCTTTGAGCATGAGTCAAGCTACAGCTCTGGAGACAAGAAAAGTGACTTACTGCTGTTCCTTTGGACGTTACAGAATCACAGGGAGGTTTCTCATCAGCTCAGGAAAATGCATAGCCAGTTCAGCAGATACTGAATAGCAGGGAAGTCAGGAGGCATATGCTTTGCTTTCAGAGACAAAAATTTAAATAAATTCTTACATTAAACCAGAAGTCTACAGATGGACTGCTCAGAAGCCTTTATCGAAAACAAACCGCCTGGGGGTATCCTCTGAAGGGACACAAGAGGAGCTCCTTGGTTGGGGCCACCCAGGGCTTTCAGCTCTTTCACGGCCCTTGCAACGTTCCCGCAGATCCCAGGGGGTTCCGGGGCCAAGTTTCACCTTCGCCCTTCTCCTGCAGCTCCACAGGTGCTTCCTCTCGGACCTGCCCATGCAGAGCAGCCACCTGCGACTCAAGCGTGGTCAGTCGTGTCTCCAGAGCTTGGAGCATCCTGTCTACCTGCAAAATAGCCAAGGGAATTCCTGTACTTGGTTGCACACAGAATTTGACAGCACAAAGAGCACGCGTGGATGTCAGAAAGGGCTCAAATCTGATCTCATGTCACCAATTCTTTTCATTTGCCTCTAATATTAACTGTCCACACAGGAACTCTTTCCAGCCTTGCTAGGTGTCACACACACACTCAGCTTTTGCTGAACAATTTGCAGCTTCCACAGTCAACATCCTTACACTGTTTGCTCCCAACTCTTCCTACCTGCCAAGGTAGACACGAGACTTTAGTAGAGTAAAACATCAGGTGATTTATTGCGATTAGTTTATGACTGATATTTCAATACGAAGTTACAGCAAAAGTATTAAGTTCATTTGCACAAATGACAGAAGAAACGTGAGGCTCAAAGTTAAGTCAAGATCTGGAGAAGTGAATTGGAACAAACTAGAAATAACATATCAAATTATTGAGACATAAATAGGAACCGAATGCTGTGCTGGATAAACACAAAATGCTAATTGCCATGAAAACTGAAGGCAAAGTTGCTGATGATCTTGCGTAACAAGCAAATGAAGCAGTTCAGTGCATGTTACAAAGCACTGAATTGCTCTGGGTGAAATCAGCTGTCCTGCAAAAACTGTGGAAGGTTAAGGTTTCACAGAGGTGATTTCAACAAAGAATGATATAAGGTTAAATCTCACCCTTTGCAGCACCTCTTGTATGACAGCTCGACTTTCAAGACTAAGCAGTTCCTCACAAATAAAAGCATGCTTTTCCAGGCTTCCTAGAATACAGCCAAGATGCCAGAGTTCAGATCCTGCACTTCCCGCTCTGAGGCCAAAAATCCAAATACAGCACTCCTTCAGAACCCTGAGGGACAGCCAAGGATTCTGGGGCTACAGAACACACTGAAAAATTGCACCGAGACACCGAGATCACTGCAGCACTGGCTGGGAGAAGCAGCATTACTCTCTCCGAGAAAATGCCATTCTGCAGCCAGTTTAGTGCTTTAGAGAATTTTACTGCTGGCTTTGCTCAAAAAAAGATGCCCGTGTGCTTTCTGTGCTCTCCACGAGCAGAGAAGCCTGTGGAGCAGTGCTTGTGCCTCTAAGAGCACAGGAACAGGGAGAGTGCTGCTGCCAGCCTGTTTGGGTGGCCTCAGAGCAGGGTTCTGTGGCTTTGCTTGAAACAGAAGCCCTGTGTGTTTTCTGGGCTCTCCAGAAGCAGAGAAGCCTGTGTAGCACTGCTCGTGCCTCTTCCAGCCTCGGATCAGAAGGAATGCAGCATGCAGCTTCGATGGCCTTGGATGGGGGGTCTGTGGCTTTGCTTGAAACAGGAGCCCGGTGTGCTTTCTGTGGTCTCCACGATCAAAGAAGGCTGTGTAGCACCACTCGTGCCTCTGGCAGCCCCTGGAACAGAGGGAATACTCCACACAGATCTATTGGCAAAGCTCATCTTGCTGAAAAAAATGGGAGGGGTGGGGGCAAGGTGGAATCGATGCACCTTTAGTTCTCTTGTCTCACTAAAATCAGTGTCTCAGGCAGGTTTTCACCTTTTCCCACTCAAAGGAAGAGGGAAACTAAGTCCAAACTGATCTGTGTCTTGTCATGCCTGTTCACATGAATTCCCTGATCTGATCTGAGATTTTGTGACAACAGCCTAGTCAGACAACAGTTTGCAATGAAGGTTTTGAAATTCAAGATGTGTATGGTAAAATACTAAGAATGATGGCATGTGCAGTGTGTGAGTAGAGAGGGGCAGAAGCCTTGCCTGCAGGGGATGTGGCCCAAGCATTGTGGGATCCAGCACTTGATGGGCCCAGGACACCCACCAGCCTCTCCTGAGGAGCAGCTGAGGTGCCTCAGTGCCCTGCTCACCTCCCTGTCCTCAAGCTGTACTGAGAGTGAGCAAACACAGCACTTTTCCCACCTCGTCCTAAGTCAGAGAATGGTTCGGGTTGGAAAAGACCTCCAAGATTATCGAGTCCAACTGTTCCCCCAGCACTGCCCACAAACCCATGTCCCCAGGCACCACATGCACAGGTTTTTTGACCACTTCTGGGGTGGTGATTACACCACTCCCCTGGGCAGCCTGCTACAAATGAACCACAAAACCACATCCACACCCTGGGCTTGTTCCAGTCTCCCTGGGTTCCTGCTAGGCCCCCAAAAATGCCAGAGCTTTGTAGTGCTGGAGGCTGAGGAAATCAGAGCCAGGCTGCCAGCTCAGCTTCCTCAGCCTCTAAGATATGCAGGTAGCACCACTGTGCCTGTGATGTCACCCCAGGATTAGCATGCTGATTAACAGCTAGTTTCTTGCCATTCTAATAGGCTCTAAATACCTCTCCTAGGAGTTCCTAGCAGGAATTGGATTTTGGAAGGGTTGGAGGGGATATTTTGTATTCACAGGATCTTCTTCATACCCGGAAGACATTCAGTAATTCTGTGTAATTGTCTTACACTTTATATTTAAAGCTCATTGTTTTCAAAAAACATTTCATTTGCAGGGGCTGATGCAGTCTCTGCCCCCCATTCCTGGCTCCCCCTTTTCCCTCTTGAATTATTGATCTTTCAGCAGAATAGGATTTGTCTTCATTATACATGAGCTGCAATCACCACAGATATTAGTGTAAGCTCATGGTGGCAGATTGATTAGTTCTTGCATATGGAAGCAGGAGGTCCCTCCCATGGCGTTATCAGGGATCCCCAGTGCCAGTTCTTTACAGGACAAAAAAATGGAAATTAGATTTCAGTTAAATACATCAGAAATTAGATTAGATGTTATTATTTCAAAATGTCAAGCTTGGAGGAAGAGTGTTCCTCAAAGGACTAAAAAAAGAATAAAAAATTTGTATGAAAATACAGGTGGTATCACTCCTCGTTTCAGGGATTTACAAGTGGGAAAAACTTGAGTTTCCCTTCCCACCACTCATGACCTAGAGATCTAAGAGCACTCCTCCTCAGCAGAGTGCAAAACTAAGCAGTGCTAAGAACAAAAACTCACTCACCCTGAGGGACCAGAGCTGCAAAAGCAAGTCTGCATTCCCCACAGCCCTGGAGCACCATTCCTGCAGGAGTTTGCTTGTTGCAAGTAAGAAGTTCAAGAGGTAAAGATAGCCAGAGAGAGATATTTTTCTATCAGAACCCACTGGAGATGGCATGCAAGGAAAAACAGGCATCAGCCAGGCTTTGCTGAGTAACTTCTCCTGCAGTCGCAAGCATCTGGGACCAAAGGGGGTGAGAAATGTGCACCAGGGCCACAAAACCCTCACACAAAAGCACACGTGGCACTCTGGGCCACCAGGACTGCTGGCCCTGGTGGTGGCAATGGCCAGGCAGCAGCACCACACAGGTGCCAGGTAAAACACACCAGGCTTGCACAAGTTGTGGACATCCCACACCTGTGGATCCCACAGCATCCCCTCAGTCCTTCTTCACCCCAGTCTTCTCAGTGATGGCGGTCCAGGGTTGTTCTTCTGGAGGTGTCACCTTTATGCAGTCCAAGTCTGGGTACCCAGGGGGTGGCTGCAGATGTTCCCTCAGCTTGGGCTGGCATAGATGCAGGCAGTGGACTCCTTTCCTTTCCCACAGTCTGCACAGCAGGAATTTTTGTTTGGCACACTCACCAAACCTTCACCTCCTTCAGACCTGGAATTAGCACCTTCGTGCTTCAAATTCCTCTCCCCCTGTCTCAGGTTCCTGCTGTGGTGGGTTACCTTATAGTTCCTCCTGTGGCCTTGACATTGTTTGCAGACAGGCACCTGCACTCTTGAAATCCTTACAAGGTCACAGCCTCTTGCCTTGGGCTCCCAACCCTAGAGCTCATCCTGGAATCCTGGAGCCACCTGCACTGAGAGGATTCCTCAACAGCTGCAAGTTTTCCTATTCCCATCAGCTGTGGAGCAGCTGCTGCAGAGGGTGGCTGAGCTACACAATAATCACAGGGCCTTTTTTTTTTTTTCCCTTTTTTTTTTTTTTTCCTTTCTCCCTAGTTTTACACAAAGAATGACAAGAAACAGTCTTTTCCCTAAGGAGAAGTCTGAGAGTTTTGACATTGTCACCAATTGGTAAATGGAAAAAAAAATTAAAAAAATACAGATTTTTGTTTTATATTTAGATAGCTCACAGAGCCAACCCAAGCAAGCCCACTCAACATCTTGTATCCTGATTGACAGTTTGCTTTCTGCTTGGAAGGCTGTAATCAAGGAGTTCCTGTTAATTCAAAACGCTACTGCAAATGTCATTTTCTCTACCCACCCCTCTGACCCCTTCACACTTTCCTCTGTCCCCTTCCCTTAGCTACTTCCTATCAATCACTCCTAAAACAACTTGTTTCCCTCTCAAACCCTTTGTGGACTGTCAGACTAAACTGAGATAAGATAAGATAAAGTTTAATCACACTGGTTATTTTAGATAGATCCAATTCCAGCTAATCAGAGACAGTTATTGCAGAAAGCTGCAGGTTTATTTAAGTAGAAATTAAGCTATACAGCTAATGTTTCTATTATAGGACTCTTTCAAACAACTTGGTAATAGGCTGTTAGCACTTTTATATTCATAGCCTCTTTGGCCTGGAAGAACAAGATGATTAACATATGTAAAAGCTCCAAATGATCAGGATCCTTGATGCTGATTCAAAGAACCTCCAAAGAGCCATTTCTCAGACATGTCCTTTCATAACCCAAACCATTTAATTTACATATTTATTTACATATGTCCCACAACACTTTAAAAGTTTCTCGTTGGATTGGTTCAATAGCAATTCATTTATATTTATCTCACTTCCACATTTGTAACATCGTTAGTGTCACAATAAGCTTAAAATACTGTAACAAAATCCTTGCTGTCAGAACAACCCCACCTCAGAAATGTCTTATTAAAATTCCTCATCATGAGTCTCAAAACATCTTCTAATCATATTCCAGTGCAACAAATTAGCAAATTGCAAGGTTGTAGCTCACGTTATCCAATTAAATGAAAATGAAGGACTTTAGCTCTGTCAAAGACAAATTATTCCTACTGCTGCTTCCAGCCAACTTGGCCTCCAGTTCCTGGGCTGTTTATACCACCTCAGTTACAGAGAGACATCCTACAACAGTGAAGACGCTTTGCTCCAACGGCAGCGCCAAAGCAAACTTCCCAAATTCCCATTTTCCCATCTCCCTTTCCCCCTGGAGCCCCCATGGCACCTCGGGATCCCTGGATTCACTGCTGATGGAGCAGCCACCCCAATGAGAGGGGCCTGCCAGCAGAGCCCAAATTTACTTCAAGTTTCATAACCCTTCACTTCTGCAACCGTCTGTCCCTAAAATAGTTCTCATGTTTTGTCACTCTTTCCTATTTATATTGCAGCTCTCCAGAGACACTTTATTTAGAAGCCAAGCACAGTGGAGCCCCAAATTCCCTCAGGAACACAGGTGACATTCCTTTTTTAATCACCGTGATCAGCACGTCACTGACCCTTTCATTCCACATCCCCAATCCCTCTGTCACACAGAAACTTTATTTTTGAAGATACTTCACACATCAAAGGTGGTTAAATAGCTTTTATCATCATCATCATCATTCTGGCAGCATGAAAGCTTGTTACCATACAAGGACAAATTTTGCCAGGAACAGAAAAGCTGCCCAGGAACTTTCTTCTCACTTTTCCAAAGCTCCCAGTGTCACTGACAAAGGCATTTACAGGTTCCCTCTGCAATGGGCTGGAATTAGCGAAGGGGTGAGTAATTTTTCATTTGCAGAATTTTAATGACTGTCATCATCAACAGCATTTGTATTCATTATTCCTTCGTGACATACCAAAGACTGGGGAAGTATTTTTGCTCTTAGAAAACCACATCACTGCAATACAAGTTGTGTCAAGGCCTTAATATTTATTTGAATTATTCTTCACATGCTTTTTTTCCTTCTCAGAGCACCATGAAGCATATAATTACTGAAGTAAATATATAACCCTACATGCATGTCTCTATAAAATAGTGTCAATATACCACAGAACCAATCATCTCTATAACATAAATGTTTTTTTCCACTGAAGGATCATATGATTTCACAGGTAGAGTCTTCTTCCCTTTTCTGCTGATTGGCTGTGGGGCTTGGAAATCTGCAGCAGGGTGAAAATCCATAGCCAGGGCTTTCAAAAGGAATAAAGGATATGGAATATGTTTTTTTCACTGAAGGTTTGGGGTGAAGAACCTACGTTTTAAAGTGTAGATACCTCAAATACCACTTCCAGCATGGCCTCAGGCACAAAGATGAGGTGGGACCTTCTGCAAAGTCCTATCCTGGCAATGAGCTGAACACCAGAGGAAATATTCCCAAGAGGTTTGCCCAACATTTTCCACACTCCCAGTTTGGAGAGGCTGCCCAGGAGAGCAGCCCTGGCAGACAGTTCTGCTCCTGGTTTCCCTAGTGAGGATGATGACAGACGAGTCAACTCACACCAAGCAAGAGAACAGCTTTTCTGATTTACGTTTGCCATCAATAAGAAGAGCTCAGAGAGCAATACCTAGTTCCAGTTGGGTCAACAACAGATTCCAGAGTGTTCTGGTTTTTCATTATTTGATAAAAAAGATAAACCTCATCCAACACTCACCCAGCAGAGGGATAAACCCCTCTCCAAATAAATTAAACACTCGGTGCTCTCACATCTGTGAGGGGAGACACAGGCAGGGCAGGGCTGTGCTGAAACTGCTCCAGGGGCTGGCTCTGGCCAGGGGACTGTCACTGTCACCCCTCAGATGTCAGCAGCCCTCAGAGCAAGGAGCACAGAACTGCTACCAGTAGCTACACTTGCCTCTGTACCCTGTGGGGAATCTTGATGGATTGGTTTATTTATTTCTGTATCTTAGGATGGGAAAGTGTGGACATTCACTGATAGAAAGCTTTTTTCTCTTTGGTTTCAATTCTGGCTGTAGAAGAGCTTTGCTTTCATGTTAGATAATGCCTGGCAGTGTAGATTTTCAGCATAATAAACCTGAGCTACAGAACTGACCTGTCACAGATCATTGCAAACCTGGCCCAGATTTTAAACCCATCACAAAACAGTGAAAGACTCCATATTTTATCTTTTATTCTTTTAACCACAAATATAATTTATTTCATTCTTTGGTAGCCCTGTGAACACACAGGAGCAGCAGAGGTTCTATGTAAAACAATTGGGGGTCTGTACTCCCTAGGCCAGCACTGCCTGCTTGTATATGGTATTTTCTCTGCCTTAAATTCTATGTTATGTTGACTTTCCCCAATTAATTAGAGAGACATTTTATGGTACCAAAGGTATTTTTTTTTCCTTTCAATCCCAGACCTGTGAACTCCCTGATTATTCATTCTTATTTGATCAATGGGGAAAGTAATGACAAATTGGTAATTTACAATTCTCCAGGTGAATCCTCTGTTGGAATTTTTTTAGAGAGTGTTATATTTGGATTGATTGAGGGTGAGCAATTCCAGACTGAGCCCTTTGGCCTCTAGAGCCTGTGGGGCCCTGAGCCCACACTGCCTGCAGGCCACAGTGACGCAGTTAGAAATTCATAGCTGTGATGCAGTAGAAAACTCACAGCTCATATTAAGGTGTTCTGGGAAGTAATGGGTTTCTAAATGTAGAATTGTAGTTCTAACACTTTAGCCACCTTAAGACTTAGATAAATAAGGGTTGTTTGCATTCTTTGTATAGCCTGTAACTGTAAACTATGTGGTGAACCTATATAACTCGCTGCGGGCTGATAATAAATGGGAATTCAACATGGAAGCCGTATCGGTTTAGATGTGTCGTCCATTCTGTCTGATCTCCTAATAGTCAGGACCCTTGCTACAATCCTCCATCCCTGAGTGTCTCTAATTAAGCCAGTCTGTGTCAGGAATTCCTGATGTCATCATTTGAAAACATGCAGAGCAAAGCTTGTAGAAAACAATGCACCTAAAAAGCCATATTTTATACTTTGACTCCTGGTGCAGGACTCACACACACATGGAGCAGCATTTAACAGTAGTTATCTCTACTCTATTGAAAAAGGAACTTTCCAATTTTCACTTATGTTAATACAAAACCTAATGTCCTGTGGAAGCTGATGCTAGTTGTGCATGCATGAATTATTATCGATTTCCTTGCAAAGACTTATCTCTGGACTACAAACAGTCTCAACATAAAAGTTGAGGTGAAATACTCTCTCCAATGTATTACACAAAAGGAAACTATTTCCATTCTTCTGTGGGTAAGCGGCAGGATATTGCTATGATACCCAGTTAATCCTTTTGGATGAGCATTAGATTTTTCTTGGCACAGCATCTTGTACTACTTTAAAAAAATAAAGGGAAAAAAATGCTGTTGCCAAGGCATTAAGCAAGAAAATGTTGAATGCTATTCTTGCAAAAGGAGCTTGAATAAACTATCAATGCACAGGATAAAGTGGGAAATGCATGAATCAGGCTGAGCTTGGGGAGAGTAGGGAGATGCACACCTCAGCATGGCTGTGCATGGGGCAGCAGAGAGCAGAGATGGAGATGCTGTCCTGGGTGCTGCCTCTCAGAGTGGCAGCTTTGTCTTTTGGTGATGACTCAGCGTTTAAGCTTTGTCAGAAAATAATTATTCTGCCCACCTGAGGAAATCATTGGTCTATACATGAAAACTTTTAAACTATACACTTTTGCACATCATGTATCCCAAACCAGAAAATGACAAATGATGCTACAGAACATCACAGGCATCTCTGTGTCTCTCTTCACTGTGTTTTCATTCTTCTGTGTGGGGAAAGCTCTGTGGGTGGATCCCAGCACATTCCCAGTGCCCTGGGATTCCCTTTTTTGATGTTTTCCATTGCTCATCACAGCAGTTCCCACTTGAAGCCTAAAGGGAGTTCTGTGTGCTCATGAGGAGCCCAGATAAAGGGGCTCCAGACAAAGCCACAGGAAAGGGGAGAACAGCAGCACAGGCTCATCCAGCAGTGCATTTCCATTTGTGAACACAAAGATTTTCTCTGTGAATACATTTTTTTTCTCTCTACAGCTCCAGACTGGGAAGTTACTTTCTCCTCCTTCACCACTGCTCCACCAGGGACAGCTGCAGCCAGGGAGAAGGGATTTTCCCTCAGCGTGTGAGCGTTGAGGCTGCTCAGCCTGGAAAAGAGAAAGCTCCAGGGAGACCTCACAGCGCCTTCCAGTGCCTGAAGGTGGACATAAGACAGAGGGGAACCCACTTTTTAGCAGAGCGTATTGTGATAGTCCAAGGGGTAAGGATTTAGAACTAAAAGGGAGTTTGTTTAGATTAGACATAAGGAAGAAATCCTTCCCTGTGAGGGTGGGCAGGCCCTGGCACAAGGTGCCCAGAGAAGCTGTGGCTGCCCCTGGAACCCTGGCAGTGCCCAAGGCCAGGCTGGATGGGGCTTGGAGCAGCCTGGAACAGTGGAAGCTGTCTCTGCCCATGGCAGGGGGTTAGAATGGGATGAGCTTTAACATCCCTTCCAACCCAAACCACTTTCTGATGTTGTGATTCCATGAATACTGAGAGAGGACTTAAATTTCCACTGGTTTTACCTTGAATGGAAAAATCTGATTTTAAACCAGCCGGCCAGGAAGGCACTGGGACACCAGCCAGAGATGGCAGGGAGAAACATGTAGTTTCTGATTTTATGTTCAAGCCAAACCTGCTGATTTATTGAAATTATCAACCATTTGCAGTGCTGTAAATGAAATCCAAAGCAGAGTTGGAGTTAATACTCCAATGGGCTGCTGCTTTTGATACTGCAATGCTGTCATTGTTTTTACCTCCTCTATCACAAAGGCACATAACTGCACAGGATCCCCAAATACCCTGTCTTCTGTTCAGTACAAGGAAAATGAATTCCCCCGATCACTCCAGCAAACACTACACCTACTAAGGCACATATTTAATCAAATAATTAGGAAAGGTGCTGGGGAAATGTGTGCTGAAAAGATAATGTTGCACTTTAAAGGATTCATTATTGGTTATTACATTTTACATAGAATGTCATTTTCTTAACAAGTTAAAGAAAAGGTGAAGGTAGAAAAACAACATCCAACATACTGACTAAATGCTTCAGCTCCATCTGAATTACAGACTGTTGAGGGCATGCCTGAGAGTGGAGGTGCCACCTTTCAGAGGAGCACTGCCACTGTGTTGCTAACATTTCACTATCTGATTTTTTCCCTTTCCGAAGTTATTCTCTACATTGGAGCACTTGGGGACAAAGACATTGTGACAGAGCATTTCTGTCCTTTGAGGCCCAGAGGCAGGCTGCAGAGTGTGTGGGGCCCACAGGAGGGTGGGATGCAGAGCCTGGGACACTGGGGTGTGCATCACTATCCATGGGAACACTCTGGGAACTCGAGTGCCCAGCAAGGACCAGGGGGAGGTGACCAAGGCAAAGTGCAGCCACAGGAAGCACAGCAGAAAGGAGGGAGATGCAGGAAAAGAGGAGGTTAAATGCTGACCCTCAGCCTCATGTCAACCAGCAGCAGCTTTGATTTAACAGGATGTAAATTGAAGAACAATCCAACCTGCAAAACAGCTGAAAATCATTCCCTGGGTTCCACAAGTCCCCTTACCATCTGTACAGGAATATTTTAAAGTGAGGAGACTGACAATTAGTTAAAAACCACCTATAGTAAAGTACCTGCTGCTGGTTCTGCTGTTAGTATTGAGATTTCCTGTCAGCCTTCACAGAAATTCTTTGGGAGTCTGACAGGATTAAGAGGATTAATACATTAAAGCATTATTACAGCTTTCACAGGGGATTTTCAAAGACTTTACACAGTGATCTATTTGTCCTGTTACATAAAACAAGCATTAATTGGCTGATTGAGAAGAATCACTGCAATCGATAACCCTAATTTCCCTAAACACCTTCTGCCATCAGAATCAGGAGCTGAGGCCACCAGTCCTCCCACAGCGTGCACTTACGTGGAGCTGCATGAACATATTTTTGGTGCATGCCAAAGGTTGGTCTGGGTGTTACAAGCTCCTCTTGGCAGGGAGAGATCTCTTAACACTGAATCATCAACCCCAGGTTGCCAATCCCTGCGGAGTCCTGGCTGAGTCACTGCCCGGATTGTGGTTGCTCAGAGCCCCATTCTGCCACTGGATTGCCACATGGTTCCTTTTAGAGAAGAGGTTTCTTGCCTTAAAGAAAAGTTTGTAAGTAGGTGTTGGAACCCTGGAGGCTGAAAATTTCAGGTTTTCTGAGGGGTGCTGACCCTCGGGCAAGCACCACATTTGACCTGAGGCCAGGGGATCCATCTACCTCTAAATTAGGAAAAGAAGCATTAGCCTTGGCTTTCAGATCAAGACCTAAAATGCAGAAAAATTAAAATTGAGATTTGTTTTTTCCCTGAGCTAGCCCAGATGTCCCATTCTCAGTGAGATACGACAGCTATTTCATGTATAATTTCCCCAGACTCTTCTGAAAATCCAGGCACTCTGAAATCTCTCAAAGACTGTGCAGGGGTCACTCACCTCACACCTATTATCTTCTCCAAATGGCTGCTTAGCCACTGAGCCTGGTCTCAATTAAGAGCTATTAATGAGCTACTTGTATAAATGTGATTGGCAATTTTGGGATGCTGTGAAATGCAAGGCTGGCTCTGTGAGAAAGGCTTCACTCTGAGATTTCAGCACTGCCATGCCAGGCAGAAAAGAGTTTGTTATCCTACAACAGGTTAACAGCAGGCTAAGGTGTTACCAAAGCTTTGAGGAAGCAGAAGTCTGGTGGGTGAAGGGTTAAAACTAATTTGAATTTATGTTGAATATCAAAGATATCCATGTGGGGAGATGCTGCAGCTGGAACAGAGTAACAGGGAAGATTAAAAAAAAAAAAAGGAAAAAAACCCTAAGAACTTGTATATCCAAGTCAGCATCTTCTCCCCTGAGAGTTTTCTAAGAATATAACCTTTGTCTAATAGCAGGAGACACAGGCACATGATTAAGCAGGTATTGCAAATGGCTTGCCAGCCAGATAATGGAGAATCAGGGAAGCCTCTTGGATCTTACCTAAGCATAGGTAAATAGAAACACAGTTTTCTTTGATTTCTCTTCTTTCTCCATGATACTGCTGCTGTGCTGCCTCTACTTTTGATTTTACAAAATATATGTCCATTTCCATTTGTTTTTATTTGTACTTCTTGGTTGAATATTTGGCCCATTTCCCAGAGTTCAGCCTCAGCTCAGTTCTCCAAAACATCTGGACTGCAGAGGTGGCAGGTTGTGCCTGTGGTGAGAGAGGCACTGGCTGGGACTGCTCCTTGCCTGGGGGAGTTCTGGACCACCAAATCTCCTCTGGATGACTCCTGGCCACAGCCCCTCTCTCTTTAGATTTGTGACTCAGAAGAAACTGTTGCATTTTTACTGGATTTGATAGGAATGGCAGAATACACAAGTCAGGGAACCTTTTCCAGGGCCAAGATCAAGAGAATATTTCAAAATCTTTCTTCTCCCTCACACTGGTGGACTCTCCTTATCCGAGCTATTTGAAACCTGCCTGGATGTGACCCTGCTCTGGGTGAACCTGCTTTGGCAGGGACTGGGCTGGATGAACTTCACAGATACCTTCCAAGCCCAACCATTCCATGTGATCCCACCCTTCAGCCACTGGGATTTGCAACATCCAACATAGACAAATGGTTAGAAGAGCAACTCCAGCAAGTGGTTGCTGCTCTTCCTCTCAGCACTGAGGACTCCTATCAGCCCCTCCACACAAACACTTGGGTAGTTTGACAGGATTAGCAGGATTAATGTATTAATGCATTATTTGATCTTTTACAGGAGATTTTCAAAGACTTTAAGAGTAAGATCCATTTGTCCTGTTACATAAAACATACAGTCTTAATTGCTGCACTGTAAGTAGGTACTGCTGCTCAAATACTTCTGCATGTCTAATTGTGCCAGTTGTTCCAGGATCTTTCAGCAGCACAAAACAATTGGGTGAGCCCAGCATCAGACTGCTCTCCAAAGATTTCTCTCAATTCAGCCAGAATTCTCTGTTGTCTCCCTAAACTGGACAGAGGTAACAAATCTGACATATAATCCTGAAAAACCCTGTCCAAGCATGCCAAACAAATCCATGCACAGGTGGTTTGTGAGCACAGACTTGCTTTCTTTCACCACAAAGCAGAAATGAGTGCAAATTTCAAGGGAGCAAATTAGTAAAGAAGTAAAATCCCTCACTGCTGGAAGAGCAAGATGTCCTTTTCCTCCTGTGTTATTTCACAGAGGAACCAATCATTTAACACACCCCAAAGGTCTGGTTCAAGCAGAATCAACAAAGAAACATGAGGAGGTGTGAGCTCTGCTGCTCAGGCATGGCCAGGGGCCTTCTGGCCATGCTCACACTTGTCAGAGCTGGGAGTCCTGCACTGCAGGTACAACCATCCATTCATTACTCTGTTGTTAACTTTATCCATTATTCAGTTCTTAACTTTGCATTGTTTACAAGAATCTGTTCTCCCTGGAAGACACAAGATCTGTGTCCTTCATGCCCTGCAAAAAAATATGGCAAAATGGTATCAGAGACACAGCTGGATGGCTCCCCTTGGAGTAATATTTGAGAGAAAATTACAAATAAAATCACAAAATGCTTTGGGCTGGGCTGGATCTTCAAGATTATCTTTCCACCCCCTGCCATGGGCAGAGACACCTTTCACTGTCCCAGATTGCTCCAAACCCCATCCAACCTGGCCTTGGGCACTTCCAGGGATAGGGCAGCCAGTGCAAGTGCTAAATTTTTGTACCAAAAACTGCTGATTTACCATGGAAATGTGCAAGCGTTGCTTCAGCTTCAAGACAAGTATGTCGGTTCAGTGAGGGGCAGCAAGGGCAGCCCAGATCCTGCAGTACTGGGGTAAGGAGTGATACACAAGAACACAACAGCAGCTGGATTCTTGTCTATTTTGTCCAGGTTTTGCCATCCAGTGCTTCCAAGAAAAAAAAAATGGATTAGATAAATAACGAAGAACTTATATTTCAGGAGACTCTTCTCAATCCTCAAATTCTCAGTTTCTCAATGAAACCCAAGGTCTCTTATCCCTTCAGAAATTCTCCTGGTATTTCCTGTTCTGTTGGGTTATTCAGTTCCTGGCCCTTGCCCTGGGCAGATCCCTGGCTGCAGGCAGAGGACACTGGAGGTTTGCCTTGGCAGCTTATTTTGGGGCCTACAAGGCAGGTGAAACCACATATTTGCCTCTCCTTCACAGCCTTTCTCATCTTAGCAAACAAAAATCTGATTATAACAGAGAAGTGGTTACAAAGCATGATTTGAAAGGGCAGAGCACTTTACTTTTTGGAGATTTCCAGGCAGTTACGGAAACAAATAAGCCTTATGGCATGATCACAAATAATCGACTTTGAGTTTTCTTATTTCCAGTTATTTGCCAAATTCTCTTGCATATGTGGTTTCCCCTGCCTAAAGAATCAGCTGGATTCCCAAAAAATCAGAAATTCAAATGAAAGTGCCCACGGGCATAGTAAAGGAATAGGGGAAAAAGTGAGGGCTGCTGCGCTGGAAGAAGAATTTATCAGCAAGGAAATAGAGACTTAGAGGGGAGAAGAAGCAGAATCTAATCTGCTGAGATCCTTTGTCCAACTATGATATCCTCTGCCATGAAGGGAACAGGTTCTTATTCCAAAATGTACAAACTCCTGGCACAGGGAATTGATGCTGTCTCTGTGAGAGCCTGGCTGCACTCAGGGAACAAACCACACCACACAGGCCTCTTTCCCCCCAGCCTTGCTGCAATGGAAATTGTGTTCATCAGTGTGCCTTCTACATCTAAATTATCCCAGGAGTGTTTATCATTCCATGGGCTGCACTCACACAGCACCTCCCCGTTTGAGCTCTCCAGGGATTCTTTGGTCTTTGGAAAATACGAGCAATATCTGCTGGAAACGTGGGTGATATTGCTGCAAACACAGGCCTGGTTTTCTTACCACTTCCTTTAAATCTCTGTATAGAAGCAGGTCAGGAGAGCAGAATATTCACCTCCCCTCTGCTCTGCTCCCCTCCATCTATTTAAATGTCTGCATTTGATTTAAGCCAACAAAACCCAGCTGTGGCGATGTGTTTGCCCCCTACGTGTGACTCTGCAAGTGACCAACCACATATAGAAATGAGCTGGATTTACCCAAATGTTGACTGTGGAGAGAGTGAAACTAAGGTTTAAGTATCTATCCCTGGAAATACAGAAGAAATATATATATTGATGGACAGTTTGCAATTCTGCTCATTGTGGGCTTTAAAAAAACGCAAATTTATGGGTTTCAAGCCTCTTAATAAGCTGTCAGATTTAGATGAAAAACTCTATAGAGTGCAGTAATCAAAAAAGAAGGAGTAGAATAGCACAGAAATTAAAGAGAATTCTTTGTCCTAATTTGATTTGTGACTTCTTTGTAACAGAATAAAGCATGTGTAGATATTAACAATTAATTTCCATAACCAACTCCAATCAGCCAATTCAGATAAATGTGCATTGCCTTCTGGAAAGGTGGGTGGATTCCTTTTAAGCTATTAACACCCTTCCTTTCAGATTCATTCTTGTCTACTTTCTTCCATTGCCAGAAAAAGCTGTTTATTGATGAAGAAAACAACTTACTGGGTAACAGAGCATTTAATTTTCAAAACTTCAGGGTTTCATCAAGGTTTCAGTCTTGGTTACCCACAGCAAAGAAATGAAATTCTTGCCTATAGTGCTCACAAGAGAGATGAAAAATGGAGGTACAGAATAAACTGCCTTGCATGAGGTCTTGTGGGAATTCTCTGGGAAAGAATCCACCTGTGGGATCTTTACTGCCTTGTATTTCTCATCCTCCATCTTTGTACCTGAGCACCACTGCCAAGATTCCTGACAAACTTTCACCTCCTAAAGCACTCCTCACATTTATGACACAAGACACATGTGCATTTAATTGCCTGTCACATGCAAAGAGTCAGGGGCAGAAAAATGGAAGTGGCTTGTCTGAAGTCAGATAAAAATGAGGCCAAATAAGGCAGGACTGGCTGATCCCCAAATCCTCCATTTAAGCTTCCCAAGCCCACTTCACTGTGCCATGGCAGTTGTTCCTTGCTTACCTTGTTCCTGGTAATAATTAAAGAGAAAGTTTCATAGTTCTCCACTGAGTAATAAAGCAAAAGGCACTTGAATTCCCAAATCCTCCATTTACTAGTACAGGTAAGGCTGGCTGTCTACACACATTACTCAACCCTAATTAGAACTGGAAAGGATTTTCATGACTTTTTCCTTTCCACTGTTCAGAAGTAAATCCATCCTTAATACCATGGAGAACATATTCTGAGAAAGTCAGAGAGAAGGGAGAATTAAAGGAAAGCCCAAGCGAAGGTATGGCAGAGGATGCCAGGTACAATCACTGAAGCAAATAAAGTGAATAGTTGGAGAGGCAGCAGCCATTCTGCTGGGAAAAGGCATAGGGATGGAATGGTAAAGCAGGGAAATCTGGATGGTGATATAAAATTTGCAGAGAAAGTGAACAGGGAGTTCAGCAGGCACCTGTTCTGTTCCATTTACTTGGGATGGGAGCTGGGTGACCAAATCAGCACAAGGGATATTTGAGTATTATTTGTCTCTGCATAGCCCAGAGCACACTTTGCCCTCTGTTTTGACATGAAGTTTTCAATCTGTCATAAAAAAGTGGATTCCTTTTCCTTCTTCTGCCATATATTGAGTGAGTGATGGGCTGGGTGAAGCCTTGAGCCACTGAAAATAAATTGTCCAAAGCCACTCACTTCTTATTTATACACAGTAATAACACTCTTGTTTTATAGTGCATCTGGAATCATTGGGTTTTTTAGGTGGGGCATTTTCCACCAAACCATGCACTCCTTGAGTTTCCTAGTGGCCAGACTCCTCATGGAGCATCCAGCAGGACACTCAGGGAGGACACAGTTTGGGCATTGCCCTTGTGATACATTCTTGCTGTGACAAATAAAGAAGCAAACAGTGATATCATCATGACTGGATTTGGACCTTGTAATTACCGTTGTCTTTGATAAGGACTTACCAAAAAGGTGTCATGTCCAGTTGTCCATGAACAATTTAGTAGCTGTGGGACATAAGTTTTCTGTTTGAAGTTCATTAGAGGACCAAGGTCCGCGATGGGGTGCCAGCTCCTCATTCCCATCTCTGGGAATGCCATAAGACACCTTTTATGGTGTCAGCAGAGTACTTTGGGGTCATTCTGGGAAACAGAAGTCACAGCAGGGTGGATTCAGTCAGTCATGGCCTGGTTCTGTGCTTTGAAATAATTTCCACCACTAGTAAAACCTTAGGATCCTCTATGGATTAAAAAGAGAAAGTCCAATATCTGTATAAGTGCAAGTCTGGGTCTTGAAAGCACCACAAGCTATCAAACACTCCTGGTTTGTTAAAACACAGTTTAAAATGTGGAAACGTTTCCTATCTGGTGGCACTGGCCTGACTTTAACCTGTCAGCCAATTCTGAGGCTTTTGCAGAATTTTTATAGCTTCAGAAAATTCAGAGCTTTGCAATGAGGGTGGCACTGAGCAGTGCAGGGACAAGAGGTGTGTCAACTTCTCAGAAGCTGCAAAAAGCAGGGGAAGCTCCTCAGGTCTGGGGCACCAGAAAAGCATCACACACCTCCATCCCAGGGGAGACCACCCTGCAGGGGGAAAGCTGCTTCAGCCAGCAAGGTCAGTGCTGTGGGGCAACGAGATGGCCAAGGCCGAATTTCCATGTGCCAGCCTCACAGGAGCTCTATAGCTTGGTGTTGAAGCAGATCCAGGAGGCAAATAAATAAAACATTAAAAAGACATTACTCAGGTTGAGCCAACAGAAACACCCAGGTTTCAAAACAGCAAATTAGAGTGCTGCAGTTCCCCTTATTACAAAAACTTAGGTTAACATTTTCACCTGGAAATTTCTTAGTATGCACAAGCTGCATCTTTCTATTAAAAAAAAAAAAATTAGAAATCCAAACCCAAGCATTTCTAAAAGGAAATGTCAGTAAATTGTTAACAATTTAATTAACATTGATTGACCAGAACAGCTACACAACACCTTCTGCTAGAAGATATTCAGTCAATGTAGAAACCAATGTATTTTTGACTTTTGCAGGAGGGCTGGGCACTGCACACCAGTCACTGGATTTAAGCAATCTAAAGCACAACTGAATTTCTTTATTATTCTTGTTTTGGAGAGGAAGAAGGAAGATTTTTTTCTCTCATGGCAAATAGAAGACTCCAGAAATTGTGAAAGAGAGGCCAGAGAGCAGTGAAGATCTGCTTTGACCACCACAGCCTGAAATTTTCTGAATTTTCAGCCTGAAATTGGCTGAATTTTCAGCCTGAAATTGGAAAAGCAGAATATTGAGAGCCCACTTGTCCACTTCTCCAGCAGCTTTGTTGGCACCTATTCCTCTGGGTCAAGACTAGGAAAAAACCAAAACCAAAAAAGGAAGCAAATGATAGGGTTGAGTTCAGCTCTTCAGTTCCATTTCTAGACATTTGTTTATTTATCCCAAGTCTCTCTCTGTTATCTACCCTCATCCTCTGCTGAGTTTTAAACATAAAAGCAGACAAGCACCCAGCATCAAAATTGACACTGTGGACAATTTATCAGCGATTTCAATGCAACTGTAGATGTTTTGCAAAGCCATCACTGCTGCTGATGTGTGTGGCCAGCCATTCCTGCAGCAGAGCTCAGCAGCATGGAGCTGGTGAGTAAATCCATAGTAAGTTCCAATGAGTGCTCTGCTTGTGTAAAGCAGCATCACTCCTCTACAAATCCCTGCTTGTTCTGCTCATCGCTGGCTGCACATGGTTTATTGTGCTCCTAATCCATCCATGGAGAGCTGGAGTGAAGGAAAGAGGGAGAAGGAAGGGACAGATGAAGGGCAAAGCTGTCAATTACAACATGAAGCTGATTTTTACCCTTTATTGTTCAGTGCACTTGCCATTGACACAGGTTATTATTATTTGGGTTTGTTTTTTTTTTTTTGCCTCCAAATCCAATCACAAATGGCTGTACCACAGTACAAAGTGTTCACACCTGAAAAATCCTGTTTGGCTTGAGTACCTGGCTCAGCTGAAATCCTTCCAGCAGGCTGGGAGTAATTAGTCAAAATGCCTCCTCTGACCAATCATTTATACAGGACCAAAGGAAATACTGGTGACACAAAAAGTCACTGATTTCCACTCCCATCAGCACAGGCACACAGTGGGCTCCAGATTCTCCAGCATTTTCTCACAGCATTGTCAGTCTTCATGTGGAGAGAGAAGATGTTTTTCTCTCCACTGTAGCACACTGTACTTGATCAACACAGAAACACCCAGAGATGGCTGCAGAATGACCTATATTCCCAGTACATCAAGTATACACCCGCATGAGAAACAGATTTTTGGACTCTTCAGTCTGCATTGCACAGTGAATATTGTAGAACAACACTACATTGCCCAGGAGGTGCAGGTTCTCAGTAGGAGATCACCATTAATATGATCACCATATGTTTCTGGCTTCCCTAAAGACCTGTGTCTTAAATCCCCCTGTACAGAACAAAGAATTGGAGTAATGTTTATAGATGTGGTGCTTGTGTGCTCTGAAAAATCATCGGGATCCCAGGGGCAGATTTATATCTAAGCGCTGTAACACCTGAAAAACAAATGCTTGAAATAAATAGACTTAAGTGATAAATCTCTGCCCCTTCTCTGGTGCCACCTCCTCCCACACTCTACTGTGGAGGGCTGAACACTACTTTTGTAGGTTTTGGGTAAGATCAATCTTTTGGGCTCATTCCTGTGCTCTTTCCAAAGTTTTCTTGTTTCCTATTTTGCAAGACTGAGGCACAGTTTCCAAAAAAGAAACAAGTTGTGTTTGTGACTCAGGACGTGTGTACAAGCATACATGATGTGTACGTGTTGGCTCTCAGCTCTTCCCTCGTCCCTGTCCATAACATGCAGCACAGAAACCCTGCACAGCTCCAGGAAGCACAGGAGATCCTCACCCCACCCCTGCAAAAACAAAGGTTTGAAGGATTTATAATTATCTCAATAAGGCTGCAGGTAGTTGGGTATATACATGGCTACAGGTAATGTGGACAGCCTTTGCAATTGTCCCAACTCCTGGCACTGACCTTCCCATGACATTAACACATAAATCTGACGTATTCATCATAATACTACTGTGTGCAAGGGGAGCGTGGACGAAACCTCTGTGCACCTGCCTGTTCATGCTCCTCATGGTCTTCAGATATAAACACAAAATAAACATGCACAGACACTAATGATGAATAAGCACAGGAATATGGAACATTTCCCCACATATTTGCAGCAAATAGGAGCTTATGTGTGTAATAAAGTCCGCCACACAGAGGGTCCTAACTGCTTTTGTGAAGCCAGGTGCCTGCAGGCTCCACATTTACATAAAATATCCAGATCACAAGAGCCCCTTCTGTCCATAAGTCTCCTGTACCCTTTGTAGAACACTGGGCTGCATGAAGAGCTCTTATAGAGCAAAGCTGATATTGCCAACCAAATTGAAGCCACAGCTTTGCAAGATATTTAAAATCCAGCAAATTTGTCGCTGACATGCAACTCTCCTGAGCACTGGTGGGGGGAAAAAAGATCAGATTTGCTTCCAGACACAGAATTTTGGAATGGGTAGCCAGAGCACTATTTCAAGAATAATCAGCTGCAAATGATCAGTTTAAGGTATTTTAAATCTCTCTATCACAAGGAAGGTGAATGCTTCCACATGCCACAGGTGAGGAGCTTGGACTGGGATTCAGGCTGCAAAGGGGTTTCTCAGACTGAACAGGCACTGGGGAGAAAAGCTGCTTCAGAAACCACTTTTATAAAGCTTAAAGGAAGGGCAGGTAAAGGGAAAAAGAAAACCTCTGTGATCACAAAATCAGCTTGTAGGATAGAAAGAGAAAAACCATCACATTAGGTGATTTCTAGGGCCAAAATGGAGAAAACCTGGACTTCCAGTTGTTGGCCCAGACCACAGAGTGTGGACACCCCAAGTCACACCCTGCAGTCCTGCCCCTGGCTGAGTGACCTGCACAGGCAGCAGGAACCTTCCCCTAGCTCTCACTTGCCCCCAGTCTCATTTTATCAATACCATTACCTTGCAGCAGGGAACCCCTCATTTCCTCCCCAAACCCCTGGCATCATGGTTTTGGCACTCTCATAAACACTTTTTAGAATGAAAGCACCACTCCACAATTTCCTTGTAGTAGGGGCTTATTCAAACAAACAGCATGGAGAAAACATACCCCTCTCTTACTTCCTTTTGTAGCTGCACATTGCTTTGTCCTTGCCCACTGTGGGCACACCCATGGCCTGAGTTTTATTTTTCACTTTATTTTCTTTTGGCTTTCGCTTGTTTGACTCGTGTCAGATTGACGAAGGAGCGATTGAGTTCCCAGCACGGCATGTAATACTCAGCAGTGTTTTAACCTTTCACTTAAGGATCAAATGCAATTTCTGGGGGACTGAAAAAGTGGGGAAGGATTTAATGGCTACTAACAGCACTTGCAGCTAGCAGTGAGTCTTGTTGGCAAAATAATGCAGATGCCAAAAATACAGAAACCCAAACGGCGTTCTGAGAGGCCAGTGGGGTTTGCTGTACCTGTCTTAACCTGTGACAAAGGAAAAGACATCAGAGTTTCAAGGCTCTCATGGATTCCCACAGGGATCAGGAAGTAATTTCTTTCAAAGCATTGCACAATCAGTCCAGTGAAAAACGGCTTGGGGGTGGAGGTCATGTTCCACTGTCTCATCACAGACTGGCCACTGTGACAGGCAGGAAGCAAGGAAAATGCACTGGGTGATCACGGGAGATCAGGCAAATCCTCTGCTCCCACTTAATGCAGGAGCTGAAGTTCTCCTGGCAGCTTCCCCGGGGAAAGGGGAGCTCAGCACAAATTCCACATGTATTCACATTCTAAAATTGATGAGCTCAGTGACTTCCTAGCAAAGTAGCTCCTGCCAGCCATTTCCTTTATTTACATGTAATTGTTTAAAACCGTAAAATGCAAGCCCAGAGGGAGCCTGAGAGTTTAACCTGCTGTGCTCTCTGTAAGAGATCCAGGGTCACAGCGGGCACTTCCCTGCACCTCCCAAAAGCTGCTGCTGAGTTCCTGGGGCAGCTCCTTCACAACAAATCTCCTGCTCTGTGAAGATACATGGAGCATTTAGCATGAAATCAATCCTTGGGACACGAGGATGCACAAAACCACATTTCTGGGCTCACTGCCTTAGGGATGAGAGTGATTCAGGAGGCAGCAGCTTCCCTCAGGAAAAGGCAAGAATATCTGATGGATCCAGAAGGGTGAGATGTGCTGTTTGCTTTGGCCCTAGTCCCACAAAGCCTGAAAGGTGTGTTAGCTTTCCTCACAGCAAACAGTGCCATCACAGCTGATCTGGCTCCTTATCCCTGCTCTGCAAAGCAGCTTGACCCTCTTTGCATTGGCACTGAACCCCACAGTGGCGCCTTGGGATTTTAACTTTTATAATTTTCATCTATTGGTAATGCTGCAATTCTTTAGTGTAGAACTCTAAACTCCACACACAGTGTGAGCTGCTGCTTCCCCAGTTTGGGCAGACACAACAATTCCTCTCCAGGCCTGGGGATCAAGGACCTCTCACTGCCTCAGGCTGAGAGATGGAAACTAAAGTGAGTTGGGGGCAGCAAACTTGGGGTCAATGACTTCATTACCTAAAGCTGGAATTGGAAGATGAACCCCCAATATGCAAATGGCCCAAACTTATGAGAGTGTGAAAACCCGTGACCTGTCATGGATTTTGGGTGTAGCCCCTGGGGGGCTTCATCTGCCCGAAACGTGCCTGAAGGTCCTTCCATAAATATACCTGCTTTTTATTTTCTTAATTTTGTCTGGCCTCTGTTTTCAGGTAGCCCAAAAAGGCAGCAGCAGTGTATTCCTGGGCATGCCTGTGGCTGGGCAGGCAGCAGCACATCTGGCTGCAGGATGCCTGTAGCACCTGAGGCAAAGCCCTTTGTGCTGTGTGCAGTGGTTAGACCTGTGCTGTGCCTGTGGATAGCTGGGTATCAGTGAGGTGTATGGCTGTGTAATTATACTGCAATTAAATTTAATAGCTCTGCTAACAGCTCAACTGCAGAACAGTTTGTCTAAGAATTTTTGTACTGGGATTATTAACCTTTTGATGGCTCTGCATATCTATTTACATTAATATGCTGTTCCTAAAATTGTATTTACTTTCCATCCAGAATCACAAAATCACAGAGTCATTTAGGCTGGAAAAGACCTCCGAGATCATCAAGTCCAACCTTTAACTCATCACAACATTGGCAACCAGACTATGGCACTAAGTACCGTAGGCAGTTGTTTTTTGAATACTTCCAGGGATGGTGACTCCAACAGCTCCTTGGGCAGCCCCTTCCAGTGTTTAAGAAATTCTCCCTGATGTCCAACCTGAACCTCCCCTGGTGCAACTTGAGGCCACTTCCTCTTGTCCTGTTGCCTGGGAAAAGAGGAGAACTGAGAATTCCATCTCACGGTCCAAGTTTGAGGCAAAGGTGTGCTGGAAAGAGCCACCAGCTGCTCTCTGACAGCTGCAGGAGCACAAACAGTAACCCAGGACTTCATTAAACAAGAAGTTCTCTTCTCCAGACCTCCAGACAGGCTCTCCAGGGACACAGAGGAAAATGCCTGAACTCCAAGTCTCAAGCTTCCATGGCAGTTTAGCATACTGTGAATTCCCATTCTTTTCCCTCTGCAGTTTCAGGACTCCATTGATTTCCTTATGTTAACCTTTTGAACCGTGGAAGGTCTATGTTTAGGCATCATCATTTCTCTCTATTTATAGAGTGGAATTATTTCTGGTTTGCAGATTGGAATCTGTTTAAGCTTTCAGTGTGATTTATAAAGGCCTATCTCACACCAGCTTTTGTTTTTCTGTTTTAACTTGTTTCCAACCTCATAATGATTTTTAATCAGATAACAATTAATGATGCAAATAAGAAAAATAGACACTGAGGAATTGCTACATCTACTGCATTACAGCTATTTGGATTTCAATAACTCTTCTTTTTTTTCTTATATCATTTGAAGGCCTGTTACCACAGATATGTTTAATAGTCAGTGTGGAGAAGCACAGCCAGTGGACATGGGATGGTGCTGATGCCTTAGGATTTTAACTTTTATATTTTTCAGATCCTACACTGCATTAGTGTATAGCTCTAAACTCCACATAGAGTGTGGGTAACTGTCTTCACATTTTGGCCAGACACAACAATTCCTCTGGGCCTGAGGTCCAAGAACACCCTCTGCCTCAAGCCCTGAACATTATAAACAAAAGTGAATTGAGGGGGGTGAGGGGGGATGGGCCAACTAGGGGAATATTACTTTATTACCTGAAGCTGTAATTGGAGAATTAATCCCTGATATGCAAATAGACCAAACATGTCATTTTCTTTAAAAATTTATGACCATCGTCCAGCTCCAGTGTAGCCCCTGGGAGGCTTCTGACTGCCCAAGGTGTATCTATTGAAGGCCTTTAATAAATACACTTTATTCTCTTAATCTTGTCTGACCTCTGTTCTAGGCCACTCCAAGGCATCGGTGCAGTGGGCAGAGCTCTGTGCTAGAGGAAATGATGAAGCTGTTAACGAAAGTGGTGTTTACTGGCAATGAAAGATATTAACCTTGCCCCTGGCGCTGCATTACACTGGACAAGGGGGCAGGGGTCAGGCCTTTGGCTGCTGACATCATTTGCAGCCAAATATGCAAAAGCAATACAAGCTTTGGCACATTTATACTGAAAAAAAAAAAAAAAAAAAAAAAAAAAAAAAAAAAAAAAAAAAAAAAAAAAAAAAAGAGGAATTAGAAATCATCTTTTCACCTTAACCCAGATATTAGTTTTTCCTCTCATGGATCATTAGTGTGACAGCCTTTAGAGAATGTCAGGATCTGTTTGATGACTCCAGCTGCCTCTTTGTAGAGGGCATTGCACCTTCCAAGCCATTCCTTAGCAAATGAGTGTCCCATCCTATGGCAGGCTCTTTAGTCCTTCCATTAATGCAAACTGGGATGTGGAGCACCTGCAACACTGTAGGTTACAACCAGTGTGGTGATTTATGCTGTAAGTGCTTTAAAAGTTCCCCAGTGGGCAGGGGGGAACTGGAATATATTTTCAGTCTCTGTGTTTGAAGCAAACCAAAGAAATATCATGCTATTTCTTTCTGAGTGCTCTTTTCTAATTGAAGTGGAGTTTTTGGAGGCTTTTCTCCCCACTACCATCTATAAAATGCAGTTTTCCATGAAACATGTAATGATGCATCAATAAATCACTCAGCAAAATAATTATGCAGATCTTTTAGTCATGAATGTTGCCAGAAACAAACCTTTTGTAATTGATAATTAATGTCCCCAGGATCAATATCCTGCAGAAGAACCTATAGAGGGAGCCTGAATCATCTATGACTACTCAGGAATGACTGATGCTTTAAAAACAAGCCTGCAAAGGTATAAATTACACTTTAGACAGGGACCCAAAGGCTTGAAATGGGATCTGCTGGTGGCAGTCTCCAGCCAGCTGGAGTTCCATGAGCACTGACACAGCCTTGGTGCTGTGGGGACAGACACAGAGGGAAGAGTGTTCCTCCAGCTTGGGGCTGCATCACACACAGCTCAGAGAGGGGCCGTGAGCAATCCTGGGAGGTGCCTGTTGGGGGTTAGGTTTTGTTCCTTTTTACTCTAAAGAATTTTTTCCCCGTAAGTTACCAAGAAGACTAAATGTCAGACTTGAGACTATTTAACAAAACAAAGGGGTGGTCGAAGCTCAGAGAGGGGTGAGGGTTTGAGGCAGGTAAAAGTCAGAGCTTCAGGTAGCCAGGCTCTCTGGTTTTTGGTGTTCGGGGAGAAGGCATGGCTGGGTTGGTGCTGCTGCTGAAGGATTTCACTGCAGTCCAGTCCTGGGAAATCTGCCATCATCTGCTCACCCTGGAATTCTGAGCTTCTCTGCCCTGTGAGAGCTGGGCCAGCCCTGCCCTGCCTTCACGGTTTGGTCAGCACTGCTCCTCTTGTTACAGCGTGACCCTGCAACCCCCTGCCCTGCTGGGACACCCTGCCCTGCTGGGACACCCTGCCCTGCTGGGACACCCTGCCCTGCCCTGCTGGGACACCCTGCCCCTGCTGGGACACCCTGCCCCTGCTGGGACACCCTGCCCTGCCCTGCTGGGACATTCTGCCACTCCACAGCTACTGAGACTCTTCTCCACTGTTCCCAGCTTGGTGCTCTGAGGATCCTACAAAGGCACCGAGACCAAACTGCCCTGGGTTTTTGTAAAGCAAATCCTCAAAGTTCTTGGAACTGTTTTTGTTATCAATGCTGGAGTTGGTTTTGTTTGTTTGTTTGTTTGCTTTGTTCTATATTATTAAAGAACTGCTTATTCTATTTCCAAAGTCTTTTGCCTAAAAGTTTTTAACTGAAAAAATTATAATTGAAAAAAGGTAGTAGTAGTGGTTTACATTCTCCATTCCAAGAGAAGCTCCAGCTTTCCCTGGCAGATACCTGTCTTCCCAAACCAAGACAGTGCCAAAACTAAATAATAACTAAAACCCACGGGGAGAGGGTGTGGGAGTGGGCATTTGGGATGTATTCCTGTGATTGATTCCAATCACCCAGGCAGTGCCTGCTGCAGAGAGAGCAGGCTCCTTGTTATACTGTGAATCCAGGGGCAGGGGGGCGTGGTGTACAGGGCAGGAAAAATAATACAACCCTCCATTCAAGCTTTAAAACTTGATGATGAAGCCAGACCTCACTGCTGTGATTATCCTGTCCAGTATTTTTGATGGATTTCCATCCTCTCTGTGTGGGCATAGATGCACTACACGTCCATTATATGTCACCTCCACACTGATCCAAACACAGTAACTAAAAGGACAAATGTAAATACACAGACAAATTCAGGCACCTCAGGTTATGTGCTGAGGGACACAGTTATCATAGAAAGACCAATAAGAAAGTGCAGAAGGATGTTTGACTGCTGGAATGACTCATTTCCTTTTCATTATTCTTAATAAAAGGAGATGGTTCTGAAAAATTGTGTTTCCTTGGTTATTTTTCCCAGGAGATGGTTTATAAAGCACAGAATATATAACACACTGTGTTGCAAGAAAATACCTTATTAAGTGAAGATAGTTAGAAAGAATGAGTAACACAAATGAATGGTAATATTTTTCCCTTTTAGACTAAGTAAAAAGTGTGATAGTTCTTTATATGGATTTAATATCAACTGCCCTATGAGTGGTGAGAAAAATTATCTCACAGTCATGGTGATAGTATAGGGTTAAAATTAAAAATTATTTCTGAGGCCGCAAAGCCGAGGAATCAGCTTCACTGCACCCAGGATGTTATTTTCATGCTATCATTTTAACCAAATCAAGTGCAACTTTGCCTGGGTAATCAGGGGAGAAGGAGGGATGAGAATGGTTTGTACTTAGATACACAGACCTTGGAAAAAAACTGTTCTTTACTAGGTCTAGTGAAACTGTACCTAATCATCATATGATAGATGACATAATTGTAACGATTGTTGGTAGCTGAATGTGAGTACTATCTTAAACCAGAATCATGAGAATCAGAAGGGAAGATATTTACCAAAATTCATGCTTGGGTGTATACAATAGAACAATGGGGGCTTAATAATTAACATAGAGTTGCATAATGAAGAGGATATAAAAGTCTATCCTTTTTAAGTCCTTGTTGGAGTTGGATTTGGGTCTGTACCCCGACTCCCAGAGCTCTTCAGTAAAGCACTACATATAATAATTCTGTGATTATGTGTTTCCTACACTAACAATGGAGTATTAAAGAATGTTTTAAATACTTGTACTGGATCATTAGCAACCAAAAAGATACTGTAAGACTTTGGAGTAGGTAATTTCTTCTTCTAGCTGTCCAAAGATGCAAGTCTTTAGGAAATCATATAAGGCCATGCTGAATGTTGGTACCTGTGTATGAGCCATTGAATACTGGCATTTAAGAACCAAGTTCAGCAAGGTGCTTCTGCAGGAAGTTGTATCTTACTGATGGCAAAGCACAGCCCCCCTGAACAAGCCATCTCTCCCTCCCCTGGCCTGGCCACAAGATCAGCAGTGCTGCCCTTCCCTGCCTCTGCCTGGAGCGGAGGTGGGATTCAAGAGAAACCTGATCCAAAAGAGCAACCTTTGCCTTGGGACCTTTTCTGGGATCCAGCAGCAACCTTACTGAAATGTTTTACATGAACCACTTTATCTGGGCTGGTTTTCCACAGTGGGAACTAGCTCCAAAATTTGTCGGGGGCTACAAATTTTTCAGTGCAGCCAACCCATAGCTTCACAAATGATTTGTAATGTCAGTGATGCAATCCTGAGACATGGCCTGAAGCACTGAGCAGAGCCAAGGCCAGTTGTGTTAGCCCTGCTGCGCTGCTGGCCAGCATGAGGGCCTCCACAGCTCTCCAAATAACTCCATTTTCCAGCCTCTAAGTTGGAAATGCGAGTGCTCAAGACTTCTGTTGTAGTCAACAAAGATGAGCTGACACCTTCAGAAGGCAATGCAGGTGAGCTATCTCCTCAGGGTTCTGGCTCTTTCACTGACTAAGCAAGAAAAACATGGAATTAACCCCTTAATCCAGCACATCAAGAGCCCCACATTAGCCAAGGTGAATGTTAAGCCTTTGGGCAATAAGGAAAATCCAAAACACGTTGCTACCTGTGCTTGTGCAGTGTTCCTCTGGGAGGCCCAGGAAAACACCAGTTGACACGAGGTTTACCAGCAGCAGTGACACAGCTGCTGGTGCTGTGGTGATCCAAAGCAAAGGCTTCTGTGTCAGAAGGCAGAAGGAGAGTTCTGGGGTGACAAGCCCAGCAGAGCAGGACCCTTCCTGCTTACACAGCCTCCTGCTCCCAGGACAAGGCCTGCCAGCCAGGGAATAAACCTGAACAGCAGTGATAAAGTTGTATTGTTTCCACTGCTGCTACATGACTCTTTATCCTTCAACAGAAGCCATCCTATTCATTACATTTATTTTTTTTCCCCCAAGAATTTGAGTCATCTTCGAAAGGAACTTTGCCCCTTGCTGCTATCGAAGCATCATTCAGTCATGCCTGTAAAAAACAGCAACAAAACCTGTGGAAGAAAAGAATTTTACTTCTTTCTAAAGAAAAAAACAAAACAACGACCACCATAAAAAACAAATAAAAACGAAAAAGCAAAAAAAAAAAAAAAAAAAAAAAAACCCCACAGAAAAAACCAAACAAATTTAAAAAAAAAAAAACAGCCAAAACAACCAGAACTTATTGAGTAACCATATTCCGTGAGGCATGGCAAGCAGACCTTAAATTCTCACTCAACTCAAAGGCAAACCATTATTCTGTAATTTTGTATGTAAATAAGATGTATTAGGAAATCGCTCAAGCAATTAATTAAACAGCTGTTACAGAATAAGTGATAAAGGAAACAGGGGCATGAATGTGTGGAATTTTCCTTGCACAGGCATCAGGATGCTTTTATTTACTTATTGCTTGTGTAAAAGAGCAGCACAGGTCCTGCATACCTTGGTATCAGCTCTGAGGGTCCTCAGGGGGATGCAGTCCCAGGTGGTTGGATCCTGACTTCATTGGCACAGCTTGGGGAATGGGAATGGAGAGGATTCAAAAGGGAATGCGGTCTGTGCTTGTTCCTGACCACCAGCCTGCAGTGCTCTCACTGAAGGAGGGACTTAATTAATTTCCAGAAACAATCTTTTATCTTTGAGAGGAGCAATGGCCTGGGAATGATGAGCTGAGCCTAATCCAGAAGGGAACATCAGCCTTGCTGTCTTCACTTGCAGAGATACTTTAATTTTTTAAGCCCCTTCTGTGTGTTCCTCAGGAAACAGCCTTGGGAGAGTGAAGCTCACCAGCCCTAACACCAAATGATGTCTAGACCTTGGCCACAGCTGAGTTCCATCTGAACAAAGGGAAGGCAGACATCAAGGGACAGTCTTGGACTGAGGAGCAAGTGAGGCAGATGAAGGGTTTAAGGAAAATCTGTTCCGTGGAGATGAGATTTGACTAAAACCACACAACTGATTAAAGGCCTCAAGTCTTCTGGATCCTTGCATATGGAAAGTCATTTCACTCACCTCCTAGGAGGCCCTGGGATCAGTGGGGCAGGACCAGTCTCTCACAGGTCTTCCCTAGAGCTGGTGCAGTTCTGGATTTTATTTCTGAGGTCTAACAAGAAATTGCAGTGCTTGGCCAGGAAAAGAAGAAACACAGAGAAATGAAGCTCAATGCACATTTTCACTCTGCTTTCACTCATGTCCCCATCCCTTGTTCCTTACACAGCATTTGGTCTGACTCTTCATCTTGGAAACACCTGGGAGGGCTGATTTCCAGGTGTGCTGAGGATGTCTGCTCCTCTATGACAGAGCCAAAGCAGCTGAGGATGCTTCTGTATCATACTCCTGCTGCTGCTCACTGATGGGACTGTGTGGTGGTGCATGTTTTGGGTTTTACTTTGCTTGTTCCTGTTATATGAGTTTATTTCTAGAAGGGTCAATGTAAAATGTCTGTTGTTTGTACCCCCTCTCCTGTTCTTCTCCCTTAGTTCATCCCTAAATTGTCAGGCAGCTGTTCAATGTCAATCATTTGTCACATAACCCTCTGGTCCTGTCTGACACTCTGGGGCCTCTCCCTGCATCCAGAAGGTTCCAGGAGAGGCGATGAGTGATTGGGCAGGATCAAGGGGGTCCCCTCCTAGTTTGTTATGATTTGATATTGTACCTATACATTATGTTGAGAGCCACTCTCCACTTTTCTGGTATTGGTTTGTCACTGTACCAAACCCTGAGATCCACCCCCTTTTTAAGTTGCTCCCCTCAGGTGCTCAGGGTCTCTCCTGAGACAGAGCCCTGAGATGAGGATCCCTGATCCAATAAACTCTGTTGCCCTGTCTTGAAAGGGTCCTGTCTTTGTCTCCTGCCTTCGCCATGTTCCTGCTCCTGGTCATCCAAGAGCCCCGGTGGTGCCAGGGCTGGCCAAGCCATGTGATGCAGGCACCATGACAGGACTGATTTCAGGCTCACCCCCTGTGTGCACAGTCATCCCTTAAGGCAGAAAATCACCATTTTACTCTTACTCATACCATCTTACATCTCAACTCTTACCTATTCCAGCAACTTGGCAATGTCTGCCCAACCACTTCCATGTGTGGGGAGAGCAGCCTGAGCCTGTCCTGCCTGCAGGTCTGTGGTGGCTGTGATCCAGCTCCAGACAAGGTCCAGACTGCACAGGACCCACCCAGCCTATGAGGAGGGTAGACACAAAGGCCTTGATAGCACTGCAATGTAGGGAAAGGCTAGGAGTGAGCATTAATGCATCCCAGTGCTAAGGGATTCCCTCTCTGGGGTGTGTCCATGCACAGGTCAGCACAGGGCCATGTCCCAGAATCTCCTACAGCCCCCGACTGTTCCCATCCCTGCAGGCTGAGCCCTGTGTGGGGTGGGACACAGGAACCCTGAGCATCCACAGCAATTTGCACTGCTCTGGGACCACAACATGAGAGTGAGCCCAGCCTCATTAACCAGAGTCCAGTGCCTCTGCAGAGGGAAAGATCAGAGCCTTGAAGAGATGAAGGATTGCTCTGGCCAGCCAAGGAAGCAATTTTAATTGGCAACATTCAGCTTCCAACTGTTCAACAATAGCAAGAGGTTAACAATGTGGAACTGTGGCTGGTTCAGAAGGGACATTTCCCTCCATCACTCTGCACTTGTCCCTGTCACTCCTTAGGCAGCTCTTTTCTCCTGCTTCCCCATCCCAAGCTGAAGGGAACAGCAAAATAAACTGAATTTGTTCCTGAAGTGTGCAGTAGAATTTTGTCACTGTTTTCTGACCTTGTGGCCAAGGAATTCTCATTCTGTTGGAAGAGCCAGAGTTCTTTCTCCAGTCCCATGAGATTGCTCTTGGTTTCAACTCATCTTATCTTGGATGAGTTTTAAGATCTTACCTTTCAGACTCTGTCGCTAGGAGAAGAACACTGGACATTAAATCAACCAGGGGGAAGACATGGATAATATTTTTTCTCTCCATGTTAGACAACTATTCCAATGGCTGTCCTAGACATGGCAGATTTAATAACTGCAAATGAAGGACATTTATCTCTGAAACAACTGATTTGATAAAAAATGGTAAAATCAATGAATTCATTACTACACAGACAGTAATACTTGTAGGGGCATGGGGACACAAGCTTGTGCTGTTATAAATTATCTCAGTCTGGTGGCATTTGGGTGTTCAGGGATGTGTTTCTGCGCAGTGGAAACAGTCGTGGTTTTTGGAACTGCAGGGGTGCCACAAGCAGAGCTCATCACCCCTGAGCAAAAATTTCCTGAACCACCTGTAATTCCTGACCATCTCTCATGGACAGAGCTTGTGGGAAATCATATCCAGGAACAAGTCACTCAGAACTTCGTGTCTGCTGAGACAAAGAACAAGCCCAGGTAAAGATCTGCTCCCAACTCTTCTGCTCTGCCCAGCACCAAAGCCCAGAAGCACAAACTGCCAGTGGGCACAAAAGTTAACTCAGCACAAAATGCACTTTAACCAAGAGGCTGATCTATCTTTATTTAGTGAGCCACAGCAGCAAGATATTCTTGCAGAATGTCACTTTCAGGATACTTGTCAGCATTTCATTATTTCATAATAGGTCCAGATTCAAAAGTTTTCTGTGACCTCTTAAAAATTTGCAATTGAAGAAATGTAAAATATATTAATTTAAGTTGCAGAATGTTTTTAACTGTTATTGGAAAAGTCCTACACAATATTTTATTTCCATGTCTGCACCTGCTGTCTGTATTATTTTTTATTCTTTATCCCCTATTCTATCTTTTTTCTTTCCTGAATTTGCTACAGAAAAGAGAAGAAATGAAGGAGAAATTATTGCATTAAATCAATGTATCATTTAACTTTTTGCATGGTAGTGAAGAAAGCAGGAATAAAATTACTTGTAACAATACAATATTATTAAAGAAATTTTTTCTGACAAAACAGAAAAATCAGCCACCGCTTTTGGTGAATTTCTTGGATTACCCAAGATAGGGTAGATTCTGTAGAGTTTTAGCTCCCATGAACATGAAAGGGTTTGCCCCAATTCAATTTACCATTATGTGAGGTTAGAAATATGTGCAGAAAGTGTCATATAATGTGATCTACCATCTTGAGGCCTTCCAGCTGTTGGGCTGTACAGAAATTACTGAAAGCATTCAGCACAATAAGTTCACTGGGCATTCAGCGCAAACAAGCCCTGGTGGCATTTATGGACATACCTTCCAACTCTTCTATTCTTCCAAAAAGCAGAGCTGGAAACCCATTTGTATGCATTAGCAAAAGCCATTAAGCCCTTTGCTCATGACAGCCAGGACACTCAACTCCAGCTTGGCAACTTTCTCTCTTCTCATCTCATTTTGCTTTTGATCCCAGTATTTCTGGATGGGGATTGTCAGGAGAAGCCAGTACAGGATGAGAGAGATCCTGGATGGCCACCCATGGGTTGGGGCCACCTGACACCAGCTGAGGACCTGTCCTGTCACTAGAGGACATGAAATGAAGGATAAACATGCAGTCAGTTGTCAAGGCAAGAAGAGAGAATTTTATTATTTTTATTTCAATTTATATAGATTTTTGACAATGACCAGGGATTGGAGAGTAATGTTGACACTTCTTCCACTACACTGGTCAAACTAGAAGTCTCTTTAGAATTGTCTCTCCTCCAGAGAGGAATGTGAAAATAAGAACAGTTTCCAGAATTTCACTTTTGTTTTCATGAAAGTCTGTGAGAAACTCCACTACAAAATACAAACATCAGAAGGCTGAAAAAGATCAGGGCGACACTGTCCAACCACCCTGGCCAGAGAACCAGCAATGCCCAGCTCCAGGCTGAACCAATTTACTTCTGTACTGAAGAACACAGAACTCAGAGGCAACAGATAAATCTGAATAAATCTGTGCTGCACTCACCATTCATTTGCCCTAGAAATAACAGCCTCAGCAGAGCATGGGCTACTGGCAAGAACAGCAAAGCATCCGACATGATAAATAATGTTTACATCCAGAATCCAGATGTCATTTTCCATCCTGTAGCTTTGGAAATAATGGCCTGTTACTTCTTATTAAATCAAGGGTAATCCATTCACCTACAGGCCCAATGATAACTGTCTCTGCTAATCTCCACTCAGGGAGCTATATTCATCAATGGGAGAGGCCTGTGTTTCCAGCAACGACTGCAAGCCAAATGATCTTCAGCAATGGAATTTCAAATATCAATTAGCAGTTCAAACGTGTGGATCTGTCAGCACAATCCTGCCTGACATAAACCCCAGTTTTCCACCAGCAGTGTGACGTCCTGTGTGCTCAGGCACGCGCACCCCAATATTATTAATTTCCTTCCCAAACTTTTTATATTTACAGGCAATAAAAAGCTCAGTGACTCTCTCCAGTGATGATTCACCCCGTGTCTACAGCATTTCAGGCAGTTTAATCCTCCTGTGGATGGAACTTATTTCAAAATTGGCCCTGCTTTGAACTGGTTGGATGATATGACCCAAACATCCATTCCAACAAATTTTTTTCCAGGCTTCTATGAGGGAGTGGTGATAACAGCTGTGATTAAAATGCCATGACCTTGAAAAGCAATGGGAAGTTCTCTTTGAACGACCTTTATGAAGTTTGGTTTATGTCCTAGGTAAGTTGAACCACTGACACCCTTGGTTTGACCTGACCATAATGGCAATGTGTACCTGCCTTCCCTCATCTTTCTGCCTGACTGTGAAAAAAAGGTTCTTTTCCTGTAAAAAAAATAAAAATAAAAATAAAAGAAAATTTAGAAAACAGAGATTAAATACACAAGTGTGCAACCAATTTATTTTGAGATATTTGCACACAGCAAGATCTGGTCACATCTACTTTCAGATTCTAGTCCTTCGCTTTGGGGCTCTTGGACTGTAATTGTGTTCAGTCTTTTATTTATACAGTGAATCTATAATGTAATTTCATGAGGTACTGAGATACACTGAAAAACATATGAGCACTAAGTTGCTCTGCCTAATCCATATGAAACAGTGTTGGAAATCAGCCTGGTAAATGTGGCAAGAGAATGAGCAACGATTTCATCTGGGGCTCTGACACTAATCTAAAAAGGATTATCAAGGAGATAGCCTGAGATACAGAGCACTCGAACAGAGAGGACAACCAATCCTATTTAAATGAATGCACTGGCTTGTGGGGGGGGCTTGTAAACAATTAGCATGTGGCCTTCCCACTGACCACACCAGCAGGAGTTCATGCCCCCCAGCCACTGCACAAACCACATTTCCTGCTCTAGCCACCAGATTCAAAGAGAGCTTCAGAGAAACAGATGATTTTCCAACATCAGCTTTTAATAGAGACAGCATGTCTGGCAGGATGAAAGGAATGAAAAGCCCTTGCTGCTCACAGTTGTAATCCACCCCCTGTCATCTTGCTGTCATTTCTCCACAAGCTTCACCACTCGTTGCATTGGGGAACTCACATGGAGACATGTCCACGCCAGGGCACCCAATGCTCCTGTGTGGGGTCCCAGCAGGAGGGTCCTGCTGAAGCTCATGCTGGGTGCCAGAGGTGATGGTGCTTGTGGGCACCCTCCTCTGATCTCCTTGCTCTGTTTTACTTATATTGTGATTTTCCTCTGAATATTGTGTTTTTCCTGAAAACAGATCCCTGAGCACCTGTCCATTCAGGATGATGGAAAGCAAAGATCAGGTCAATGAATTATTTAATTGCAAGCTTAATTTAAAACATGAGAATTGCTCTTTCTGAAGCAAAAGAAATAACTAGTTCTCTCCTTTTGTGGCAGAAATCTAAGACCCTGCTGATTGCCTCCATCTCATCCACTTTTCTTCCCCGGAAAAATTGAAGGTTTTGTGGATTTTGGCTTTTTTGAACTATAGGATTTAGTTTTTAAATGCCAGAAAATGTTTTATGGATTGTAGCACGTGTAGTGCAGTGCTCCTGTGTCCCATGTGCCTGGAGCCAAGCGTTTAGCAGAGATGAAGGCTTCATGTTATGTTTCAGTAATAACTGAACAAATCCATGCTAATGCCCTGAAAGAACTCTCATCCATCTTCTTGCTATTCCCTTTGGGCTTTGGCTACAAATAAATTATGCATGCTCTGAAGCCCCCTAAACTATTCCTAGGTTACAAGGGTATCACTTAATGCATGAACAACATAAATAAAGCCCTTTGGAGGCTGACAGTGCTTCACGTACCTCTGTGTTCCCCAAAATCCTGAGCATCCACCTGGAGCACAACTGCTCCACATGGATGGGGTGACTCCACCTGTGCCCAGGGGGATGAAGAACAGAAAGGCACCCTTGTTAGGCCATTCTATTCCCACTTAATTTCTCGTTTTCCTTCCCATTAAGGGCATGAGCAGGGCAGTGCATTACCTGGAGCAACACTTCTCCACCTTCCACAAGCCCAGTCAAATTCCTTTGCTGATTTTGTTGAGCAGTCCTATTTCCACACAGGAACACTTCCCATAGCATTGTTTCATCAGCATAGTCCAGTGCATGGTTGAGTTAGAAATTTGTGCTGGATGACGCAGAGCATTCCTTGCTAGAAGTCAAGTCACAAAGGCATCAAAAGCACCTTTTCCCTTTTTTAGCATGCTGTACAACAGAAGCTGTTATGTACCCTGAAGCGTTATAAAGTCATATTCAACTCAGTGAGACTGGAATGGGTTCCAGTAAGCTAAATATCTCCAAAGCCAAAGTTCCCCCTTTCTGGAGTTCATGCATTTAGTTTACTTAGCTTTCCAAACATAAAAGTAATCAAAACATAATAACACACCTAGGGGATCTGCAAACTTCACTGGGCTGTATTGAGCCATCTCCCATCCCTTTCATCCACTGGAAGATTTGTGCAAAAAATAGAGAATATTGTGATAAAAAAGGACAGACCATAAAATAGAGGGCCAAGCCCTCAAGTTGTGTATCATAATAAAGGCAGAAACATTACCTAGATTTGTGCCAGCAGAGAATCTGGATCTTTGTACTTCAAATATACGTAAATATTTCAGAGCAATAAAAGTCAAATATGCTCTAGCTGTACTTTAAGGAGAGATTTCAGAAAACTTTATGTTTAAATTTCTTGGCTGATTAGCCCACAATGACTTCTAATCGCTTGGGAGAGTTTTTAATAATCAAACGGGAATATACTCAAGAGACAAACTGAGAAAGTTGTCTGCAGGTCATGGGGACTAACTTTTATTTTTTAAGGAGAAAAAGCTCTCCTTCAGCTCACTTGCAAGCAGCTATTGCATCCAATATTGAGGATCTGAAATGAGCAAAGCCAGTTGTTTGAATGAAGGCTCAACACCTCATTTTCCACTCATCTTGCAAAGGATGTGCAGTCCTGCAGAAAATAATAGAGTAACATTATTATAAAAATGGGAGTGATAGATAAAAGGAATCTTTTGTGTTTATTTTCTGAGCTGGCCCTTGCAGGTGGGTGCTCTCTGTGTGTGTTTGAAGATGGGATGTGGATGGATCCTATCAGCCCTCACAGGGGACAGAATTACTCAGTCAAACTCAGCTCAGCACTGGGCGTCACCAAAACACTTATTTTTATCCCGTGATTTGCAAATTCCATCCCTCACCCTGAGTTCCCCTGCAGCTGAAGTTCCTCATTTCTCCAAAGACCCAACTATTCACGAGGCAGGTCAGGTTTTCAGAGGAGGAGAGATAATGCAGCCATTGCTGGGAAAGCTGCCTGCACCCCTGACTCCCTAGCTGGAAAATGCAGCTAATTTTATTCACTGGGGAGTGCTGGGAGGATTAATTGGATTTAGTGGCCACAATGTACTTTACATTGGTTGGGTGGAAGGAGACTGATAAGAGTTGAGGTGCAAATTTCTCAGAGGTGCAAGGAAAAAAGTGGCCAAGGAGGAGGGCAATTATTTAAAGAGTCAGTGAAGCAAGGAAAAGACAATTAGCATTGGTATCACCCTAATTCACAACAATTTGCAACAATGAGTCTGAGACACTCTTCCCATCAAGGCCAGAATACATAATTTCTTGACCTTATTATAAAATAATTTAAAAAACTTGAGCAAAAACCGCTGCATGTCCACATGGGTAAAACAGGAAAACTGAAGGACACACAAAGGAACTGAAGGACAACGGATTTTTGGGAGTCCTGGATCTGAAAGAAAATTACAGCAGATCTATCAAACCCAGGGTTTTTCACTGGAGCCAAACAAGTGACAGAAATTTGAACCAGGCAGCCTTCCTTTTATTTTCTGTCCCTTGGGAGCCTCTCATTTGGACTTTGCCTGAAGCAAATCCTGGCCTGTTCTCCTGCATTGCACAGGGACAAGATTCTTTTTTCCCATGTTGTTGTAGGTTATCTGAGATGTTAGCCTCAAATATCTCCAGCACTGCAGCATGGAACAAACATGAGAGAAGCAGGCAGAATATCAGGAGCAGCAGCATCAATACCTTCTGAGCAGATTAGAAGCTGGAGTGCAGCTGCCACTTCCCTGATCTTTTATCAGCTCATAGTATTATTAATCACAGAGTTAAGGGAAAAATATTCTGAAAGGGACAAGAGAACAGGCTTCTAATGGAATTGTGACTGGTTTATACCATGGCTTTTCTGGTGTCTTCTGTCTTTTTTTTTTTTTTTTCTTTTAATGTTGAGACTCTATTTTATATAAAAATTTTTTAAGCAGTGTGTGGAACCCAGGACTTAGGCCAGGTCAGTTTGCTGCACAACAGATACACCTTGCTGACACTACCAACTTTAAAAGGCTCCTCTGAGGTTTTTTTTTCAGTTGTTTATGGTGCTTGTGTTTGTGAGTCTCACAAGTCTAGGAAGCAGTGGAGAGATGAGTGGTAGAGCTCTTTAACTGGAGTTGCTTTCCTCTCCTCAATTAGAAAAAAGCCACAGCCTGTTCCAATGAACTCCTCAAGTTTGTTGTAAAGCACCATTTTCCCTTCATCTGTGAAATGTTCTGTTCTGAAATAAAGGATTTCCTATTAATGCTGAGGAAGAAGATGTTCATCAGTGTTAAAGGGCAAGAGAACTTGGATAACAGCAATTTTACCCAGTTCCTTTCACAGGTCCATATCAAAGTCCTTTCTGGGTCATATAAATACTATTTTCAAAATTTATCCCAAAGACCATTTTGAGTTGCCCTAACCAGCCATAGCCTAAAAACTCAGGGAAAGGCACCCCAGCCAACCAAAATATGTACAAATCAGTCTCTAATTTTGGTGTAGCTGCAAAATGCATAGGGGCTGAACATCAAGCTGCTTGCTTTTTTCTGTTGTGTGCAAAATGCCCAGTGCACTGTAGGTGCTATTTATAAAACTATTGATTTTTATTATTTATCTCTATGCCTGTCTTGTTTCCTGCCTGCCAGCTGATCACTGTCAGATGTACTAGATTGTGCACATGGATTGGACTGGAGTTGATGGGATTAATTGATTTGATTACATGGAGTGAAATCAGTGGATTTCACATCAAATACAATCAATAATCTGAATTACATTAGACAGATGAGCAAACACTGGACAGGATCATTGCTCTGGCTTTCCTGATATGTTAAAATGGTTGAGATCAGTGGATTGGACTCATCTGTGCATGACACAGGGACTGGTTCCATTTGAGTCGCACTGGTGGCCTCAATAACTACAATTCCTTTTTAACTTGAGTTTGTACTGATCTTTATTATAATAATTATACCTAGCGGCAATCACCCTCTCTGGTACACACAAAAAAGTTCATTATATGACACAGAGATGAAGTGGCTCATTTTCCCCCTATTCTAATTTGGTAAATGGTGATTACAGAGGTAGGAGCTTAGTGAAACCCAATGAGCCTTGATACATTAGTTAGATTTTTAACAAGTCATCTTTACTGAGACCTAACTGCATGGAGCCGAGTCAGATGACAAGTCCAACCCTCTTGCCTACTGCTACTGTTGTTATTCTCGTGATTATCCTCCAGCATGTTGAACACTCCTGTGTGAGAAGGGCAGCACCATCACACAAGACCGCCTTTCTCTTGTCCTTAATCAGAAATGTTGAACTGTTCTCTAACCCCTGAGAGAGAAAAGAATTCATTAGATTTCTTTTTTTTTTCCTCTATTTTTTTTTTCACTCCTGAATGCTATGTGCCTCCTCCTTTTTCTCTCTCTTCCTGGGGGGAATGTGTGAGCAATTAATGTTTAGGAAAAAATATTAACTTTCCCAATTCCCACATGAGGCTGAATCCCACCATCTGCACAGAGCTGCAGTCAAAGGTCACTGTAACAGGGGTAGGGTGTTAGCAACATATCCTTTCAGCTCAGTGATCAAAAATAGAAGATTAGCCACATCTTTCCCAGCTTAGTGACATAAAAACCATGGAATTGGCCTGTGAAAGGAAAAGGCAGAGTCTGTTGACAAAGAGAAGATAGTTCAGTGGATCATGACCAAGGATGTCATTTTAAAAAAAGTTCATATTTTCCCATAAATAACACTCCCAGATTAGGGTGCAGAAGGCACATGTTTTGACAGGAAATTGGGGAGGGTTAGAAGAAAGAATCAGAGCCAGAGGCTGACTACACCTGTGAATCCCTTCAAGGTCACCTCAAATCTTCTGTATTTACCCCCCATTTGTGTCCAGCAAGCATTTCTTGTCAAGCGGATTAAAGTTTGCACTGAAAACAAAATGCATTACTGATAGAAGAAGGCACCCCAGACTCCTGGTCCATTTTCTCATCTGCCCTTTGGATTTTCTTTCTGCCTAAAAACTGAGGCCAGAGCCTACATCCACAACTGGCATCCCTGGAACAAGCAGATTTCCCCCAGGTCTCGTGTCTTTGGAACCATCCCAGACAAGGGGTGGATATGAAAATCCACTCTGCAGGATGCTCCTCTTCCTCCACCTGACTAGAGGGGTCATTTCTCCATGTTCTCACTGCTCAAACACACATGGAACACAGGACATTGTGACAAAGGATGGTAGAAAAAAGCAAGATAAAATTATTAGGGAATACAGATAATACAAGTATTACATCTTTACTTAAACTGTGAACTTTTTACTTACAGCTGTAGTTTGCAGCTGTAAGTTCTTGTTTATTTACAGAATATTGACTTCATTTTAACTTGGGGAATCTGAATTTTATATTTTTTATGGGTGGTGTTGTATTTATGCACAACTGGACAAGGACATTTCCTGATCTCCAGAAAGGAGACTGGATTGGGCTACTGAAGGAGTGGGAAGTATGTCTGGTTCAGAATATGAAACACACAGCAGCATCCCACAATTTAGCTACTGGCACAATGCTCTCCAACCTTACTGAATGCTGAGGGATTGGCTTGGTTTAAAAACACCTGAATGCAGAAAGGTTCACATAAGAACAAAAAAGCTGCAGCATTTGGCTCAAAAACACTTCCAAGTCCAACCTATAACTCACCAATGTTGCCAGTTCTCTGCTGAGACCTTGTGCCTTTCGTCCCCCTCCTCCAGCTCCGTTCCCCTCTGCCTCTCCTGCCCCCCAGAAAGGCTGACTCTCATCTGTCTGCAATTAGCAGGAACCAAAGTAACTGGACTTGCTGCTGGAACAGAAGAAATATATGCTGTTAACTGTTCATTGAGCTGTGAGATGAACAAGCTGGGTGTTGAAAAGGAAATCTGAGCTAAGAGTACATTTCCAGTGATAATGCTTTTTCCTTTTGTTGTATATTTCCAAACGCTGATTCCAGAACGGCTGTCATCTGGGGTTTTTTCAGAATTAGACAACAGGACAAATTTAGGGTATCATGGAGTCATTTATCCTTGCTAAATGACAGCTCTCTGTGCTGCATTTGGATATCTGGTTTTGTCCTCCCTCTTTTGTTAAAAATTCTGTCCATGGCTGTCATTGCCTTTTGCAACCAAGTCCCCTGCAACATTTCTGAGTCAGTCTCCCCTGCGTTCCCCTGTAAACATCAGGGGACAGGCTGGACAGCAAGGCGTGAGTTTGTGGGAGCAGGAGCAAGGCTGCTTCCTAGCCAGAGGAAGATGGATCAGTACCTCTCCTGATTCTTGGAGGTACTTTGACCTCTTAGGAGATGACAGAGGTTTGGGGAGCCAGACTGACTGCTCATGATGGAAAAGATGTCACACAAGAGCAACCATGAAGAGAGGGGGGAAAGGCACAAGGAGCTGGGTGTGAGATGGGAACAGAGAAAATCCCACACAGGTGAAGTTTCCCTTGTTTTTCCTCAGAATGTGGTGCCTGAGAGGAAATCCTGTTTCCACGGACAGAGGCAATAAACCTGTGTTATCCTCTCCTTTGTCGAGGATTATTACAGGTGAGGTGGGTGGAGGTGTGAGCTCTGGTTCCCAGATGTTTTTGCTCTCTTCTCTGTGAGCAGATGCTGTGTGCAGGCTGCTCTCTGCTATTCTTGGCAGGAGGTAACTCAAATAAAATTTTGATCTCCACTTTTTAGATGGAGGAGAGTTTGGGTTGGGTTTTTTAGGAGCATTATGTGCAGTAATTGCATAGCCTGCAATGATTTAGAGATCATCTCTGTTACAGTCAAGCCCATTTGGTGTTTACTTTCATGAACCACAATGGAGACCTCATGCTGCAGTGAGGTTTGTCTTGAATTTTTGTTTCACTACCACAAAGCCATCATCATCTGGTTTTGCTTCTGAGTTTTATCTTTTGCTCAGGAGAGGAGTGCCATATATTATTCACATCACATTATGTTCACAACATTTGAGGTGCTGGACAAATGCATTATAAGAAAACAGTCCCTGCTGTGAAGAGTTTACAACCCAGGCAGAAAAATCAGATGAAATTTAGAGGCAAAGAGATGTACTATGAAAAAAACAAAATGAGATTAGGAGACATTTAAGGTGTCATGATTAACAGATGTGCTGTTAATTCTTCTTTTTAATACTCCATTTTAATGGCAGAAACATTGAAATGAAAAAAAAATTCAAAACTCCCCCTCCTTCTGCTGAAAGAAAAAAGTTTTCTGTGAAAACACGAAACTGTCGTTTGAATTGAATCTTGATTTTCAGAATTTCTTTTCATCTCTTGAAGATTTAGCTGCAGAAGTGCTTTATTAAACCCTGTTTTAAAAAGATAACATGTTCAATTTGTATTTAAAAAAACATATTTTCCTGGAATTATATTCACCATATTAAAAAAAATCTCTTCTCTTGCAATAATTCCACTTTTGATGCAGCCCTGACACCAGGTACCATGTCATATATTCACACGCATCATGTGTGTTTTCACTGCCGTGGGTTCATCCCCTGGTCTTCTTTCACAGGCTTTGTCAGAGTTCTTCCAACCCTTGTTTTTTCAACCAGAGGAGATCTGTGCATCCTTCCGTTGCCCTCAGCAAACTCCTTATTGGATCTTTCCTCTCTGCTCTCCAGTCCTGAGGGACATGGTGGCTCCTTTGCCCCAGACCACTCATCCACCCATAGAAATAAAAGTCTGCCTGGTACTGGCTCTTGGAGGATCTCCCACCTTGTGAGGACCACGAACCTCTATCTCTTATCATAATCCTGCATATTTATCACCAAAACTCCAGAGTGGGCTGGTAGCTTTGTATATGGCAAATTGTCCATTTAATTATGGGATTGTAGCTTGCTTTTTCTAGCAGGTTTTTTTCACAACAGCTGACCTTCTGTGAGTCCTTGAATCATACAATTGCCTTTGTGAGACTACAGCAGTGAACATCTTTTTTTTTTTTTTTTTTTTTTTTTCCTTGCTGCCTTTCAGTTCAGCAGCAACATCCTTGAGGTGTCCTGCAAAATCCTGACACAGGGAAGCACCAGCCTGTGTTTGCATCCAGGCAGGGGATGGCAAGCCCAAGTGCACAGTCACTTTGATGTGGTTTTTAGGAGCAGGGATTACATTGCCAGAGCTAACAGGCTCTTTTCAGACCATTCATATTTCATTAAAGCCAAGCAGAGGGAGATGGGGGAACCTCTGCTCAGTGTCGTGTCACAGCACTGGGAACAGAGCAGGGGGAGCTGGGCAGGGGCTGGGTGTTCTGCTTCATAGGCAACTTCCTTTAGAGGAAAACATATTCGGGGGGATGATGTCCTCTGGTGTCATTTTTTTAGATCCCTTTCAATAAATGTTTTCAGTTGGTCAGGACTTTTCATTTTTGACCAAGAAGGGATAACTTCTTCTGAGTTTAATGCTAAATTTATTTTTTTTTCCCAATGAAAGCTGTACTGTCCACCAGGGCAGCAGGGTTTGCCATGTGTGAGAGGAGCCCAAATGCTGCAGGGACACTGCCCAGTAAAAAAAAAAAAAGTATTTTTACTGGGCAGTGGAGTTGGCAGAAGCTGGTTAAGTTCCTGAATGTGGGTGAGCCTTAAGGAAGTAATTTTCCAGCTTATTTTAAGATCAAATTCCAGGTTGGGTTCAAATAAAATGTAGGCTTGGTATCTAAAAGTGCTTTTGGCTTTCTTGCCATGCCTACACCAAGGAAAATCAGTCCCTCCAGGATCTGAATGTTTTAAGTCCCACCACCAGCCTGCTGTGCCCTCAGGGCTCTCACTGTGTCCTGGGTTGTAGTTTAGGATGTATTCTATCACCATCTTCAGTTAATGACCCATCAATGGCTTGCCCATGACTCACAGATAACTCCCTCCGAGCATTATCTCTCTTTAATGGGCCATCAAGAACCTCCTGGATGACTCATCATCCCATTGTGAGATGCTCCGCCCACGGGGAGGAGCCAAGCATTCTCACCTGGATATAAACTGGGATTTGGGACAGTAGAGGCAGCCCTCACCCACTGGATTACCATAGGACTGGAGCTATCAGACCTTTCTACAGGCTCACTGCTTCTATCACCCTGCTCAGGTTGTATTCTGATTCTGTCAGTGGTCTTTTTCGTATTATTGCATTTATTTTATTTTATCTTTTTTCCCTTTTCTTCTCATTAAATTGTATTTCTGACTTGGAGCCTCTCATTCGGTTTGTTTTCAAACCACAACACACTGTGTGTTAGTGCTGGGTGTATTTCTCATGAGCGGGGGTTTGACAACAGACCCATCAGGGAAACTGGAGTCTGGTTAAATCACTTCTGTGTTTTGTCATTCCCAAAGCAGTACAGCAGAGGAATTCTGCTTTTTCAGGTTTCCAGGTGTCAAGGTAGGACATTGTTTGTATGCCAGTCTCCTGTTTATTATTAACAGTTCCATTTTCTGCCTCAACTGACCTGGGTTGGCAGGGTACAAAGGCTGGGCTGCCTTTGCTTTGCTTTTTAACCACATTTCCAGATTTCCCTTCCTTGCCTCTACCCCAGCTCACTGCATTCTTGTTGATGTGGAAAAGGCTTCACAAGACTTGTTTTTCTCTCTGAGCTTTTAAATGTCTCCACTGTCACCTCTTGTTTTGGTTCTCAAACTTACTTCTCTAGGCTATTTCCATGATTTGTAGTTGATTGCTGTTGCCACTTTTTTACTGCAACATCTACTTGCAGATATAAAATCAGGTTTCACAAGCACAAACGATTTCTATTGGAGAAATGAAAACACTATTGAAATGTAAAACCTGCTGAAATAAATCATAGTGGGGGGGGGAAGTGATGAAGTTCTACTGTTTCATATACATAAATATACTTAACTGAACAGGTGACATTCCAGGGAACCATCAGCAGATGGCAAAGCCACCAGCTCAGGGGGAGCAAGCTCTGCTGCTTTAAGAATGATGTTGCTATTTTTCTCCAGTGACTAAATCTATAGTTTATTGTTATTGCATGACAACCTGCCACTAATTAAATTATAAATGACATGACAAGGAAGAAACACCTTTAAAAATCACTGAATACCTTTTTGGGACACTTTTAGTGCATTCCATCTATGCTCCACTTTCTAAAGAGTACAGTGACATCTCCCAGTGTTTGTGTTTAAAGTAAATTGAGCCAGTGAAGGATCTGACACACCTCCCTTCAGAAGAAACTGGTTGAGCTGTGGGAGTCTCTGCCACAAGCCTGGGCTCATCCCTCATTTCCCTGCTCAGGAGCTCTGGCCAGAACACCTGCAGCTGATTCAGCAGCCAGGGGGAAGCTTCTCCAAGTGGGGAGTTACTGCCCCTCATCATCCTCATGCTGGAGGAGAAATGACCCTGTGCCTAATAAATGTCCACCAAGGGATGGCATTTTAATTGCTACACTTGGGTAATAATAACATTTGTGAATAACAACGTTTGGAAATAATAACTTTCAGAATAACAAATAAAGCCTCCTCAAAATCCCTAGACTAAGCCCAGGAAAGTTCCTTGTTTGCAGCCCTCCAGTGAGGCTCATTGCCTGTGGCAGAGATGATCCATATTCCCACCACTTCTGAAACTTTGCTGTGTTCACCTCCCCAGTGCTCATTTCAGTGAGTTCCATGTGCTGCCACAGGTGGCCCAGGTTTGTTTTCCAGCTCCCGTTCCAGGTCATTTGGAGCTCCATGGATGGTGCTGCAGGCAAGAAAACCACATGGCTTTGCCTGCCAGTGCCTCACTGGGACCCACGTGCCATCCATCCCTGGGTGCCCAGAGAGCCATGTGCCACCCTGCAGATAGTTAGCTGATAAAGCAGGTTTATTGCCTCCCCTTTTCCACCAGCAAGTGACATAAATCATTGCAGATTTTTCCTTTGATAACTTAATGCTGCAGATGTGAAGTGTTTGGGGATAAATAGGACTCAGTGTTTGCTAATGAGAGTTTAATGTCTTCATCTTCTGCATTAAACTCCAGTTAATTAATATTCATTCAATTAGAAAATGTAAAAAATAAATTATACAAAATCAAACTTTACACAGGAAGCAAGTGACCTCCTTTCTGCTGTTTTCAGGTGCTAATTAGATTAGCTCCTTTCCTATGAGGGGGGAGGCACCAAGTGCTGCCAGAATTGAGGGGAGCATTGCAGTTGGGCACAGACCTTCTCATCTGGGAGTGCCTTACTCTGGTCTGCCCTGAGCTGGTGGAGACCAAAAACTACAGCCAGAGGAAACAGGATTACACTTTTTGTAAGTCTGCAAAGCCTTCTGGCCAGTAGAAAGGCTCTCTCTGCTAGAATGTTGGTGTTTTATGGAGCTGGGTGTTGCTGGGATAGAAGGATGTGTGCTGAGCTGGTGGCAAACTGGGAGCTGTACAAAGTCTTGATTCAACTTTGTTCCTGCCTGCTGGCTTTGGCTGAGTCTTTCTCCCTTTGTTGATGCTTTGGGGTTTTTTCCCCTTCTCTGAACAAACTCTCTAAATTTGGAGTCCTTTAGGAAATGTTCCTTTGGAGCTGAGAGTGTGTCAGCTTAGAGGCAAGAAGGAACCCTGTGGGATGAAGAGGTGCTCTGACTTTAGCAAGGCTAAGGGCAGGATAAAACAAGCCAGCCTGAGCTGACTTTATGCAAACAGACCCCAGGGGTCCTAAATAATCACTATTGCCAGTTTATCTGATGTAACTTTGAAGCTGGCCTTGCTTTCAGTCAGGGGTGGTACTAGCTGACCTGCAGAGGTCCTTCCAGCTTCAATTACTCCGTAGTATTACTTGTTTCTTCTACTTGCCTCTGTCCTGAAGCCATGCTTGTCTTCTGTTACAGAAATACTGTAAAAGGCAGTGAGAGCCAGTAGAAAAGTCAAATTGCACAAAGACCTGCTGTGGATTATTGCACACTGTGCTGGGGTGGGAGGGGGAGCAGGGGAACAAAGGTTCTATGCTGGAATGTGTTTTATAGTGCATCATCCATCACTGTCCTCTTCATCTGCTACTTTCTAGCAGCCCTGAATAGCAATTTGCTTTTAAGATGGGAGGGACAGGCATCTGTGTGAGTAAAACTCAGTTATATCTTATATTATAAATTTGTCAAAAGGAGAAAACACCTTTGGATGAGATTAGTGAGGTTTTGGGGACCTGCTTTTGTGTGTGTGCTGTTAAGAGTTGAAAGCAGCAGAGTATCAGTGACACCACTTGTGATGGTAGCTACCCCTTGCATAGGAGGAGAGGGTGCTAAAGTGACAGATATTTTAGAACTAAAAAGTTGCAACAGTACTGACACAGAGACTGTGGGACCCAACTGTGTTATTTAGATCATCTTATCCTACAGAGAAATGGGATTATTGGTAGTGTGAAGCTCTTATTTGACTCAGGCCATCACGAAGATATAATGATTTGCAAAGGAGGCACAAACAAACTACAGTGTTACAGCCAGAGGCACCCTGGCAGAAAGGAGAATATTTCATGGAAGGGAGGTCAACGTTGCTGCAAAGGAGAGTTTCCCTCTGCTGCCTGCTCCTGCTGTGGCCCTTTACAATAGAGCACAGTAACAATCACCCTGTTGTGAATTTCTGTGAAGGCTCACATCCCACTGCCTTTTTTTTTTCATTCTGCTGCTTCTGTACCTTTCTCTTGCTCTCTCTGCTACACCTCCTCATTACCTAAAATGTCTTAATCTTCAGAACCTGTGCTTGGTTTCAAGCCAGATTCCTACTCTCCTTGGCTCGTTCCAGCTATCACAATAGTTGGCACCAACTGTTCGGGCTGTGCTTACAGCCCCAATTCAGGATGTTGCTCGTGAGAGATGTTGAGGTACTTATTTTTCTGGTGCAGGCAATGCTGAGAGCTAGGGGCTGCTGTTGTGATTCACTGCAGTGCTTTTTATTCCCTGGTGTTGCTCTGACTTTTTAATTTACTGTGTCTTGAAAGGCTCAAGGGGAGGAGAGAGGCATCCAAGTGTCAGGTTGATAGAGTTGGTTGGGTCAGATGATATTCCCTGATCACAATGCCCCTGTGTGACATCCTGCACACCCTTAACTGGTAATGTTTTGGGTCTGTTGGATTGATGAGTTCTGGTTCTGTGTGCTCAAGTGCTTTGCTGGATTGACCTGCTGGTCTGGAGTCTGAGTGTTACTCATTTCTTTGAACCTGGTGCTCTTGGGTAATTAGCCTTGCTCCTGGCTTGGAGATGAGTTCCAGGCACTTGGTGGATTGGCAAGGCTATAACAAGACTGAACTCATTAGAGGGTTAAAAAATGGAGCACAGTTCCTCAGGTTATTGGATTAGCCTTTGTTGGAATTGTGTGGGCAAAAGGCAGGATGTTCCTCATCTGTTTTCTTCTGTAACCAAGAAAATATCATTGTCCATCCATATTCCCACAAAACCTCCTGGCTGAGGAGCAGGTAGAAACCTTTGGGAGATCAGAGACCTTACCCTGCATGTTCTGTTCTGTTTTCCAGGAGAGCTTTTCCCCACTGAAGTAATTCCTGCTTGAGTGGAGAGCTACAAAGCACATTGTGCCTGTCACCACCCCAGATCTTCAGCCTGTGTTTCTCCCTAACTTTACAGGTTTTCCTACCATATAATCCGGGCAGTAATTATTTTCTTCTGTGATAATTGGGTGAAATGGCTTTTGTGGCTCTTTCAAAAAAGGACACCAGTCTCAAATTCCCCATGCCAACCCACTTCAGAGTCAAGAGGTGTTTATAATTGACAAGATTAATCTCACCAGATATTTGAGGACTTTGCTGAAGTCTTTCATTTCACTGCTCACTCAGCTGCTCAGGAAGATTAAACTGAGTGCTGATGGCTTTGCAAACTGCTCCAGTGGACACTGAGTAAATATTTTAGGAAGCACAGCTGCAAAACACTCCTAATCCAGCCCCTCCAGTGACAAGCTTCACCTAACTAGCCTGGTCCAAAACACCTAACCCTTGACCACAAATCCTCCTTGTTATCTTTTAAGAAGGACTCTGTGCATGCTCAGAATTCACAGCAGAATACTCTGATCTGCTAGTGGGTTTTGTATTGTGCTTCTGGGCAAAATTGGGCAAAATAAGGTCAGAAAATAGGCAAGGACCTGGACATCACCTCCAGGCTTGGTGTCAGGTTGGGATTAATCCTGGCATGCTGAAGATGTCAACTTAATTCACTGAAAATGTTTGGAGATACCTATGCAGCTTGCGCCTTGCTGGTTATTGGAAATTTATTAGAGTGACAAGTCTTGTTTTTAAAATGAGCTGCATTTTTGCCCAGGAACCATGGAATTCAGAGTAGACCAGTTTTGGGGGCATCTGGGTTATAAGTAAAGAAGGGTTCCCGAGAGTGCCACCAAAAGATTTATCCAAAAGTAATTAATTAAGCTGTTTTCTATATAAAACTTGGAATGTATTCAAAATTAAAATTGCTGCTTCTCAGATTCAAAACCTTATATAAGGTCCACATATATTAAAGGGCTGTACCACACTCCAGTCAAGGTGTCCCTCTAATTCTTTCCATCTCACAGGTAAGAAGATGAGTTTGAGAGTCTGAATCTGAGAGAACACTGCTCAGTAAAGTGACCAGGATCCTGCTATGCCAAGTCTCCCCAGGGCAGCTCTGCTTGTTTCTTTTCAACTTCCTCAAGCACACATACATTATTGATACTGATCATAGCAAGAGGGGGTTTTCTGCCTTATATTTATCTGTTTCCTTGGCTTCTGTCCAGTCCAAAAAGTCCCACCAAAAAAAGCCAACAAATCTAAATAAAGAGCTGTTGTGTCTGAACTGATTACAGGCTATCAGTATCAATGTCCCTTTCAAATTCTGACCAGCCTTCAGAGATGGACAGGTCTGTTCTCTTGGCTGATGCTGATGGGTCACTCATCCCCACAGAAGCAAATGGGGGGACCTTGCTTTTTCCTTTGGGTGATGGAGACACTTTTTAAATGGGATTTTATTACAGTGACAGTTCAGAGTGTGAACCACTCCATTTGTGTGATATTTCCAGCAGCTCCACCAATTATGGCCACCTTTGCCACAAAGAACAAGGAAATTAAGAGCAGCTAATGGACTGACACAGCTTTGGGTGCCAAGTTAGGAGTATGTGACAAAGCAGATCAGTCCCCGCCTGCCTCTTTTCTTATTTTCCTCACTGTCAGATATTTATTGTAATAGTTGAAAGGCAGCATTTAGCTGGCATAACACTTTCTATTTAAGGTGCTGTGCAGAACAGGCCATTCCACAGATAAAGAGAAAAGTATGTTTGAGGACAATATTGGGACTGAAATGGAAATTGCCTTAAATTGGGTTGGCAAGCATCCTTATTATTCATTGGGATGATTTAAGTACCACTTTTAGAAAGGAGAAAAAAGTAAAGGTGTTTGCATGGTGGAAAATATTCTAAAACTAAAACTGTCCTCTGCTCAGTCATTAAATAAATTCATGACCCAGCAATGCCTCAGGGAGTTTTCCTTGCCCAGGCTGCAGGCCAGGCAGGCTGCAGGACTCTGGGGCCATGCTGAGAGCAGGGATCAGCTTCTTACAGGGCTGTTCAAACTCCTTTGGGAGAATATTTGCTGAATTGGGGGGCTGCTGATGGTTAAGAAGGGGATCCTGTCCTTTGCCTTGACCTCTGTGTGCTCCAAGGCACAGGAGAGCTGTCTGCTGGAGGATTCCCATAGGGCTGTCCTCTGTTTAGGGAGGACACAGCAGCCTTTCCCAGGACTCGTTACTGAGGGTTCACTTTTGTGGAGCAATTTGTAAGCTGCACAGGAAGCTGCTAAAAATATGAGCAGGCCAGGATGGAGGATCCTGGATTATGAATCCCTGAGCTCACCACAGGACTCCCAGGGGATGAACACCTCCTTTCCCTTTCCAGTCACTGCTGGTGTTTCCATGGTGGTTACATCAGGATTTTTGTAATAACAAGAAAAAAAAAACAAAACAAAAACACCACTATTACAGGGTGTGCTGGTTTGCTGGATTTTTCCATAATCTGGATTGTAGTATTTATCCTGATGCACCACAAGAAGCCTCGGATAGTATTGGACTCCTCAACACTGGCACTGCCTGCCCTTGTTTAGCACCTAAGGCTCCAAAAGCACTTTTTGAGGTGTATGTGCCAGAATTACACATCATTCCTTTGAGCTGCAACCAGTCTGGAGTGCAGATTATTACAGGTGCTGCGGGGTGTGGATTCTGTCCCCGTATTCAGAGCACTAAATGAGGAGCTATGGTACGTAACTGCAAATGAGGAAGGACTGTGCTTATCAGAGTGTAATTACCCTGATCTGTGACCTTGAGGGAGCTGAGGCTCTGATAAGAAACCCCTGGGAAGGGTACTCTCCTGTCAGGCTGAGAACATGCACAGAGATGAGTTGCTGCTCTTATCAGTTTCTCCTTTATTTCTTCCTCAGTTTTTTTCTTCCTTATTACTACAGAAAAAGATTTGAAAGTTGGTGGGGTTTGTTTGGGGTTTTTTGCTGCAATCCGAAGAAAATCACTTTCACATCATTTTTCTGACAGATCAAATGTTTCTGGGTTCCTCCCCGATGTCCTGAGTGCAGCCTGGGTGTCCCAGTGTCACCTGTGGTGGTTCTGCTCTGACAAAACATTCTGGCTCAGCTCTCCTGTTCCCAGTGGCCATTAGCTCTGCAGCCCCAGCAGCATTTGATGGGCTGGCAGTGCTCAGGGGTCTGAGCACACACTGACCCAACAGCACTGAAGGCAAAACTGACATCATGGTTTCCCCTGGGCATGTGGATCTTCACACTCTACTGAAAGGCTTTTAATGGTTTAGTTCAGATGGGGGTTAACTTTCCAAAAACTTTCCCTGCCCAAGAACCAAGTAAAGCACTTGCACTCCAGGCCGTATGGCCCAAATTTCCTTGTCATCTGCCCAGCTCCTCCACAGACACCTCCAGCTGCATCCCACCTCTCCTATATCGTTTCACATTTCAAATATTCCCTTCCATCACAAGGCACACTTTCTGTCAGTCCCACAAGGAAAAACTGACTCTATGCAGAGCAGAGGCAGTGTTTGTCAAGTAGTGTGGTATCTGTGGAGAGCAAAACATTTGGTGTAAAGGAGCAGTGTCCATGGTACAATCATTTAAAGGGAATTGTTTTAGGCTGTCTCTGGTCTGATCCCAAGGTCTGACCATTATCAGTGATTTAAAGAGTGTATTTTATCCAAAAGCAGTTCAGTTTCTGAGCACTAACTGTGCCTTGCCATGTGAACTGAAGTGTAATAAAGAGGAAGTTTTGTTACTCAAAACATGCACCCTTGGTCTTAAAATGCTGCTGTAGCTGCACGCACACAAAAGCAACATGAAATTGCTTGAACCTGCAGAGCAAATTTTGGCAGGGCTCTAAACAGGCCCAGGCAGCCTGGTCTGCTTCTCTCTCAGTATTATCAGAAGATAATACTCAATGCACCCTCAGAATGGACAGAATTCATGGCAGAGTTCCTTCCAATTGGGTCAAAAATAACTAAATATCTGCTGGCCCTAAAAGAATTAACTGTATAGTGTAGAGCCATGTGGAGAGCTAGAGGGGACTTTGGAAAAGCAGTTGGAGGTTTCATATAAATAAAAACATATGTGCCATATCATGAGGAAATAAAAAACCTTCCATTGCAGCTTTTGCTGGGGATGTTGTTTGTAAACATGTCAGGTGAGTAGTTTTTAACTTGTGCCTGGAAATTGTTCATTAAAAAAAAGCGTATGGAAAGTGTTGGACCTGTGACACACCCTGATACCTCTGAATTTGAGGAAAAGTCAAGTCCATAGTTTTGGTTTTGAAATGAGAGTATGTGGATGAGATCCTGAATCTCCCATCAGTGCAACATATGGTGTTGCCCACAAATAAAAGCTCAACATGCTGGAAAAAGAATTAGCAAGTATATCACAAGAAGCTGTGCAGAAGTGCTTTGTGTGTGTATTTCTTTCAGCATCTCTGCCTAGGTGGAAACCACATGGGTGCAATTAAGTTTCCAATAACCATGTCTGCTCCCCATCTATAAACCCACAAAGCCTGGGTACAGATGTACCCTGCTCTCAGGGGCTGGCTGCAGTGCCAGGAAGCAGATGTGCTCCTCATAGGCTTCCTTGGTTATTCAGATATCCAAAGCAAATGTGTTACTGCCCTGACATGGTTATTTCACTCTGTACTGTTGCTTCTCTACAATGCTGTGCCCTCCATCATCTGGATCATTTCCAGCAGGAGAACAATTTGATATCCCATTTGACCAGTTCATCAAGGAGTTCATTCTGAGAAAGGAGAGAATAGGATTTTACTTTTTCTTGTCCTTATGCCCTCATCTACCTGCCTTCAGTTACCATTGACTGTCTCTACTTCTCAAATCCTAACACTGATTAGTTCCAGAAATCCATACAGTTATGGAAAACTTCTGGAAAGTTGAAATTAGACTTTTTTCCTAGAAAGTTGTGTTGTCTGCATTTAGGGCCCTCAGCTGAGGACCCTTCCTTACCGCGGGCTCGTGCTCATAGGAACAAGCTCACAGCGGCTTCTTTGAGCATTATTTATCACTTTCAAGAGGTTCTTTTATTTGGGGGCCTTTGGCAACATTTGTCCTTTCTCCAGGTCTGCCTGCAGAGCTTTGGGAATGGAGTCTTAGCAAACCAACCCACACCCTGAGTGTGCTGAGAACATTCCTGGAGTGCTGTGCTGGCTGCTCCCAGCTCCAGTGCCAGCAACCAAGACGGACCTGTTAGTGTCCTGCTAAACCTCAAACCAAAACTGCAACTTTCATTTTGCTGCTAATTGTCTGGAATTCTTGGACCTCATGTCTGCGGATGGCACTTAAAACTGCCTCTGCCTGGTACACCTCATAAACAGATGGAGTGTTTGTTGATGTTTCTGTGACAGCTTGAAAACTTGTTTCCTACCTCTGAGCTGAGCCCTTTCTGCCTTGTCCTCCATCTGCCATCTCATTTTAAAACTAGCAGAACAACTCGAGTGAAGCAATTCCAACTTTTTCCATCTGTGCACAGTTAATTAAGAGGGTAATGAGAGCTCCGAATGAACAAGCCCTGCATTAATTCAAGATATGATTAAGGGAAACATCCAAAAATGAAAAATATATATGTGCCTACAAACATATATTTTTTAGAAGCCTTGAGTCCCTTTTGTCTGTCCCTGTACTTGCCAGCATTATGGTTAGGCATGATTAAAAAATAGGAAAGATGACTATGGAAAACTGAGTCTGTATTCTGAACATGAAATCGGATAAGCAGCTTGAAGGTGTAGAGATGGTTATAACTTGAATATGTGTGAAGATGGGGCTTGATAGTGGGAGAAGAAAATCCTGTTTACTTTTTGGAGGGTTAGAAAGGTGAGTTATGGAACCAAAAGCATGGAGAGATTCACAATCCAAGGAGTTGCCCCAACTGAAATTAAAACATATGGTTTTCTGTGATATTTGCTTTTGTGGCCATCCCTGCGTGTTCTCAGCCAGGCAATATGTGACTGCAGGAACGAACCTTGGGAAATGCTACAACAAGCCTCCACTGCCTCAGCAATTATTGAATCAGTAATTCCAGCCTAGGCTGAGGAAAGGGGGGTATTACCTGATTTTGCTCTGATCAGACTAAGGACACAACAAGAAGCCCTGCTGGAGACCCAGAGAATGAATTGGACAGGGAGCAAGGTCCCGAAAAGTTTAAGCTGGAGAAGAGGTCAGCAGCTGCGGAAATGTGGGAGGTGATAGAGAACAGGCAAAAGAAAGGGGCATGAAGACCTTGGAAAGAGAAAGAGGAGGAGGCTGCAGAGCAAAGCAGCAGCTCTTCCTTCTTTACTTTGTGGCTCCCTCCAGGTTGACAGCTTGCATTTTGCTTTATTGGGGCGGAAAAATGAGTGGCACTGAAGAGGCTGAGTGAATTCTTGTTTGGGTTTGTTTTTCACCCCCCTTCTTGGTTTCTTGCAGCAGCAGGAAACACAGAAAATATTTCTAAAAAAAGCTTGAAATTGGCTGTTTGTATTTTGCCTGTGAAATTTCCTGTGGCTCACAAATTGGACTCTCCCGCGCTGCGAGAGAAGGCAGATACATTAGCAGAGCTCTTGGCTGCAGCCACCAGAAAGCGGCTGGGATTCACCTGCTAAAGGCTTTATCAATTAAAAAAAAAAAAATTTAAAAAAAAAAAAAAAAAAAAAAAAACACACTTTTTTTTTGGCTCCTGGTGGTGGCTGGTGAAACCTGTTGCCTGACAGATGCCACTGAGGATAAGCCTTTTCAGCCCAGCCCTGGTGCTGTTTGGCAAGGAGGGTGGCACAGCAGAGGGGAGGTGGCAGGCTGGGAAAGCTCATGGCATTTACACAGGGATCCAAGGAGACCACAGCATAGGCTGGGATGGTGTTGCGGGATTTCTTGGAGACTGAGGACATGATTTATATTTGGATTGAGTGTTGAGCTACCACAGACTGGGCCTGGGGCCCGTGGGGCCTCAGGCCTGTGCTGTGGCACAGGTGGAAAATCATTTTAAGGTATACACATAGAGATAGTGGGTTTCTAGGTGTAGTTTTGTGGCGTGAACAGTTCAGCCACCTTAAGAATAAGATAGTGTTTGTTCAAATTCTTTGTATGGCCTGTCATTGTCAACTATGCTAAAGAGTATAAAACCCACCATCTGAGAGAGAATAAATGGAGAACACCATGCTAACCACATCAGTTTGACATGTCGTTTTGCTCTCTGTCTGGTCTCCTATTATTTAGAGCTTCTGCTTATAGGATGGAACCTGTCAAAATATGTATCCTCTGATTCTAAATGATTTCCAAAACACTGTAGGAAATGGGGCTGGAAAGGAAATCAAGATATAATCCCCTGCCCCAAAGGAACATCAAAATTGTCGCTTCTGTCAAGCATTTGTCTAATCCATGCTCAGAACCTCCCCGGGTAGGGATTTCACACCCTCCCTGGGCAATCATTTCTGGAGTTTAATTACCCTTGCTGTTAGAAAGTTTATCTTAATATCTGGTCTGGATCTCCCTGGCTGTAATTTAAGCCCATTATTCCTTGCTCTACCTGACATGGAGACAAAATTTATACTCTTTCCTGCAAAACTTCCTGAAAGCAGGTATCTCTCCAAAAATGGTTGTGGAGTTCAGCCTGCCAGGGGGAGCAGGGACACAAACACCCATTCTGAAAGGCACTGGTGACAAATTTGTGTTCCAGGACTCCCCTTGTCCCTCAGGTGTCCACAGTTGTGCCCCAACACCAGAGCTGGGCTGGGTTTTGAATTTTTTTTGGGCCACTGGCTGGGACAGTGGAAACCTAAATGGAGAAGGGAATTGGTCATGGAACTGGGGTATCCTCAACCTGATGTTCAAACTGTAAGTGGGTTAATACTCTCATAGCATCTGAACAACAAAATGGACAAAAAGTTTATTCCTAAAATCTGAAGAAAATTAAATTATCCCCCCAAGATGGCAATGTGTTAGAAGTTTCCATTAAAAATAATAAATAAATAGAATTCCCCACCTTTTCACCATCTAAGTCTGAAACTCCTTGAAATAAGGGCTAGTAATGGAAGTGCTGACAGTATCTTAACTAAAGTAGCGTGAAAGGAGTGATATAATAGTTTATTTCAGGTAATGCCATGGTGATTTTTAATTTACATAATATCAAAAATGCAATATGTGAACTTTCTGAAAGCAAAAAGTGGTGATAAAAACATCTATTTATTTCTTCTGCCTCCTCGCAGAAATGAGAGAAAGAACAAAACCACAAGGAAAACCTCAAGGCCATGGTATTTACGTGAGGCAAAGCTACACACAATGTACCCAGGGAGTTTTTGAAAGAGAAGCTGACCCCTGTAGTAGCTCTTGTCTCAAATCATTTGCTAGTTTAATAGCTTGCCATTTGCAAAATGATGTTTAGATTATTTTCCCTTCCTAGCATTAAATATAACTGGTGCATAGTGAATGTGAGTGGGCTGTGGAGGGCTCCCAGCGCCCAAAGTCAATGCTCCTGCCAGCTCAGCATGTCCTGCCTGGGGATGCACAAGGTGTGTCCCCGGTGGAGGGCCCTGTGGGGTGCTGCAGTTTGGGGGTTTATAGATTTGGATGATTTTTAGGCAATTAGTCAGCTTTCTGGGGGAATTTTTTAAAATAAGTGGTTCTCGTTCCTGGAACAAGACACCTCAGGGGTGTCCTCCAGCCCCCAGCAGAGACACTTAGGTGAGCTCAGGCTCCAGGGCTGCTCTGTGTGTTCCTGGATAGGTTTCCCCTGCCCACGGGAGGACAGGTTTTGCCCTGGGTTCTCAGCTAAGCCAAGTGGTACTCGATGATCCTGAGGGTCTTTTCCCATTAAATGATTCTGTGCCACATGCTAGTGCTGAGTGTGTGTTAAGGGGTCGCTTCTTCTGCTCCCTTGAGCCAGGGGCTCTTTGGAGGACCCTAATCCCTAATCCCAGACTGAGAGGATCCTGGAGGATAGCAATAGCCTAGCTAATTATCTAGCTGATAATCTAGCAATAATCTAGCTTTTGGGATTTGTCCATCCCAAATTCTGAAATAACTCTACTGGAGTAATAAAGAGGTGGTTGTGAAGAGAGAAGAATCAACATGCTCCTTCCCAAAGAAAATAAACAGCAGAACTGTAAAACAATTACTGTTTGAAGAGAGCCTAGTGTCCTCCAGAGGAGCTGTTTAACCAGCATTTTAGCAGATTTGCAGTGAGCTGTAAGCAGTCCACTAAAATTCCAGTTTGGAGTACATGATATTGAACCAATCAGAGAATCTTCTGGGACTCGAGTTAACTTCTGTGGTCACTTCTTTTAGCAGAGCCCCATCAGACACTGCTTGCTTATAGATTAATTTAGTAATTCTCTTTAGGAAATATGGCTTAGAGAACATTGTGGCAAATGTCTTTACATGGATAGAAAAACCCCAGAATGTGAGGAAATGCAGGTGATGCGGGTTGCTGGCAGCTCACAGGAGCAATGCAGAGTCTTCAGCTGGTACCAATTCTCCAAACAGAATTTTAGGAGATTTTCAACATGTCCAGTCCTTGTCCTCTCCCTATACACAAAGGGTAAACTCCAGCTTGAGTGATTAACACAGCCCAGTGTGACACAATAGGGCTTGCAGCCACTAAAGCAGCCTAGTGTGACAAAATATTCTGAGAGAAGTTAATAGAAATCCTGCATCATGAAACAATCCACAGAGGAAGAGAATCCCTTGTGACAATATTATAGTTCCAATATCATTCATAAAAATAAAACAAATAAAATTCAGTTGTAAGAGCCATGATACCATAAAATATGAGTTTGGTTAGAGACACTTAGAAGGAAAATTTGTTTTACATATGTGTAATCACCTTGAAGCCTCATACATTTACAGTTTTAATCTAGCACATTAGTGAGATTAGTACATGGGGGTTTTGCAATTAAACTGCATATTTTATCACTTCTTCTACTTTCATGCTATATAAACTTCCAGGAAATTACAGGCCTATAAATAATGCCAGAGTTTTTCCTCTGTGGGAGACAGAAGAACAGAGACAGAAGCAGTGTGGGGGGCTGGTTCCTTTCTTCCCCTAATTGTGCCCTTAGTCAATAAACCCAAAACTTTGTGGAGGTAGTTGTAGGGTTAGGATACATACCCAGGGAAGCTCAGAGATCCCGTGGAGAGCTCTGTGCCTGCAGCCTCCAGAGCTATCCAAAAACTGCACAGGACAAGCCTCCTGCTTGATTGGAGAGGAAAGGGAGGTGGCAGAAGTGGAATCAGCCTTTTCCCTATGGAAAACTGGCTAAATCCTCTCCTATGGAGTCAGGCTGTGTGGCTGCCTGAGGAAGGAGAACTTTCTGCTCCTCAGCCCTTGTATTTGCTGTGTGTAAAGAGTTCTTCCTCTTCCTGTCGATGCCTTCATGTGGCTGTTTCTCTCTCTTCTCCTGTGCTGAGCACCAGATGCATTTCCAGATGCATTATCCAGATGCATTTCCTGTTCCCACATTTTGCACTGCCTGTGAGCTTTCTGCCTCCCTCACACCTCCATTCCTTCTCACTCCTTGGCTTAAATCTGAGGTGGATCTTTGTGCTGCCTGAACAGTTAACACCCATGCCAGCAAGTGATTTTAGTCTTTGAGGAAGCTTTGCCTTGGTAACATCAGCTGCTGCTCAGCTCTGCCTGCTTGCACCACAGAGCAGGGGAAGGTTTCCCACTTTGCATCACAAACCAAGTTTCAGAGGATGAAGGAGCCCAGGCAACCCCCAAAATAAGCTATTTTCTCGTCGTTGACTCTCAATGATGTGCTGGACCACATCTGTCTGTGTGACAGAGAGGAGAACAGCCCTGAAACTCATCCACTGTGCTGATGTGTGGCTTCTGAACTCCATACACTGCCTCAGAGCTGCCTTTCTCCCTACCCAAAGTGCTTTCAGGCATGTCAGGGGAGCAGTTCTGTCAAGTCACGTGCTGGAAAAGGCAGATAATGTTCTCAGCAGAAAGGGATCCAAAGAAGAAAAGGGCAGATGCCAGTATTGCCAGAGATCAAGGTACCTCTGTTGTAGGAAAACAAATAAGGGATGAGCTTTAGGCAAGGTTTGAGTAGCTTTAGAGCCAGCCTGGATCTGATCCACTCAATCCAGTGCTGTTGGTGCCTCCTGCATAATAAACTCTTTTCCTTAAATGTCACTTTGGAAGGTGAACAGATGGGAAGAGGAGCTAGAAATATATAATCATGTTAGATTTCTTTTATGAAAAAAAAATTAAGTTGTTCCTTGCAAGCCCTTATCTGCCTTGCATTCTCTTCTTCCCATTCCTTTTAAGCGAGCAGAGTCCTGGTCTGCTGCACAGAAGCAGATTTTTGTCAATTGGAGCCAAAAGCTGAAAGAGAGATCCAGCTCAGGGAGTGCTGGATATTTCACTGGGACACCAGGAATGTTTCACCAGGCTCAGGCAGCTGGAGCTCCACGTCTGCTCCTGAGTGCAGCCCTTGAGGCTGATCCAGCAGCCCCCAGGCTTTGTGTGTGGCTGGATGAGCATCCTGGGTAGTGAGAAAGCACCAGGAACTGGAAGCAGAGGATTCCTCCATGAGCCAATCAAGACTTGCTGCAGCATCTCCAAACCCTGTGCAGAAACCTCTATGTGCAGTTGTGTGAATAGCCAGGAGGTGACTGCTTCAAAGCTCATGGCAAAGCCACCACACATGGATGATGAGTCTGCAGATTTTAGGGGAAAATGGGCAGAACACAGACACTCCTGCTCCCACACGAGGCAGTGACCAAATTCCTTCACCTTATCAACCTCCATCTTTGCACCTTATCAACAACCAGCAATTTCCTTGGGCTGCTAATGCTTCAGCAAACCCACGGCCTGAAGGAGAAGTGTCTCAAAGACAAACCTGCAGCAGAGCAGCCCAAGCTCCCTGCAAACAGCTCCTGTGCCTCTCCAGGGCTCCCTGTGGCCCTCACCGGCCCCACCTCCTGAATTAGGGGAAAAAGAGGCTAGAGCAGGGCAAACAGTGATGAATAAGGCACACAACACTGACTATACCCCAATCCCCAACAGGGCAATCCATTGTAGAAAGGGTTCACCACACTCTCAAGAGTCCTTGACCAGCAGCACAGGGGTGTTGAAACACTACCAAATGTAGAGAGATTATGTAATGCTCTTCATGTCATAAATTTTCATCAAATTCAGTATATGATCGCTTTTGGCATGCTAATTTCCCCTTTTGTTTCCAATTCTGAAGTAAAGTTATGTTTGGGCTGAGGGTAGTAAGTTGGCCAGGGCTACAGGGAGCCCCTTGAAGGCACGAGGGGATCCCTGGCTCTGTCTTTGTGCCATGGTTGCTCTGCTATAGCAGGATTTACTTTTCAGGTGCCTGCCCACCCCCTGAGCCAGGCACCCACCACGTCCTCACACACCCACCCAGCCACAGGCCTTGTCTGCAAATAGATCTGCAAAGCCTTGGAACGTGGGAGGAAGGAGTGTTCCCCCCTCCTGTGGGGCAGCCTTGCCCGCAGCCACTGCAAAGACAGGTGAAGATGCACCAGGGAGATGCAAGGCCAATGTCCCCAAATGGTTTTTAGGTATTTAACTCTATTTTCTCTGAGGAAAAGGCAGCCTTGTGTCCCTGTCACCATGTAGCACTGGCAGCTCTGAGAGAGCTCAGTGAAGCTCTGCAGTGACAACTCTGGTGGTTATTTCCCTTCTGCTTTGCGTCTGCCAACGCCAAAGGAGCTGCTGAGAAAACAAATTTCCAGCTTTCTGCTCAAATATACGACACAAACCCTCCCACCTCATCACAGCTTTACCTTCTTGTGATTCCCCAGCACCACAGATCCACCTACTCATGTCATTGAAGCTACCAGAGGAGGGAATTGGAGAGGGGAATAAATAAATAAAGTAATGTGTAAAGTCCAGTGTCACCTGCAGTTTGAACAGCACTCTCATGTCCCACAAACCTACGTGTGCTCAGAAAACCTGGCTTTGTGGAGGGATTGCTTGGAGTGGAAGGTTGGTGTCTTTTTTTTTTTTTTCTTTTTTTCTGCTGATATGTGGCTCCAGAGAAATGAGTAAAACCTTACAGATGAACGTGTCATAGAAGAAAGAACATATGCTGTACGTGCATTTAAATAGCATTCATCTTACTTTTCACTGTGTGAAATATGTTCACAGTGGTGAAATATGTTCTCTTTGCTTTGAAATTTTAGGGACAAACAGATGGCAGAAAGCTTAGTTTTGAGTATTATGTCCATCAAAATAACCTGTATTGCAAGCACCTTTTACTATAATTGGGGATTTTAGCTGCAGCAGAATCTGGACTCCAGGAAAAGTCCTTTGCAGAAGTAGTAAGTTGGAATTCTGTCCTAAATATTTTTTTTTTCTGAGATACACAGTTTTGCAATGCTATAATTAGAAATGAACTCACTTTTTTTTTCTTGCCTTTGATAAGGATAGAGTAAAGGCCAAAGGACACAGTTCCTTCTTTGACTCTTGCCTCTCCCCCTCCCAAAATGCTCCAGTGAACCTCTCTTGCAGAGACCCCGAATAACAGAAGGCTGGACACATCTCAGCCAATGTGGCTACCATGTCGTTCTCCCTTTATTGTTTCCAGACAGCGACTTATATAGATTCACAACAGAGTTTACAATTACAGGGCATACAAAGAATGCAAGCAAGCCTTATTTATCTTAGTCTTAAGGTGGCTAAAGTGTCAGAACTATGCTTCTACATTTAGAAACCCATTATTCCGTGGGACACCTTAATGTGAAATGTGAATTTCTGACTGCGCCATAACCGGAGGCCTGCAGGCCAAAGGGCCCAGTCTGGAGCTGCTCATCCTCAATCAGACCAAATATAAATCATGTCTTCACTCTCTAATAACTCTAAAATATCCCAACAAACCTCCAAATGCGTTCAGTCCTCCCTGTAGGAACCCACAAAAAGAGAAGAAAAAGAAGTCGCCAAAGATTCTTCCTCAAAAAGAAAAGCTCTACAGGCCCAAGAATCTCTCACCTATTTTATCACTGTTTGGATACTCCCCAAACCTCTGAAATTCCCAGTGTAAAACGAGGTTGGAGGGAAGTTCTGCCCCAGGCACCCTGCTCTGAGTGACTCCTGTTGGGGTTGTGATAGTTCATGGAAAACCCAAAGCAAGCCCAAGCCTTTGCTTGAAGCACTGTGAAAAGAGAGAACTTGGCCCTGGAATTCAATCAGATCCTGTAAAATGTGCATACCAGCATGGAGGGAACCTTGTCTGCTGGGGAGAGAATTGTTCTGTACTGCAGGCTTGGAAGTGTTCTCACTAGGGATTTATTATATATAGACAGGCTGAAACACTCCAAAGCTGTCTTACACAATTTGAGAGGATTTTGTTTGGGGGTTTTATTTCCCTCTGGGGTTTTTTGTTGGTGGGTTTTTTTTTATTATTATTGTTTTGGTTTGTTTTGGGGGGTTTTTTTGTTTGTTTGGGGTTTTTTTGTTGGTTTTTTTGTGGGGTTTTTTTGTTTGTTTTTGTTGCTGTTGTTTTGGGGTTTTTTTGGTTGGTTGGTTTGGTTTGATTTGGTTTGGGGGTTTTTTGGTTTGGTTTTTTTTAAAATTTGATGCTTTTTTTTTTTTTTTTTTTTTTTTAGTGTAGTAGTTTTCATTGTGGGTTTTGATTTTGGCATTGAGGTGCCTCTTCTGCTCCTCAGCACTTTTCCTGGTTCAGTGCCTCTGTTTCTAATCTCTAGATCGGTGTGTGTTTTGCATGAATTTAATACCTGGTCAGCATTATCCTGTGTCCTGGAGGACTCTCTTACTTTGCCATTTCATCCTTGCAGAGCAGATCCAGGTTAGTTAATTGTGCACAGGGAAATCATCCAGCAATATTTAGGGACTTAAAAAAAATTGAGAGGGAAATGTATAATCCCTGCCACCTTGTTGGAAGGGTGCCCAACACAGCAACAACATTTTAAAAATCACCAATTGCCAGTAATAGATGCAGGGTGGCAACAGGAGTTTGGTCTTTCCTCCATGTGCTTAGGAAAAGAAATATCAAGGATGCTGAAAAATTATTATGGGAAATATACTTAATATGCAATGTGTGTCATTCCTCTTATTTTTCCTTACAGGTTGTTTATCTCAGAATATAGAAAAAAAAATCCTAAAAAACTAAGTGATGGTAAGAATTGCTGGCACACCAAGAGGGAACCAAACCATATTTTTGTACTTACGTAAATGATTCTTTCATATAACACAGACTGTGTCTCACATTTGGGCCCTGTCAGACTGAAAGTTCTCATTCTGTTTTCATTTATCTCCATACACTAAAGCTTGTGTTTGTTTAAATTAAAGCTGATATCTCCAAGACCCATAAAATGTTTAAACATAAGCATGGTTACAAATTGTCTGATGTATATTTACTATGGCCCCCTGCTGTGTGATACAGAGTCACTTAATTGTGCTTGTTTGCATCATCCCTTCCATAACACTCACAGCATTTTATCCATGGAGCATTAGGCCACGGTTTACCATGAGATTATTTGTCTGTGCTTGAGTGGGTTAAAAAAAGCTGGATTAGATTTTTTTTTTCTGCCCATTTTTGTCAAAAGAAATGTTTATTCAACAATTTTTTAAAAATTAATACTGAAAATGTTTTGGTAGGGGTTTTCTTTTTTCTGAAACAACATGAGGAATGGCTAGTTCTTATTATAAAGAGAGGAAAAAGCATCACTTTTCATCCATGTTTCCTCACTGTGGTTCTGACATTGAGTAGGTGCTCTAACCTGGATTGTAGTTCACAAGGGCCCACTGTAAGTCTGTCCAGTGCCACAGAAATCATACTCATTCCCTTTTTTTTTTTTGGAGAAAAGAACACTGGAAACAGGCATTTTCTCTGCCTGTAAGTGCAACTGTTGCTGTGTTTTTAATCTCAGTCCATCCAGTCTTTGGGTTTAGCAGAATATTTCCTGAATACTTTTGGACAGGCTTTGCAAGAAGCACAAATTATTTAGTTTTATGTGAGTAAAGGGTGAAATGCAGTGGGAACACCTCTACCAAAACTTCAGGGGTGAAATGTGTCTGTCTAAGAGCTGATTCAAACATTTCCCCGCTGGCAAAGCAGATTTTAAATATAAAGAAAGTGGCATGGTTCCTTTAGAGAATTCTTATCACTTTCCTAACTTAAAGCATCTCAAAAGCCCTTCCCCTTAACCATTCCAGCTGCATCACTTCGACAGATCAAGGTTATCTATAATTTCTTCATTTCCTTCCAGAAGGGCTCCTACCTACACATTACATCATGCATCTTTTATTACCACCTTAACATATTTATAAAATATTGATTATTCCTTCTAAATAGCTTTGCAAATGGAGCCATGTGACGTGGCATTCCCCTCAATTAGCAGCAGGTTCGTTGTTTACTGAAGTGACCCCATGCTCAGAGCTAGTTCTGAAACCGAACCTATTAAATAAGCTTTTGCCTATTTTCAGTTCTTGTGCCAATTTTTGCCTCCAGTTATATTCAGTGCTCACACTGAGGATTTTTTTTTTCCCCATTCTGTCAAGTTGCTCTCAAATTACACTGCACTAACTGGGGACAGAATGAGGTTAGTGGGTCTACTCTGTTTTTCTGCAGCAGCAGAGTGCAAGGTAGGTCTACCTGAGACCTGGAGCACGTGTGAGTAGTGCTGGGCTGCTCTGGATTTGTTCCGGAGAAAAAAAAATGATACAGCAAGGTTACTCCCCACTGACACCAAGCAGAGCTGAGTTTTGAATTGAGCAACCAGTGTGCAAATTAACACCTGGAATTAATTTAGCATGCTACTTGCTAATGAGAAAATAGAAATGCTGGTTTTTAAAACAAAGAAACACACAATTCAGAGTGAAGAATAAATGATAGGGAGTGCTTGTTGAAAGGCTCAGCTGCAACCTCCTTCATAAGGCAAGTTTGTTGTTAAATTTAATGGACTATAGGTGTTGATTGGTAGAGCCGTAAAACTGTTAATTTGCTATTCCAAGAGTGGAGAATCTATATTATGCAAATTGCTTTAAAACTAGTCTGTTCCCAGCACAAGTAAAACAAGGTACCTTGGCCCTCTTGGCACTATTGCTTTCCCCACTGCTGTTGCTGGTAAATCTCCCTGTATTGGTTTTACCCACACTTCTGAGGGCCAGCCTGGCAGAAACGTGGCTAATATTAATTAGTGAGGTGGCATGATCAAGTGTGCCTTGAAAAATCAAAAAGGTTTTAATAAAGAGGGAAAATAATACAAAAAACAAAGTCAAGTACAGCACAGAGACAAGTCTCCTACTTGCTCCAACACCTCAAAAAGCGTGGCGTTTCTTTGTTCTCTTTCCTTAGTATTAAACAGCCTAGGTGGGCTTTTTGGTCCTTGGCCCAATGAGATGAACAACAGACTTTGAGTTACATTCTCAGAGTCCAATCCACGCTTCTGTGCTGCCTCCGAGCCAATTACAATGAGAAACCCACAGAACTTTCCAGCTAACTCCCTAAAATGTCTAAAGGTAAACTGAGACTCCCTATTTGGAAACACTGCTGGAGGTGTAGGGATTGCATCACTACATCCCTGCTTTGAAGCTCCTGGGGCTTTGATTGCCTCTGATCTGCACTGGCAGTTCACGAAGGGACTCCCTTTGGTCACCTGTGTTTGAGCACCCACCTGAATGAGATTTCAAAGCAACAGCCCAAAAGAGGCAGGGATGTGATACAGGCCAGCCTGTTGTGAGCTTCACGAAGGTGTATCAAGCTTTGAGGGTTAACCAGCAACCTTATAGAAATGGCTGAAGAATAATTAAATAGCGAGATGGCTGATTGGGTGTGTTTTGAAAAAGCAAAAAGGTTTTAATTAAAGAGAAAATAACAAAATATATAAAACAAAAGAGCAAAGCCATGCACAGTGCAGGGAAGTCCCTTGAACTTGCTAACACACCCCAAAAAGTACAGAGACTTTGTGCTCTTTATTCAATGATTATGGAGGGGTTTTGGCAAGCTGCCAAATAGAACAGGCACAGGCCTTGAGGTACCTTCCAAAGATCCAACAGGTTCCTCAGTGCTGGCACCAGGCCAATTACAAAGAGAGAAGCACAGAAGTTTCTAGTTCTTCTTCCTTAAAAGTTCCAGGGGTGTAACTTAAACTCTTTTCCTGATATGGAAACATCTGCTAGGGTTTGGGGGTGCACCGCAACAATGATGCTCACACCCAGGGAGAGGAGTGCTGGGAGATACTGGCTGTGGTGAAGACCCAGGATTTATTCAGCTGCCTCGCTCAAAGACCAGGCTGGGAAGGTGTCAGCATTTCACAAAGAACACTTCACAAAGAACAAAGCAAATCCTGCCAGATCTGGTGTTTCCAATCCAGCTGTAAAAATGTCAGCCATGGCAAGCTTGTCTTGGTTTAGGGTAAATTTGGAAGAAAAACCCCTGAATAGGGTCCTTCTGGGAAGCAGACCCAAATGGCAAAGCAGGGACACACAGCAGGGGACTTGGCGTTCACCATCATCCTCAAAACCAATACAAGAGGTCTCACACCCTGTACCCACTGTCCCAAAGCTTTTTGCACACTCCCCTCTCACATTTCATTGACCTCTTATGGAATGATGATTAAATGATGATTAAAGCTTACAGCTCTAACTCTTCTTAAGGAATGGGAGTATCTGGATTCCTCAGGGAGAAACTTGACACATCATGCTGGCTGTAGACTGGCTGTTTTCTGTGCTTCAAGCTGGAAGTCTTTGTTAGTTTGGAGTTTGCTGCATAGATAGAGAGTTTTTTCAATATCCATAAAAAATAATTTCAAAATCAGCAATATTTCTACCAGAATGTCTAGGGTTTGTTTTTGTTTTTTTCTTTTCAGTGAGTTAGAGCAATTTGTGCTGGTAGGTGAGAGAATCCTGCCTTGAAAATATTGACACTGAGGAGAGGTATAAAACCTATTATGCTTGGTGCCAATAGCTTCTCTTTTCTAATCAAAACAATGTCAAATAAGAAGGAGAATAGGAATGAAATAAGCCACTTCTTCCCATCTCAGCCCTCCCTAAAACTCAAGCAAAAAAATGCAATGGCATGTCAGTTATTTGAAGCACTCAGCTCTGTGGTCTTGCAAACCCCTGTAATGTTGTGGTGCTGTTTGTTTGGGTGTTTTTGTTATTGCTATTATCATACTCACAACTGTTAAGTGAATCACTGGGAAGGTTTTGGCTGCACACCAGCAGAAACCTTCCTCAGGCAAGAACAAGGCTTTATTTATTTAACTTCAGAGACAAGGAAGGGAGGAGGGAATTTTTTCTGTACATGTCCATCTTCAGCTGAGCCTTGCACTTCTCTTTATTGAACCAACATCCATCCCCTCTGCACATTTGTGCCTGGCTCATCTGCCCCCTCAAACTCCTCATGAACCTGGTCTGGCATAAGGAGGAGATTTTTTGTCTGTCTGTGCTGGAGTGGGTTAAATAAAGCTAGGTTAGATTCCCCCACACCCCGCACCCCATTTTTGTCAAGGAAACATTAATTCAACTTCTTATACAAATTAATACTGAAAATGTTTTTGTAGGGATTTTCTTTTTCCTGAAACAAAATGGAGGATGGTCAGTTCTTATTACAAAGGGAGGGGGAAAGCATCACTCCTAAAATGCCTGAGGTGCTACTAGGGGAGCAGCAGGGTCAAGGAGTGCCACAGCAGGTTGAACCGGAGTATTCCAGACTTGCTGGAAAAAATATGTTAGTTGACATTTCATTGGTTAGTAAATACAGACTTTTTTTTTTTTTTTTTTCCCCTCAAATAAGCATATCAATGCTCTGATGTATTTTTTTTATGTTGGTATATTACTATAGTAACAGTAGTATTATGTTTATTCTATTTTAAATTAATCTCTGCATGAAATAGAGGAAGATAGTTGCTGGCTGGGGGATTTACTCACAATAAAAAGAGAACTGGTTGTCCTTTGCAAGGAGAGCAGGGGTGTCATCCATACAACAGGCTTGGCAGTGCTGGTCCAGCACTGAGTGATCAGGGATGTGGTGCCTGGAGAAGTCCAAAGTGCTTTTTGTGGCCACCAAACCAGAATCATCCACGTGCCACACCATGGCTCCAAGGATCTATGAGCAATTCATGGTCCAAAGGTGATGTCCTTTGCTGTAAAAGCAGAAAAAGAACCACATTTTCCTGTTTAAAGTAGGAACCAAGAGTCTGCTCCTTGCCCTCTTGACCTCCCAGACTGTGCAGGTGCATAGGCAGGTCCCTCAGTGACAGGGAGACTCTCCTCTGTCCCCAGGGATGGGCTGGAGCAGACAGAGCCAAGGACAGCTCTGGGAGCAGCACCAGTGCCTCAAGCACACCCTGCTGAGAGCAAACCACCATCATCTCCTCCCACACTGCAAATATTTGCCTCCTGTGTGACGTGGGGACAAGCCCAAGCACTGGGAGCCTCTGTGGCTGCAGCGACAAGGTGTTAATGAAGCTCTGCTAATCAGCACTATTTACCTGTTTATCCTGGCCTCCAACAGATAATCCATACATACTAAATGATGCCTTGCTGCTCTGCTTTGCTTGGAGAGAGCATTTTCCCTGCACCCCGGAGTGTTTGCATGCTTTTCTGCCCTCAGTTGAGTTCCACAGCACTGGAAATATTCCTCACAGTGCTGATGTGTGCTGGATGTGTGCTGTCTCACTGCCTGGCCTGGCTCTCAGGGATATTTCCCCTTCCCTCACAGCATCAGTTTGCTTTGGATGATCTTTGCACACACAGATTAAACTGTGAAGGAGTTGGAGAAGGCTGCTTGCCTTTTTTTTTTATCAAATCCTAGATTAGCCAGGGCTAGAGATGGAAGATCAGCCCAAATGAACTCGATTAGCAGGTGCTCAGGAGATCAGAATTTCACATCCAGTGTTGTGCAGTCACTCGGACCACAATCCCAGCCCAGGACTTAATGATATAAACAGTGCTAGTAACTCCAGGTCACCTGTCTGGGAAAGACAGATAAGGAATTGAAAATTATGCACATAACCACGGGTAATCTACTACCAAATACTGTTGAGTTGAGACCTCAATTTTTTAATTCATTCCACTTATGTTCTTGCCCTGATTGCACAGCAAATAAATTGCAAATTCAGAATTAAAGTGCCTGCTAATTCAAATTGATCAGCAGCATTCAGCACCCCACTCCCTACAGGTGTAAGTGGATTCTGGTATCCACCCTAGGAAAGCAAATCTTTAGTCATCTCTGCTGCATTGTCAAAAATAGGGGGAAAAAATCTACTTTCAATGGCACAAAAAGAAAAGGCAGAAGGTGACAATCTGCTTTGTTGTATCAGACAATTATTTGTTAGCAGTTAATAGCCACAGTTCTATTTCTGTCCTTACAAACCAAACAGTAACTTCAGCTTGAAAGTCATGCACAACTTGTAAAAAAATATAAAATGCTCTGTCCTGGCCTTTGGAATGAGTTGAACCTGCAGCAGCTTCCACTGGAGCAACAGGCAGAGCTGGGGCAAGTTCCAGGACTGCAAGGCAGCCAGTTCACCCCACGTCCTTTTTTAATTAAATATTGGCAGGGGACCACAGCATGGTGGGGAATGGTATATTTAAATTCTGACCTGGTAGGAAAGTCAGTCCCAGCACCCAAGGGTTAACATTCGTGGACATAACTCTGTCTTCCCTCCTGTGACAAGAATGAATAAATAAAACAGAGGGAATAAATGAATATGTCTAAGTGCCCAGAACCACAACTGATCTGCCTTTGGGACAATAGCCCACTGGACTCAGGGGCCAGTCCCTCCTGTGGGACCACAAAAAGCCCAAGTTTCACATGGGACTGCCCAGCTGTAGTGCCCCAACCTTGGCTTGTGCAGATTTCCCTTCAGGGATGCTGCATTTTTAAATTACTTTTATTCTTGAAAGAGGTGAAAATTGCCTCAGGCCAGGTGCAGTCACCTGCCAGCCCCCAAGTGAGCCTGGGTCCCCTGGGCTGAACCTGGGCTGTGACAGATTCGTTCTGGGTGTGACTTCTGAAGCCGTGTCACAGCTGCCACCCACCACACTGGGAACTGAGGATGATAATGTGCCCTTTGAGCAAAGTGAAAATAAAGAGAAAGCAGTGCTGTTCCTGTAGATTGCATTCTATCTGCTGCTAGCCATGTGACAGACAGCCTGTGTTTCTCCATTTGTACCTGGAACGCTCCAATTTCTCCTGATAGTCTTAAAACCTTATTTTTACTCTTACTTTTGACACTTACACACTGTGACTTGATTTGCTAAATAAAAACTTCTGGTGCTGTTGTTCTGGTCTGAGATTAAACACTTGACACTGCATAAGGAAATGCTTTTGATGGGTGAATTTAATAGCAATTGGTTATAATAGGATGAAGTTGATTGCAAGTGGTTCCATTCACAGGTAGTTGTGGTACCACAGAGTCAAATCTGTGAACACAAAAAGACCCCTTGCTATGGATTGTCTCTGCTGAACATCATGTTTCACGCTGCTTTTGATAATGCGATGACATTTTATTTATAAGAACAGAACAAGCAAAGTTACTTTTCCAGTAACTCAGAAAAGACACAAACTAATTTTTAAAATTTATGGTGGAAGATATTTTTCATGGCTCTGGAGCAATGAGAACCATATCTGAGTCATCCTTCTTGCTGATTATGTCTAGGTGGTGAATAATACTTCAGTATACTGTACAAATTTTACATCTTGACTTCCCTAACGCTTACATCTCAAAGTATTTAGGGCCTGCTGCTTGACATGGTTATCTCCTTGCGGCAGATGTCACAGCTCGGGCATCTGAACAAGAATGTACAGCATCATTCCTTGAGTGTGCAGAACAGTGAGGGCAAAAATGCAGGATCAAACCCCTTCCCACTTCAGCTTTCTGCTTGAGTTCACCTTTTTCCATGGCTTTAACCATTATTTGCATGGCAGTGGCCACTAGAGTCCCAAAAATGGACCCATCTCAAGGCGTCCTTTATGTGATCCTGTCTGGGCACAGTCTGTGTCCCAAGAGGCTTCTGATGGTCCAGGAAAAGGGGACAAGGGGAAGTAGAGCAGTGATGTCTCAGTGCTGAGAGCCCGGTATGCAGTCCTTTAGTCTCATATCCCACAACATCAACTAAGCCTTGCAATTCCAGGTACTGGCATTCTGGTTTAATGTAAAGAGGAGGTTTAGTTCATTATATGACTCTGACACCACCTTTTCAACCATTCATTTACCAAATGCCTCTGCATTACAGCTTGTGCTGCTCTTTGTGTACTGAATCTTCAGCTCTTTTTGTGCAGGACCTGCCCTGTCCTCTTTGGAGAGGTGGAAATTCTCCCTGGCCCAGGGGCCCAGGAGCAGGCCTGCACACCCCATTTAAATGGAAGCTGAAGGTTAAACACCATGTGGGCTGCATCACTGAGATAGAGGAAATTCCTCTGCAGGAGAAGGGGCTTTTCTGATTGTGTGAAAAACATGCGTGTTGGTTTGGGAAGACGGGTATCTGCCAGGGAAAGCTGGAGCTTCCCTTGGAATGGAGAATGTAAACAGCCACCACACCCCACCCCTGCTTTTTTTCCAATTATAAATTTGCAGTTAAAAGCCTTTAGGCAAAAGATTTTGGAAATAGAAATAGTAGTTCTTTAGTATGTATAACAAAACAAACCAAAACAACAAACTACAGCATTAATAACAAAAACAGTACCAAGAACCTCAAGGGCTCTGCTTCACAAAAACCCAGGGCAGTTTGGTCTCGGTGCCTTTGTAGGATCCTCAGAGCACCAAGCTGGGAACAGTGGAAAAGTCCCGGGCTGGTAGCTGGGATGGCAGGATGTCCTGGCAGGGCAGGACAGGGTGTCCCAGCAGGGCAGGGCAGGGTGTCCCAGCAGGGCAGGGTGTCCCAGCAGGGCAGGGTGTCCCAGCAGGGCAGGGGGGTGCAGGGTCACGCTGTAACAAGAGGAGCAGTGCTGACCAAACCGTGAAGGCCGGGCAGGGCTGGCCCAGCTCTCACAAGGCAGAGGAGCTCAGAATTCCAGGGCGAGCAGATGATGCAGATTTCCCAAGACTGGACCCCTCCAGAGACAGTGAACTCTTCTAGCAGCGAGCAGCAACCCAGCCGTGTTCTCTCTCTCCCCAAACGCCAAAAAAATAGAGTGCCCAGCTGCCTCAAGCTGTGTCCTTTACCTGCCCCAAAACTCGCGTTATCTCTCCCTCCGAGCTTTGATCACCCTGTTGTTCTTTGTTAAGTAGTGTTAAGTATCAACACTTAGTTTCCTTGGTAACTTATGGGGGAAAAATTCTTTAGAGTAAAAAGGAACAAACCTAATCCCCAACAACCTGTCAGCATCAAAAACATGACATGTGAAGGTCAAGGCAGCATTGATCCATGAGAGCTCTCTGCCACAGTCAGCTCTCTTCTGTCAGCTTGGATGAAGCTTACAGTTTTTATATACATACACATGCATATTTAAATAGCTATACAATTTTAACAGTGTTGCTTTTGGAATGCATTGATGATTCAGGTCTTTAACACCCATTGTGTTTGGGACTACTTCAGGTATTGAATGCCACCCTGTTTATGATCAGCCTGCACTGGTGCAGGTCATCTAATTTCTTAAATCAGCCTTGAAGGTGGGATAACTGAGGATAAGTGGAATGAGAGGTGACCTGTCCTCTTCCACTGGAGGAAGGAATAGGTGATAGTGCAGTATAGCCAAGGAGTCGCAGCTTTTGTTTATGTTTGGATCGTTTCGCCTTCCATCTTTTGTGAGTTCCAGATGAACTTGGAACAGTTTCCTTTCCATATTGATTTTCTTGGACTCAGTCTCCTGATTTCAAAACTACTGGAGTGCTAAAACACCTCCTGGCATTAAGGACAAAAAAACTCAGATGTTTCCATGAACATCATTGATCAAAGATCACTTAAACCAACAGCATCACATTGTGTCACCCAATTTGTCTAAACTGCCCGCGTGTACCTCATGCCTCTGTTTGCAGAGGCAGGATCAAGATGCTATTTAGGGCAATTCCTGTGATATAAATGGTGTAGGATGACTCTAACTGTATAGATCTTGGCAGAAGCTCTTGCTCAGGGAAGCTCAGACTCAGTTCGTGGAGATTTTGGACACAAATAACAGCTCATGGTGCACAGTCGCCCCCTTGGCCTCCTGCCTCAACCCTGCACAGGTTCTGTTCTGCTCCTGGATTTCTGCATTTATAAGCACTTTCCTTCTCTAACCCTGAGAATCCATCATGTTTTATTTACCCTTCTTTTAGCTCTACCTATGCATTTCCAACTACACAAAAATCGATAGGCATGTTGCTAATTTTATCTGGAGAAAAGGGAAAATTTACTGGAGAATTAAATTGAATAGGTCTTGAAGGCTGTTTTTAAGGATTTTTTTTTTTTTTTTTTTTTTTTTTTTTTATGAGGGAGAACTATTTAGATATCCAAACTAGCCTGCTTTTCTTTCTTTTTTCACAATCGATGATTGGCAGAAACATGGATTTGAAACATCTATGGACTTAATTATCCTACAAAGCCAAAACACTTGCAGCTACATGATTTATACATTTTATAGCAAATGCAAAATTAAAAGATAGGTCAATTTTTAAAGCAATTTGGTAATAGAGCTCTGGAAAAGGTTGATAATTTCTGGGCTGGCCATAGGGAATTTTTAGAAGCTGATCACGGCTTCTAGTGGGTGGAGAAAACAAGGTTTGGGGCATGACTCTGGAGTAGAAGCCCATTGACTCTACTCTTAATGCTGCTCCAAATGCCCAGAGATGTTGGGGAGGTTGTAGCCTTGTTCTGTGCCTCATTTCTCCATCGGTAATGGAAGGTCTTCTAGACTGACCCCATTTTCTGAGCAGTGGAAAGATCCCAGCATTGGATCTTTCCTTTCAGCCTCCTCTCCACCTTCACATCATTTTTTGGCTACATCTGTAACATAGTATATTTCAAAAAGAGACGTGTATATTTTTCTCGTCTGTGTACCTAGAGAATAGTGAAGGAACATGCAGCATAAATTTAGAGAATAAGTAAATTAAATAAATATTTCTGAGCAATGAGTCTGCCATGGGAATCTTTCAAAAGCACAAGAAATATTCAAGGGAGAAATAACTCTCAGTCCATTTATTTGATTCATTTGTAATAAAAAAAAAAATCACTTGCTGTTAATTCTGAATGGAAATGTGCTTTGAAGCAGATCCTGAGGGATACTGAGCTATGAGTGTTGGGCTTTGGACACCTTTTGGACACCTCCCCAGTGCAAGAAGCACCTTCATCCTCCAGTGAATTTCCTGGGGACTAGAGGTGCTCACACTTGGCAGGACTGTCTTTTTATCAGGAGAGTCTCAGCAGGGCCTGGGTGCTTATTTGGGAAAAAAGATCATTGCTGGCATGACAGTAACTAGATCTAGAGTAGCCTCCTGGAAGTAGGTACTTCCTTTAGATCTCACAGACATTGTCTTAATTGTACACTAAATTAGGAGGACATGGGGGACAGCTCAGGCACAGGCAGTGAAGCCTCTCTGGAGATGCTGTGCATTATCAACCCAAACCAAATGCTTTCTAAATTAGCTTCATGCTTTGTGCCATAAACTCTGCTGGGTTGTTACTCAGAGTGATCTGTTAATGTATCTCTGAGCTAAATATCCTTTATTCCTTTATTTCCTTCTTTTCTTTTCTTTTCTTTTCTTTTCTTTTCTTTTCTTTTCTTTTCTTTTCTTTTCTTTTCTTTTCTTTTCTTTTCTTTTCTTTTCTTTTCTTTTCTTTTCTTTTCTTTTCTTTTCTTTTCTTTTTTCTTTTCTTTTCTTTTTTCTTTCCTTTTCTTTCCTTTTCTTTCCTTTTCTTTTTTCTTTTCTTTTCTCTAATAATCATATTGGAGAGGGCTTTTAAAAAGAGAAAAGATTATTTCGCTGACATCAATTTTTGCAATTTTTGCATTAAAAGTGCACTTGGCTAAAGGCCAAAATATTTAATATCATTGCCATCTGTCCCAGCTGAATACAATTTTAGATTTATTGATTTTCTTTATTCTCTCTCTCTCTCTCTTTTTTTTTCTTTTTTTTTTTTTTCTTTTAATTTTGTCTTGAGGCAAGGTTAAGACTCTAAAACAACAAAGCCTTTTTCCTCTGATGGCATGATAATCCTCGATTAAGTCTAAACTGCCTTTTGGCGTGTAGCTGCTGCCAGCTGTCAGGTTATAAATGTTTGTTTTGGAAGGGCTTTGTCTCTAGCCACCAATGGCCAGAGTATTTAATGCACAGGAGTAAAGGGGAGTGCAGGGGATGGTTCTTTTGGTAACTGGGAACCCTCATTTTAGGGGTTCATTAATGCATCAGGAACTGCAGCCTGGGCTGGTTCCAAACCCATGTGGGGCTTTCCAGTCCCCTCTCTGAGGTGAGGACAGCTCTCGGGGGGCAGTTCAGGAGCACAAGGACATCTCTGTGGGGATGCTCCACTGGCCATCATCTCCTGGGAGGAAGGAGTGACTATTCCAGGGTGTAGCACAAGGTTTTCCTGGGGGATGCCATGGATCTCTGGTGAGGAGCCCAACGGGGTCAATAGCAAAACTTGAGCAGTTGCTGAAAAGTTTCCTCCAAGAGATGTGGAGGCAGGAAAAGGTCTTTTCCTTTCCTGGGGCAGGAGGCAAGCACAAAGGTAGAGCTGTGCTGGGTCCTGGGCTGATGGCAGGCTGGCATCCTGTGTAACCTTGCACTAATTAACGCTCAGATTGCTGCTTTTCTCCGTCATCTGATCAGCAAATGTTTACCAAGGGACTCAGAGAGAGAGACCAAACCCTTGCTAAAGCACTGTGGTGGACAAAGTTCCGTCCAGGGCCTGTCTCTCTCATTTTACCCAGGCTCCCCGTCTGTTCTAATGACCTCCTACTTTAGCCACATCTGCAGCCTGAGTGCAGCCATACAAATTAATGGGAGCATTCTGAGGAGGTTGATTAGCTCCAGTTTTATTCATATAACCCTGAGTATCAGCTAAGGAAAGTGCTAGGTGTGTTTGGGAGCAATTATTTTCACATGATTCCTTCCTTGCCACCTCCACCACATAACCTGCTTCCATGTGGACTCATGAGGTCCTTCCATGAGGACCCAGCTGGTCCAGGAGCCCAACAACTGCACTGTGGTGTGCCATGCTCTTGTACTGCTTCATTATTGGGTTTCATGCCTTTTTGGAGTACCTGAAAAACAGAGGCCAGACAAAATTAAGAAAATAAAAAGCAGGTATATTTATGGAAGGACCTTCAGGCACGTTTCGGGCAGATGAATTCCCCCAGGGGCTACACCCAAAATGCATGACAGGTCACAGGTTTTCACACTCTCATAAGTTTGGGTCATTTGCATATTGGGGGTTAATCTTCCAATTCTACCTACAGGTAATGAAGTCATTGCTGCCCCCAACTCACTTTAGTTCCCATCTCTCAGCCTGAGGCAGTGAGGTGTCCTTGATCCCCAGGCCTGGAGAGGAATTGTTGTGTCTGCCCAAACTGGGGAAGCAGCAGCTCACACTGTGTGTGGGGTTTAGAGTTCTACACTAAAGAATTGCAGCATTACCAATAGATGAAAAATATAAAAGCTAAAATGCTAAGGCATCAGCTTAACCTTATTATGTTTTGAGAACCTTTGTGTGGTTTTGTGCACTGGCTAAGTGATGCAGGTCACTTATGCACCTCTGATCTGGAAATAGCTCATTAATAATGACAGCTTCCCCAAATGATCCCACTTCAGTTCGTCAACACTCTAAGTCACTTTATACCATATTGCCAACCATCTGTTTAGAGTCTGAAAATCATAGAACCATGGAATCACAGAATCGTTTAGGTGAGAAAAGACTTCTGAGGTCATTGAGTCCAACTCTGTGACTGATCACACCACCCAGAGCTTTGAGTGCCACATCCAAGAGCTCCTTGGACACCTCCAGGGATGGGGACTGCACCATCAGCATAATAATGTCCAACAATCTTCCCAAGCTGTCCACTGACAAACCCATCCCCTGAGGCTGGAAACACGCGGCCCAGTTTTCCTGGACAGAACTTTAGCTAGGTTTGATTTTAGCCACTGCTGCAATAGGAGGATTTATTTTTAAAGTGTTTATTTTCTATTTCCCCCCTCCTCTCCCCAAAAAAAACATTCCCCTAGGCATAAATTATGCATTGGTTTCTTTATGGCTATGATCCTTTAAACCTTGTCATCCAGGTGTTGGAAGAAAAGGAGGCACTACCTGCTTCTAGCATCACTGTGAACTGGCATTGAGTGAGTGAAGAGCCCACCCATGTTTGTGAAATCCAGCCTTTTATGCCTTCAGATTCACCCTCATTAATCGGCCTGTACATTTTCCCCTGCTCTGTTATCTTTGCCTTTGGTTCATCAAATCTTTGGACAAGTGTCCCACAGGGATGTGACAACACACAGAGCTCTCACTGCCCCTGCTTGCATTCACCCCATGGCTTTTGGGCAAATTTTGTCTTTGTTCAAATCCCACTGCCAGGTCCTGCTCAGCTGGGGGATATCAGCCCCCCTAAGGCAATGCCATCTCCAAAGCCCCTGTGCCCCACCTGTACCACGTCCCAGCTGCGCAGCTCAGCCCTGATGTGAGGTAAGGCATGCTCTGCCCACAAATAATTTAAAGCAATTCTGTGAGTGGTTTTTGTGTCCAGAGGTCTAGGGCTGATTTACAGCTCTCTCAGACTGTGTAGACCCTTGATCCAGCAGTGTCATTCACAGTAATGGGATATCTCAGCTGTCCAAACACAGACATGTTTTAAATGTTAAAAATGTTCTGTGATCGATTTTCTCTGTTTATAGTAAATGCCTTGATTAGATTCCCTTGTAGGCACTTCAAAGGCAAACTCCCCATCACAGTCTTCCCCTATGATGAAATCTAGTTCTTTCTTTGCTCCACTTTTTATTTTTCTCTCTCTTAAACTAATTTAGTGCTTGAGAAAGGTGATTGATTGATGGTCTGGAAGACTGAGGTTTTCTGAAGCAGCACCCAAGAACATTGTTCTGCTGCCTGAGCTCCAGGCAAATGGGTGATCTCTGAAGGCAGAAGGGCACAGGAGACAGAGACCCCCTTGGGATGTAAGGGGTACCCAAACCTGTCACATCCTGGTCACAACGTTGAGATGTTTAGCTTTAACTACAGGCACTCAAATGTCACCTCTGCTTTATGTTTTACACAAAGAGAACTGAGATTATGAGGGACCAGGTGATTTGCCAGGGATGAGAGAAACTGCAGAGCAGAGGTAGGAACAGACTAAGAGATGCCCCAGATGGGCATTTTAATCATCTTTGGCTTTCCTTCAAAGTCTACATCTCTAAAAAAAAAAAAAAAAAAAAAAAAAAAAAAAAAAAAAAAAAAAAAGGCAGCAGGACAGGTTAATGTATTTTTGTATTTTTGTGAAGTCCACTCTGAACTGGCTTGAGACCATCAATTCATTTCACATCCATTACTACCCAGCCATTAAAGGCAAGGGCTTTCTTTCTCCCTATTGACCTGGTGTGCAATCAGACCAGAGACCTTCAAAGGTGAACAACTATTAACAGACCCTGAGCCATCCAATCCCCTTTAAAGTCATGTCCTTTCTTTGTTTTCTTTTTTTTTCACTTCTTTTGAAATTTTTAATGGAAATCACTCTGCTTTAATCCACGTGTCTCTATGGTTCAGCAGACCAAGGCTACTTGATCTGCTCTGTGAAAGAGAGTGTGACATTAAGAACATGTTGTGACTTAGTATGAAAGGGTCAGCCTAGCTGTCACTAATCTAGCTGTCACTAATTAACCTCCCTTTTTTAATATTAGTTCATTTGCAACTTGCTTTTCTGAATCACACCTCTGTTAATTCCAGATTACCACCGTTCCTTCCCCATCTCACAAACTCTACTTTCTCCTGAGCTTTTTCCCTGACACACCTGTCTATTCCATGTACAATGCCACGATGTCATGGACATTAAAACAAATACCATGAGTTCTCTGGAGCACATCAGAGATATCTACAGCATGCAGTGGCAGAGCAGAGTCTCACAGACAGAAATAAAATTTCTCTCAATTTTTGTCCTCCAAAATTGGATGGTTAATTGAGAATGAGATAAAATTTATTCCAGAACTATGTTATATAGGAGAAGGGAACTTTCCTGTGGGAAGATGTACTACTAGTCATATGACTGAGAGTCCAGGGACTTAGAGGACTGTGTTAAACTCAAAGATTATTTCATGCCAGAGATCAGATCCCATGGAGAGGTCAGAGCACTGTGCCCTGATTTTCCTGTCATGGGCACCAGTTTCCACACTGGTCTACCAATACCATATTGATGTAGAACCTCCATGAGAGGAGGAGCAGGGCTTTCCACTGGCCAAGGTGTTAATATTACATTTTTGATGATCGCTGTAGTGTTTTCCACAGCTTCTTTCCAGCAGCTTTGGGCTCAGACAGTCCTGCAGAATTGCCAGTTTTCCCTATAGACAACACATCTCCCAGTTGAGCTCTGAGGGGTTCCTAACCCATCAGGGAATCTGGTTTCTCCTCATGTCTCTGATGACAGAAATCTATCCATTTCTCTACTGGACGATGGCTGATGTCTTTCATACCCTTAAAAACAAACACAAGACATCACTGGTCCTCATTATTTCATTTTCAAGGACTATACATTGATCGTTGAATAAAGTTGTCAGGGGTGAATTAACAACTCATCTCCACTGCTGTAAATTTACAAATGAAGTTGAAAGGGACCTTAGCTTTTAAGTATTGTTCCAGCATCAGCTTTGAGTCTTCCAACTCAAACCTCTCTATGCTGTCCCAACGAGAGATCTCTGCACAGTTCTTGTTTTGTTTGGACCATGCTTAACCCCAATTTGTGCTGAAACAGAGCAAGAGGCATCACAGATTTGAACACAGTGAGGGATAGATCCAGATGGAAATTCCAGGCATGGAGAAGGGGTAGGGAACAGAGTTACCCCCATCAGCCAGGAGCAAATCTTTTAAGAATCTGGACTAGTTAGGAAGAAGTGCACGGTTAATGTAGAAATTAATTTGGGGTCATGATGAAGCAGAAGGGAGCTGCTGCATGTTTGAGTGAGTCTATGCATATGCTTGGCAGCACTGCTTGTGCTCTGCAAGAGCTCTTTGCAATATGTATTCTGGACTCTGCCTTTTAAGCCCATTAAGTGTGAGAAGCAGTTATACTCTGTAGCTGAATCAAGAAATTAACTCATTGCACAACTTCCTCACATTAATTTATGTGCTTAGCGAATGTTGGGCTAATGAATGGACACGAGTTGGCCATTCCTTATTTAAGGAGCTTTAACACATGAAGATAAGTGGCACAGTTTCTCCTGTGATACTCACATGTGGGTTTGAGCTGTCCTGGGCGGGCAGTGCTTCAGGAAACATTTGCTCCACTTCTGGGAATTTGGGTTCTTTATTGGGACTATCCACAGAGGAAGCAGGTCTGGCTAAGCTTTCATTTGACAAAGATAATCCAGACCTTGGAAACCAAGATAGTAACAGTAACATCTGGAATCACATTGCAACCTCCTGTCTGGTAAGGAACAAAGGTAAGTGCCTTTATCAGAATTTTGTTAACTTGCTCTGTATTGTTTCTCTCCATATTTCTCCCCAGATGCATCTTCTCTCCTTGTTTCTTTGCATAAATATCATCCTGGCAACGTCTCAGTTGTGGTTCACACACTGTGGCATGGACACATGCCAACATCACCAGCACCATCTTTGCAGATGGGGAAAAACAGAGATAAAATCCTACTGGAGTTACACAGTGCCACTCAGCAAGGCCATGAGAGCTGGAGAAGTAGAAACATCTTTGATTTGCTGTGACCAGGTGGAGGAAAGGTGAAGTAAATTCATTGTGACCAGAATACTAGCAGAATGGGCAGATTTCCTGCTAAGAGCTTCAGCAGTACCTTTTCCCAGTGGTCAGGCACATTGAGCAGGAATACTGAGGCACGACATAACTCAACTGCACTTCCAGGCACTTGCTGCTGATTTTCTCTCAAGCCTGAGCACCACACACACTCTGCTTACACTGCTGCCAGGTGAGGAAAAGGAATGATCAGGGAAAGCACAGGATGTGTGGCCAAATGGCAAATATCTCCTGAGATGCAGAACATTCTGTCACTCAGATCTGTGTCGTGACACTGCCTGGGGCTGGTGTGGTGCCTGCAGGGCTGTGCTGAGCACTCCCAGGATGTCACACCATGGCTGCCCTGCTCAGGCAGGAAAAATGCTGGAGTTTACACCTGGAACTGAAGCAGGAGAACAAGCTGGCTTATTGCAAGTGGAGAAAAATGCTGTTTTAAAGTAAATTATGATATTTTATATAAAGGAAATTATGATACAGCCAGACTAGCACAAGGATGAGTATGTTACCAGCTCCACAGCTGGACACTTCCAAAATCTGTGGGACTTAAGCAGGGACACAAAGAGTTGTCCTGCAGTCAGATATAGCAGCTCACCTGAGAAGGTCCATAACAGGTTTTTAATTACTCTCACTAAAACTGGTGAGGGTCTGTCCATCCCCTTAGGGCAGAATTAGGGCACAGCAGCCCAGCAGGGTCACTAGAAGACACTTGTGCCTTGTCCTTACATCCACCGAGTTTGATTGTGTGCACATTCCCTGAACTGTGGGAGAATTCAGTTTGACTGGAATTCTTGTGAGAACAGGCTTTCCTTGTGAGTGGTGGAGCAGCTCTCCCAGCCATGGCTGCACCATGTCTTTTTAAGCATGACATCCTACAGTGCCAGGACAAGCGTGCTTCCAGGTGGACCCCAGCTGGGAAATGTCCATTTACAGGGGTATGTTACAAGCCAGACATTCTCTCTCAACAGGAGCTATCTGCCTGAAATCATCCTGTCTGTGGTACACCTGTCCCACTCCACCAGTGCTCCTCTCTGCTATTTATTGTCTATGACTGAATGTCTCATTTGTGGCTGGGCTGGAATTTGGGGGTTTGCTGATGACAGCAAAGCGCGATGTTTTGTTCTAGAATTTTATGTCACTGCCTGCCTCCATCACATGGGCTGCCCTTTCCTGTACATCCCTCTCTGCTCCCTCAGGGTCACTGAGGCACGAGGAGAAGGCCAGGAATTCTGTGCAATTTAAAATGTGGTATCAGAGTAAGGAATCCATCCCAGCCCAGAGGCACAGGCTTGAGACTGCTTACACCGCATTCATTATTATCTCTTAGGTCAAGGCAGCAGGATAGCATTCAGAAAGTTCCCTGGGCCCTGCCTGTGCCACTGACCTCTCCTGTAGCCTGAGGCAAGTCACTTCTTTCTTTAGGATTTCTGCCTCGCATTCCACCTTCCTTTGCCTGAACATTGTGTGCTCAAGGCCAGGAGTATTTCCAAGCAAGTTTATCTTGCCTGGAGCAACAGAGCCCTGATTTCATTGGGGGCCTGAGCTGCTGCTGCACAGAAGAAAGAGCTGATTCCCACCTCTGTGTCCCACAAAGTGATTTGGCAGTAGGATGAAGTTAATGAGTGTGTGACATTGTATTGCTGTCATTGTCATGGGAGAATGAGGGATGAGGCGTGTCTGCCCAGCAGGGGTGCCTTTCTTTTCCTGTGCATCAACCCTGTAGCTGTGGAAATAAAGGAGGAAAGAAGCTTGTCTGGAGTCCCAAGGTGTCCATCCAGCAGCACAGCCAGTGGACATGTCTGAGCAGCTTGCACCAGCAACTGGAGCAAGAACAGGCATCAAAGTATGCTGGGGAAACAGGATTAATAGAAACCAGTGGGAGACAGGCTGCATCATTATGTGCTGATTACATGATCAAGGCTTTTCTACAGCAGCATAGGTGTGTTCTTGGGAGAGCTCTTCCTCTGGCTGGAGCACTAGCCATCATTCAATCATAAAACACTCTCAGGTGTTGACAGGTGGAAAATAGAAACTCTTTAAGGAAAGATTCCAAGACTGAGCACTCTTCGAGGACAGTCACTACAGAGGGAGGTCGTGCTAATTGCTGGAATCAAGGTGATCTGGAGAAACATTTGCAGTCCCGTCCTGCAGTCACGTTCAGCACAGCAAGATCCCAAATTCCTGCTCCCAGAGCACTGGACCATGTGCCAGCTCCTGCAGCCATCTCGGAAAAGGATGCTTCAAGAGCACAGTGCATTATAAATTGATGCTCACGTGAACATGCATTCCCACTACCTGAGGTAATTATAAACCCTCTTCTGCTATGAATTCCTGGCAAGACTCCTCTGTTTCCTTCCTTAAAGCAAGTCCTCTAAGTCAGAGGACTTAGAGCAGAGCAAAAAAAAAAATAAAAAAATAAGGGATTGTATTCAGCCTCATTTAAACGGCCCTGCCTGAATACACGCACTCTGTATCCTCCAATGCTGCAAGGAACTTGATACACAGTTTCCTCATGTGATCAGTGGTAGTTACACATTTTAATAGACTGTGAAATGTGAACAGAAATCTTGCAAAGACAAACCTATGTAATTACAAGGTTAAATATTGTGATAGCTGAACCAAAACAACCCTGACAAAACCCAGACTTCTGACTTGCAACCCATGACTGAAGCAATTCAGCAGACTGGAACAAGTCTAGAGTTTGAGGTTTGCTTTTATTTAGGTTTTTTTATCATCTTGGAGCAGTACAATTTCTAAGTACAAGCCAGAGCAGTTGTCTGGAAGAGTGGCCACTTCTTTCCCTCCTTGGAAGTTAATGGCTCAACTACCAATTCAGCAGGAGTCAGGAGATAGTCATCTTACTGTAATATCTTTTTTCTTTCTCCACCAGCACTTCATTGATGGGCAATTTTTCTAAACAACAGCAAAATTGCAGTGCCTGCTTCTCTGTCAATAAATTCCATTATTTCACATGGATCTTGCCTACCATAGCTAGAAAATGCTGAAGTGATTACATTGAGGAACTACAGATCTGTGGCCTGAGCACTCTATAAATCTATGGACAAAGTTTGATAAAGCACATTGATACTTTATCTGACAGGAGCCTGTCTAGATTTATGGGGCTTAAAGCCACTTGCACTGTCATCCTTGATTCAATTAATGCAAAAGCAGTTCCCATCTTCACACTTCTTACTTGTTGGGCAAAATGTGAACTTGACATTCTTCCCCCACTTTAATGAGTAAAATATAAAGGGATGGAATCAGCCAAAGAATAATAGCATGGCTCTGGAGTGGGGATGGTAATGCAGTGGTGTGCTCCATGTTAAAGTGCTGAGATCCATGGAGGATTTGCTCCAGTCTTGGGGTGCCATCAGTTTTTCCCTTAGTCTTTTGTAGTCCTAATAATGACCAGCAAAATCAGATGGAATTGGGGCACATTTAAAAAATACCACACTTTATTTGTTTCAAACTGGTCAGGACTGAGTCATTGAGAGACAAGGAGGAAGAGCTGGTTATGCTTTGGGACAACAGGGATGTGGCTTGTGGGAGAGAGTCTTTCATTACTAGAGGGGGTTGAAACAGGATCTTTAAGGTCCATTTATTATGTGATTCTACACAAGTCTCTGTCTCCTTCGAACACCTGCAACAAAGCACCCCTGGCTCTGTCTTCATTTGCTTTTTTGTGCAGAATGTGTCTCAAACACTTGCTGTTACATTGATATGTCAGGCCCACTTCTACATCCCTTCAAGGCCCCAAATCCTGCTGGTGGGAAAATCTGTGAGTGTTGCTGTTGGATGCAGTCAGAGGAGGGCTGGAGCAGTGTGTGGTAACTGAGGGAACATGCCCTTCCAGAGGGTGTGCACTGCACTTCTGTGTGCAGGGAATGTTTAGCTGTGCAGAAATCCAGGAAAGTGATTCACCTGCCAGATTAGGAACATTTGCTGTGATTTCTGCCCAAGAAGAGGGAGTTTCTCCCAGCCATACCTCACTGCAGTTTGAGGACTGAAGTGACACTTGGGAAGTGCCCAGACTTCACAGTGTCCCCCGGGCAGGGAGCATTTCACCCCAGAGCATCTCTGCCATCCTGGGCACCTTGCCTGTATCCCCTGGCATGGTGCAATTCCTCTGTGCTCCCTGACAGGAAAGCAATTTACTGCAATTTACTATAAATCATCATAAAAGCCCTTCTCTTGTGACACACTCAGTCAGAAACCCTAAAGATGACTGACAGGCTCTTCATAAATATTTATAACCTCTAAAAAAAGATTGAAAGAAAAGAAAAGTTAAGTTCTTTGCTCAGTGAAGTTTGACAGGAGAGACTTCTCTGCAACAGCCAGATCTGCCCTTGTGCTGGCACAGCAGAAGTGGCCTCACCCTGCCCAGGGTCACCCAAAAAGCCAGAGGGTGCAGAGAGCCCAGCCCTGCCACCTTGGCCACGGTAACAGAGGGTGATGCCCCACTGCTGCTGCACTAAGGCATCAAATCCAGAGGAAACCTGGAGAGATTGGTAGTGCAAGAGGCATTTATAGTCCTAAAAAATTGCCCAAAGTAGGCAAAGCTGCTTTTCTAACAGCCTTTGCACAGGACTGCTGCACTTCATGGTTTTTATTTACCATGAGGAAGCAAATCATGACCCAAACAGGGTCCTTTGAGGCCAGGTCTCCCATGAGAAATCAGCCCACAAGCATTTGAGATCATTCATTAAAGCATCCGAGGCTGATTAGGATTTCATATTTATGTTATTTTGCTCCTTTGACTTCTGTTCTTGTTCAATTTATAAATATTGTGACATTTACCGCTGCTAGTTTGGGAAAATAGGTTAGAACCGACCAAAGTCTCAGTCTTTGTGCTGCAGAGTCAAGCTAGGAGAGGAAATTTGAATATGGAAAATTAAGCAAATATTCATCAGATGAAACTGTCTCCCAATCATGAGTCATGTGACAATAAATTTCAGTTGAGTGACAACAACATTAACAAACTGAAGAAAAGATTGATCTGCATCACAGGTCTATGAATGCAAAATAAAAGGGAAAGGCTTGCTAGTCTGTGATAGGCAAAGTACAAATATGTGTCACTTGGTTCTAAAGTGAGTTATGATTACATTTTCCTACTTGTACCTGAAATCTGTAGAGGTTATTCATCTTATCCCTGTATCAGCCATGACAGTTATGGCCATGCACTGCAGACGGCACAGATACCTGCTCAGCAGATAAATCAGCAGCCATGAAGGGACCTGTTGTTATCAATTTGATCTTCAGAATAAATATACAAATATGTGTACAGCATTGTTGTCGCTGAGAACAATTTCCCTTCTTCTTGCCGATAGATTTTTAAGAGGTTGTTCCACAAGCCACTTTCTGACAATGCCAGAGGGAAACAGAGGGGAGTAGTGATCAGGCAGGAGGACTGTATTTATGGACTGTTGTCTATTTTATTTAAAAAAGGAAAAAAAAAAAACAACAACCCACAACCTCTTCATTCTAGCATCACTTGTCCTCAGAGTGCAGCGCTGTCTGTCTGCAGTGAGCAGGGGAGGGAAGAGGCTCTGGGGAGTTACGGTCACTGAACATCTGTGAGAGGAAACAATTCCTGATGAGGCTGAGAGTGGTACTGCCTCTCCACCAGTGCTAAAGAGCTAAAGGGTTTATGATGCAGCAGAGACTGGAGTTTAATCTTGATTTACCACAGCCGTTCAGGCAGCAGGAGAGGCTCCCCGGGGCTCAGCCGGGCAGCGACAGGAGCCGCCGGGCCCTGCCGGCCTCCAGCCCAGGGCAAGGGCTGGGCACCGGGAGCCAGGGCACACTCCATCCCTTTCACCTGCCATCGGACCCCAGCGACAGGACCAGGGACACGGGGACACCGGCACCGTGCCACTGCACCACTGCAGCGTCTGAGCACGGGGACATCGGGTCCTGTTGGGACCTGAGCACGGGACAGCAGGGGCACTGCCCTGGAGGAGTCTGTCCTGGAGGAGTCTGTCCTGGAGGAGTCTGCCCTGGAGGAGTCTGCCCTGGAGGAGTCTGCCCTGGAGGAGTCTCTGCTCACTGGGCAGTTTTGGACAAGCCGCCCATCCAGACCACTGCAGGTGCCAGTCTTGCAGTCGCCGTGGGTGACAGGCCCTCAGAGCCCCAGCTTCTGCAGCTGTCCCTCCTTGCAGAATTACAGCAATAGGAGGACAATGGCAGCAGAGACACCAGCGCCTCCCAACATCGGTTGTTGGAATATTCCAGCAAATTGGGAAGGAATTAAGATCGCTCCAGCGCTGTAAAAGGCATCTGCCTGTGCGCACCGACCTGAGCCCTGTGGTCTTTGGCCCCAGAGTGAGCAGTAAAGCCTTGCCCAGCTAGAAACGCTGATGAGCACTGAAGTTAAGATGTTGAATTCATGCTTTGCCTTCCTTGTTACAGTCGCTTTGTCAGGGACTGAAATGCGCCATGACTTAAACATTGTCATGAAAGAGTTCTGCCCACTACAGAAAAAACTGTATAAAAGCCGCACCCACAGAAGCCCACCCCTTCTGGGAGGGGCCTGATTGGAACTTTGGATTGTGAGTGAAGCCGCCCAGATAAGATAAAGGGGTCGCTGTTGTTCAGACATTTCAGGCTGAGGGAGAAGAATGCACCCAGTAGAAAGCCAAACCCAGCAGCTGTGTTGAGAATCATCCTGGCTGGGATTGGGGTGGGAGAACCCACAGAGGGCAGGTTTGCACAGACTGCAGAGGTTTCAAGTGTGTGGTGTAACCTCTGGTCAAAGGCACTGAACACCCATCCTCCTTTACACAAGCCCAGCTGTGAAACCCCCAAACCCCCAGCAACGTCCACTGGACGTTCACATGGAGTGCCATAATCCATGAAAACCCCCCCAAAGTGCTTCCCAGACTCACTCCTGAGGCCTTGCACCACAGGACTGCATGTGACACAACATGATGCAACAGACCCAGAGTCTGCTGCAAGAGACAGTGTCCAACTGTCCCCCACTGGGGGAAGTACCTGGGCATCCCCATCCTGGCCTGAGCAGATATTAATCCATTGGATTCCTTGCTTTTCAAAGCACCCTCACCACCAAGACCAGCTGAAGAAGATCCAGGACATCAGTGGAATCTGCAGAGTGATATTCCCTTTAATCTCTGCGACTCTCTTTCTGTCCACCCTACCTCTTTTCTGTTTCTTTCTCCTGCTTTTTCTCTCTCTTTCTCATATTTACTATCAAATAAAATCCATACTATTGACTTTGGAGTATGGTCTCGTGTGCACCTTAATTGGGGCATTGCCAGTCAAAAACTGGACCTTAGCAGATGTGCTACAGGTGAGGGTTGGAGGCTCTCCACATTCACCTAAACATCCTAGCATGGTGAAAAGGCAGCAGAGGCTGCACAGCCAGTGCCTTGCCTGAATTTCATACATGTGTATCCATGAATTTGATGACAATATGAAAAAGTTTCCATCCTTGACAACCACATTCTGCCCTTGTACTGTTTCTGTGTCTGAGGGGAAGGACTGTGGTTCTATATCATTTCAATTTCTAAGTAAGGCCGGAATGCAATCGCCTGATGACTGCCTCAGTAGCCCAGGGAAAAGTCTTCTGCCTGAATTGTTTTGGGTCTCTAACTACTGTCTCCTCTGGGAAGCCTTTTGTTTTTTAATTGGTACCGTTCACAAAGCTGCATCACAACTGTGCTGAAAGTCCCCAAGAAGGATAGAGCCCCAGATTTGCCAAGAGATAAAAAACATTGTTTCCAAATAAAGTATTACTTGGATAGGTGTTTGGTAGTTACAAATCATAACCTTCAGGCTCCATTCAATCTCACCTTCCCTGTCAGACAGCAGTGTGTAATAAGGCTCTTAGGTACACTGTGACTCTGTGCACACCCAGGTTTTAAACTTTTCTAACCTTTTCTCCTTGTTTTTTTCCAAGATTGTCTTTGTTTTAACCAGCTGTACATATTTCTTCAATAGTGGCATGGCTTTCATTTTTATTTCCCCAGGGAAACCTCGGGCTTTTCTCTAGAAAGTCAGAGGTTAATAAAGATGTGTTTGATTTGGAAATGCGAAGGCAAGAGGGAAGTGCTGGTGAGCCAGAAGCCTGAGAGCTGAGGGAAGCAGTGGCCTTGATTCTGAAGATAGTGAGGATGTCACCTGCAAGGCACCTGAGATGCTGCATGCTGACTGTGTTTAATGACATGCAGGGAGAGGAGATGGATCAGGCTGGGTTTTTTCCCCCTAAACTACGATATTTTAATGAAAAACAACTTCTGTCCTTCTGTAAGAGCTATTCCTGTTGTTGAACTGTGAAGGAGGAGGAGGGAGCAGGAAAATGCCATCTGAAATTGTTGAGCTAAATTCAGAGATGGCACATTCTGGCCAACAAGGAAGATGTAACCACGTATCATAGCATTCTGTTAATGAGGATTCATTTTTAGCCCAGCTCATCTGTAATGAAAACCCCTAACATTTAATTTCCATAAATCCAGAATTAAGGCTGTCTTTAATCTTGGTGTTCTCTATATATTTGATTTTGGCTGTGGTGTAAATCTTTGTGCTCAAATAGCAATGTAGGAGCCTCCTCCCACCCATAATAAGTGGATAATGCTGACTCATACATACTCTCACTGTATTCCAGACCAAAAATGTGCAGCTCCCATTGTTGGGAATACTTTCACTAAAAAAGGTATTACTGCTTTAGTTAAATATTTGCAAAAAGAGAGAATTTATTACACTCCGAGATTTCTGTGTTTGCAGGAAAGTAGTAAAAAGAATATTGGTGGATACACTTGTTTTGTATACATAAAAATTAGGAAAATTCTCTTTTCCCTTTAACTTATTTTCAGCTCTATTCATGTGTTATGTTGCCACAGCCATTTGGGCATGTACTTTGTATTTTCCAGCCCCAAAATATCATTGGAAATTTGGACTTTAAGAATTACAGTGGTCATTTTGCCATTACAGCTAAAGAAATCCACCACCAAACAAGATATGAAGGACAAATCTCATGTCCCTGTGACACTCGAGCCCACTCTAAATCACCACTTTCACTCACCTGCAGAGCTGTTTTGCATCAGTGTAAAAACTGCCCAAATTATTGCAAATGACAGTGGCAGAGGCTGATGTGCACTTTGCACACTTTGGTGAAAAACACCAAATTATTTGCTGTGTCTTCATTTCAACCCCTGCCAAATGAAGAGACTTCCAAAGAAGGCTGGTGGGGGTTTCTTCCTGAACGTCTGGAAGAGCTCAGAGGGGGCGGAAAATGCAAAGGAATCATAAAGTGTTCTTACAGTAAAGCCTCCTGGAAAAATTAGGAATCTTAATGTTAATTAGAGCTGTGTGAATAATTCATAATGGATTGCTCATTAAAAGAATGCTGCTCTTTCTTTCTGTTTGCAAATTGTTAAGCAGATTTCTCTGGATTGTGTTTATTATTCAAACCTATTTGCTAAATTATTTTAAGGGAGTGTTTGCTCTGTGCCTCATTCAGGAGGAGTTAGCTGGGCATATTGAATGGTCAGAATTCACCATGACCACCTCAGTCTTCATTGGATATATTGATCACCTGGAGGGTTTCTCCTCCTGATTGGATGAGTTAACATTTGGAAGATGGACTCCAGCACAAACACTCATACACTGAATTACAGCTCCTTGTGCTCCCCCATCTGTATGTCACATCCATCCACTGTCTCTCTGTTCAGGACTTGCCTTTGCATAGAATTATTCAGAAATGTTTAAATCAGAATAATTGTTCCTGAATAGCTCTCTCTGTGAGCACTTATCCTATAATGAGAGTGCTGTGTACCAAGTTTAGTTTAATCTGCTTGAAAGTGAGCTAAACTAAACAGGAATAAGACGCACCAACTGCAAAAGAAAAGATGCCACAGAATTGAAATTCACAGCCCATCTCTTGCTTTCTTAACACAAAAATCCTTTTTCTGGGTCAAAGAGGCCCCTGAGCAGCGAAGGGTTGAGGCAGTAGTGGGAGCACTCTGTAAATACCCTGCTCAAAGCACCCACTGTTTGGGGAGGAGATGCTCAAAGAGACTTTGAGTGTGACCCCAAACAGCTGGTCTGTGGTTATCCAAATGATTTCCCCTTTGGCTCGAGCCCTCCCTGCCTCGGGGGTGTGCAGCTCCCAGCACAGCAGCCCCCGGCCCCCCCAGGCACGGAAGGGTTAATGAGCCAGGGAGCCCCACAGGGCAGGGGCAGGTTTAGGATAAGACACCAGATCCAGTCACCACCATCTCCAAACCCCCACCTCCATCCTCTGCATAAAATCATTCCCGGGTGGAAGAAAAAGAAAGAAACAGAAAGACTATCAAAAGCTCGGTGGGTAAATATTCCTTCTGCACTACAAACCGTTGCTTACAGCTAGTATTTTTTGGGTAATGATCTGCTTTTAGATTTTCTCTGAGATGTATATTCCATCTCTTTGGCACTGTCTCAGCCTTATCTCTGCTCATTTTTTTTTTTTTCACTTTCTTAAATTTCTTTCTTTACCTTTAAAATGCTCTTTCCCCGAGCAGTTACAGATGTATTATTGCTGGTTTTGCTCTTAACATGCAGCTGAGCAGCTCGGGAGGCAGAGGGAGGATGCTCGTGGCAAACTCCACATCCTGAATGCAGCTGAGCTGACCCTCTGCCTTGAGCACCACCAGGTGCAGTGGGGCTGCATCTGCCCGAGGAGGAGGGGAAACTAGAGCAGAAGCTTGCAGCAGGATGCCACTTTATAGAGGATACAAAAATAAATAATAATAATTAATAAATGAGGAAATTCATCCAAAGAAAGTCCTTAAAGTCAGAGGCATGGGTTTCATTTTCTCAGAGCTAGCAGGAAGGCTCCCTGTGCAATGACAGGTAAGATTGTCACAAGTGTTGCAAGCATTCACATTTCAGAGCAGGCGTCTCACTTTCACAGGATGCTGGTGGGCACTTCTTGCCAAACTTCAGCTGCTTAAGTTTGTTATCTCCCTTTACCTGGTGATCTCAGTTTCATACATGCCCAAAGAGGGAGAGGGTGGTTCTCAGCTGGACACTTCAGCTAGGAGAGATTGTTTGTCCTCTGCTGAAACAAGAAATCTGAATTAGGTTCCCTGGTGAAGCCAGCAGGAAAGTGAGTTGCAGTTGTCTTTACTGGGGTGAGGATCATGAAGATATGGGGGATTGCAGGTGTTAAAATAAAATGTATTCTTAGACATTAATTACATTTGAACTAACAAACTTGAGACCAGGAAAATGCCAAGGCACCTGGGAACATTGACAACTGGGGAGTGTGTGGCAGGGCAGGGGTCCTGAGTGACAAGCCCAGGCTGCTGTGACTGACAGCTGAGCTCCCCACTGCCAGCACTCCCTTTCCATCCCACCACTGGCACCTTCTTGCCTGGCCCCATCCTCTGCCATCCTCCAGTCATTTCTCGGGCAGGTCTGGCAGCACTTCCCTCAGACCTTTGCTGCCTCAGGCCTACTGACAGCTTTTGGGTTAACAAGAGTTTAATTCAAGGCCTTTGGAGTGCCCCAGAGTCCTGATGCTTGGACTCAGTTTCCCTGGGGAGGCAGTGCCAGGCTGGGCTCTTGTTTTGTGGCAGGGCTCAGGAGCAGAGCAGGGCTCTGGTGAGCGTGGGACCAGCAGGATCTCTGGCTCAGGTGTCCCTTTGTGCCCCATTCCCTCTGTTCCTTCAAGGTGCTGCTCCCATTCCTCTCAGAGCAGCAGGCACTGACACCACATTGCCACTCTGCTGAAGCACCATGGTGATGCCTTTTTGGGACTACCTGAAAATAGAGGCCAGACAAAATTAAGGAAATAAAAAGTAGGTATATTTATTAAAGGGCCTTCAGGTACAGTCTAGGCAGACAAAGCTCCCCAGTGGCTACACCCAAAATGCAAGACAGACCATAGGTTTTCATACTTTTAACACTTTGGTCCATTTGCCTATTGGGGGTTCATCTTCCAATTCCAGCTTCAGATAATGAAGTCATTTACCCCAAGTTTGCTCCCCCCAACTCACTTTAGTTTCCATCTCTCAGGCCTGAGGCAGTGAGGGGTCCTTGATCCCCAGGCCTGGAGAGGAATTGTTGTGTCTGCCCAAACTGGGGAAGCAGCAGCTCACACTGTGTGTGGAGTTTAGAGTTCTACACTAAAGAATGGCAGCATTACAAATAAATGGAAAATATAAAAGCTAAAATCCCAAGGCATCAAGGAAAGGCTCAGCCCACCATCCAGGCAGAGGAAACATCCCATTTGGAGGCACTGGCTAAAAAAGCCTCCTGAAAGAGACCTTTCAGGAGCAGGGCCATGGCTCTCCCTCATTCCCATCCCCAAATTCCCAGGCTGCAGCAGGGAGTTTCAAGGATGAAGTTGTGCAGTTACCTGCCAGCCTTCCCCAGCCCAGACCATAAAGCAGAGCAGCCAACAGCACCTCTGTCCCCATGCTTCCCAGGAAGGGGATGTTAATATACCCCATCTTTATTATCCTATCTGAAAAGATATTTCGTTTTACCAGTTTTTACTACACAATCTCAATAACTCAAACTTGTTTAAAGGCTCACTGCTCCAGGAAAATGCATTACAACTTGGCTTTTAAATCTGCCAGCTCCCATTTATTGGTATTAATAATAGATTGAGAAAGCTGTTCTTTTTTATTCTATTTTGGCCTTCTGAATAATTTTTTTTTTCTCTCGGAAGCTCTAAAATCAAGTATTTTAAAAAGAAATTGTCTTCAAGCAGCATTTCTGTATCCTAAAGGTGGTCCCACTCTGTGTGCTGCTAAGGAGTCATTTGCAGTGCTTAGGAAAGGGGAAAAAGTGATGGCAAAACTATACCAAAAACTGTTCAATAATCATTTATGAACCCAAAGTGTCCAGGGAAAAAAGTTTTTAATAATAAACACCTAAATTAGTTTTCATTTAAAGTTTAGGCATTTTTAATTTATAAAGGCTATTTAGGCAGAGAAATGTTGATGAGGGCTGGAGTAATTACTCGCATAAGTGGAAATACAAAACTTTGGTGCTTCTACACAGTTTGTTCTCCTGCTAACTCCACAGAGCTTTTTATAAGTTGAGCTCACACAGGGAATTGCTGCCTGCATGTTTACGTATTTACTGTAAAGCTACTTTTTTTTTCTTTTTCTTTTTTTTTTCTTTTTTTTTTTTTTTTTCTTTTTTTTCCCCCCAAGTCATCATTGGCTTTTTAATCTTTCACTCGTTTCAGCATTGCTGTAGTGAAAGAGGATATTAATGGCCAGGCCTTTCTCTCAGGAATGCTGGCGTAAAATCAGAGTAAATGGGCTGAAGTCAGTGGAATTTCTCCATGTTTTAAGCATCCACACACAGCCCCTGGTGCTCAGGGGATGTGGGAACCTGGGATCACCTCAAGTTTACCTTCACCTCTCTCCTACTGTACTAATAAAAATGGGAGAGAGGAAGTTTGGCCAATAATAATTCTTTTCCCTCTGCTGCCCGCTGTATAAATGCAATCCCTGCATTATTATATTGAAGCTGGGAACCTCTAAGCAATTACTTCCCAGCACATTAGCGTCCATGTGCTAAATGCTAAAAGGCTTATTCAGTGCATTGCAGGATCAGGTTATTGCTGAGTCTGTCCATCATGCCCAGAAATTACTGCTGTAAGTGCTTTAAGAGCATGGCCAGTACAATGGAGATATAACCCAGCTGAAGGACTGCAGTCCTATTTAGAGAAGGGGGAGAAAAAACCAGCTGCAAAAAAAGTATTCAGATGCACAAAAATCTCATTATCAGAAGCTCATCGCTGGAGGGACCCCAAAAAATTAAAAAAAAAAAAAAAAAAAAAAAAAAAAAAGAGACACACAAACAACTTTATACTGAAATTGAGTGGAAATTGGAATAGTGAAGGAAATATGCTTTCTTTTTCAATTCCAGATGCTCATGCAGTCTTTTGCCTGGGATTAAGAGGTCACTTATTGCAGCCTTAAAGGATAAGGACTAGGCTAGATAGGATAATCAGCAGCTGTTTATTCTCTAAATGTTTGAATATGAATCAGGTCTTCCTTTTTGGAGATTTACTTATTACTTTTATTTGGGAGGATAATATCAGAAGTCTAATTAATTCTCCCCACCTCTTTCAATCTTCAGTCTCTCAGTGCTTCAGCAAAGCTGGAACCCTTTAGAGCTTTCTATCTATTGACTGAAATATCCTTGTTTATAAGAATGGCTATGTCTTCATCTTTTCAGCTGAGATTGCCTTAAAATGTACTAGTGCAGAGCACAGAGATAATGCTGGGGGAATAATAACTTCTTTTTTTTTTCTTCTTCTTTTTCTATGTGGTTATCAACTAGTGGTTTATTTCTGTAATTGCCTTTATTAGAGTCCTCGGTGCACAGTGGTTAATATTCAGGAATTATTATTATCTCTTTCAAAATTTAGAAATATCAACCTCATTGAGACATCCTGAGGTCTAGGGCTGTGAAGTGACTTATCCAAAATCATGCAGGGAAGGATTTTAAAGCTGAGATTCAACAGACCTAAATGAGATGCTCAAAAATCAGTGCCTAGCCCTGAAGTACCTCTGCAGGCTCTTTCTGGGGACAACTGCCACTCTTTGCAGACATCTCTGGAGGCAAATGCAGCCCTGAAAGGGCTAAAATCTGGTGTAGTAAGTCCCAGTGCACCTCTCTGGGTCATGCTGGAGGGATTTGCCCCTGATTTGGGCTAGAATGCCTCTGCCATTGCCCTGACAGATCCAACCCATTCCCAGCCACCAGCAGAGCCAAGGTGGCACAGGGCAGACACCCAGGACTTCACCAGGGCTGCAGCAGGCACAGGGGGCTCCTGTGCCACCTCGGGGTGATGATGAGGGTGCTGTGCACCTCCCCAGGAGCAGAACGATGCCTTAGGATTTTAGCTTTTATATTTTCCTTATTTGTAATGCTGCCATTCTTTAGTGTAGAACTCTAAACTCCACACACAGTGTGAGCTGCTGCTTCCCCAGTTTGGGCAGACACAACAATTCCTCTCCAGGCCTGGGGATCAAGGACCCCTCACTGCCTCAGGCCTGAGAGACGGAAACTAAAGTGAGTTGAGGGGAGCAAACTTGGGGTCAATGACTTCATTACCTGAAGCTGGAATTGGAAGATGAACCCCCAATATGCAAATGGACCAAACTCGTAAGTGTGAAAAGCCATAACCCATTGTCCATTTTGGGTGTAGCCACTGGGGAGCTTTGTCTGCCTAAAGTGTACCTGAAGGCCCTTTAATAAATATACCTGCTTTTTATTTCCTTAATGTTGTCTGGCCTCTGTTTTTAGGTAGCTCCAAAAGGCATCAGGGGGACGATGTGGTTTGTCAGGAGGTGGGTCCCACTGTCACCTGGAGCTGAGGTGGCAGTTCCCAGCTCTGAATTCTGCTGTGACTGTGAGCTTCTTTCCCTGGGTGTCTCCTGCAGACCTCTCACATCCTGTCCTAGAAAGCTGCCACAAGAACAGCCCTCACCTTGATGAGGGGCTCAGTGTGCTGCTCTGCTGCCTTGTAGCAGTAATATCCTTAGAAAAGTTCCTCCCCTTGTCCAGCCCAAGGACAAATGAGCTCTCTCTTTGTGCTAATTCAACAAGGATCTTGATTATTCTTGATTATTTCTGTGGGTGACATTTGTATTACTGGAGTTTGTTGTTTGCTCACAGCACACTCTCTGCTGCTGCAGCCTCTGTTTGTGCAGTTGATCTAAATGTTTCCAGATTTAAAAAGTTTTCAATTAATTCCTATTGACTCCTTTTAGATTTTAAGTAAAATTTATTTCTCCTTCTTGTGACTCTGGTGCTCCCAAAATAGTTGTTCAGTAAAAATAGCTCTTAATAACCCTGTGGCCCAAAGAGGGGCCCAGCCATTTCCTAAACACAGCACGAGGTGTTCTCTCTTGATTATGCACTCGTTATTGACAATTATTAATTATGTGCCGGTTATTACACCACTCTCTTGTTCTATTGGCGTGCTGAACATTTTAGAGAGGCAAAAGCCATTCCAAGAGGAATGGGTGATATCTGCTGAGCACAATAATTAATAACTCTATGATAATGATGTACATCTACTTAGCACTGAGCTCTGGAACACATAAGGAAGACCTAAGCTGGTTTCTCACCTTGATCAGTGCATGAAGGGGTGACTTTGGGATACTTCAAGAGCCAAAGGAGGAAGGTGATAATTAGTTACCATTAATTAGAGGACGTTACCCAGGCTTGGGTCTTCTGGGTTTTTGCAGTGTGGTGTTACACTTGGGTTTTTGAGGGACTCCAAAGACATCCCTGGGCATGCACAGCCACTCAGGCTTCCATGAGCAGGCTTGGTGTACCAGAAATGCAAAGTTGGAAAATCATGTCCATTGCCTGGTGTCTGAAGTTGGATCATTACACAAAATTCACTTTTGAAAAGCTTAATTCTCCTTTTTCCATGCCTCTTTGAGCACTCCAGTGGTGGAGACAACACAGAAACACAGCCTTGGCCATGGGGTTCTCTCCCTTTCCATCCATCCAGAGCACCAGGGCCAAGGGAACGATCCAAACCTCCCCCTGACAGACACACTGTAGTGAAAGGAGTCCCTTGGGATTTACACCAACACCCAAATTCTCCCCCCAAGACTCCTTTGGATCTGTTATGTGTGGATTTCCAGCCTGGTTGTTATTGGAATGTGCAGTAAACAGCCTCTCGCTGGCAAATATGAGATGCTGATAAGCTTCTGAGATCTATATTCCAGCCTTGAGATAACAATACAACAATTTTTTTTACATCCTAGAGAAAGAAAAAAATGTGACAAGCTGTTAGGGGAAAGAGATCAAGATATCTGCAAACATGAGTCCCTGTCCCTCCACTCCTGCCTCAGTCATTCCCTGGGTTCCACACTGGGGTGAGAGGAGTGTCCTGTTTCCCAGAGAGGGGAAACAAGGCATGGAAGCACCAGGGCTGGAATTGATTTTCCTCTGCTGAGCAATTACATTCCCAAAGTGGCCAAAAAAGCCCAAAATAAACAAACAAACAACAAAAAAAACCCCACAACCCAAACAAAAAACAAATGAGTCATAAACACCCCATTTGAATCTTTAAATGAATATCGGATTTTAATTATAGAGGTTTAATTTTTAGAACAGAATAGCTACTTTTGCCCAATTACTTCGTGGAACTTTTAATTAACTTTCAAGAACTTTCTCTAACTTAAAAAAATCTAATTAATAATACTTAGGGAACTATTAGCATAAAATAAGTCATAGAGGGGGTAGAGAACTATAAAGAAAATATTGAACAAAATCACTTGGAAGAAAAACTTGTTAATTCTAAAAAGAAAGGCAAAGTTTCCAGCTTTCCTAGTTCTGGCCTATAAAGAGCCTTTTTTTCTGAATGAAAGCATGAGGAAGACGTGGAAATCATAGGATTTAGAAGAGAAAAGGCTGTTATGTTGATGAGCTGCTTCAGAGATGTGGAAGACTGGGAGAGGGGATCTCTTTCACTCAGCAGAGGTTCCTTTATTTTGGGAGAAATATGACCCTGGTAGGTGAGATGGTTCTAGGGAGATAGGGAGTGAAGGGGTAAGGAATGGAATTGGGAACCCTCTTGATTTCTCTCCAAAGAGCCAAACCCCAGCTGTGGAGAGAGAGGCTGTGAACTTTTATTTTTTGCCACCCACCATGGGCTGGGAGGGTGGGGATGGAAGGGAGCCGCCAAAATCAGGTGTACAAGAAACCCTCCTGAGACATTCCACAGCCCTCCTGAGGGAAAGGCTCTGTTTATGCAAAATACACAAGCAACAGCAGGCTCAGAGCAGGAGCGGGGGACAGTGCTGTGACCTTCTGGTGCAGAAGGATATTACTGCAGGAGCCAAGAGGGAAATTAAGTCAGGGTACAAGGACACAAGGAGGGTAAAACTTGTTGCTTCAATAATAGAACAGCGAATGAGAGTCACTTCACAATAATATTTTGCCCAGGTCTTGTTCCAGCTGAGTTTTAAATTAACCAGTGGATACAGCTGTCAGCATTTCCTTTATGAGATTGCTCCTACACAAGAAATCCTCCACAGTCGAAGCAGCATGTTTGGAAATCTCTGTGTTTGAGTGTATAAAGGAGGCTGAGCCTGATCATCTCGTGCTCTGCCAACATTGCTTTGACTCAGCTAAATGTACCCAGAATTAAACTGAGACCTCAACAGCCTGGACACAGTGTCCTCTATGGCCAGCTCAGCCAGAGAGAGCTTTCACCTCAGTACCCCTCCAGGGAAGGAAGGATGCAAATGTGAAGATTTGAGCCATTCCTTTGCCTGGGGAGGGGTGGAACTGAGGTTTCCAGCCCCGTCTCCTAATGAGCTCTCTGTCCAGTACAGCTGAAAAGTAAATCAATGAGCAGGAACAAAGTACCTGAAACAGAAACATCCAACTTTGGATTTGGGACCTGCCTGAAGACCCCAAGGCCAGAAACATCCTGCTCTTCGCACTCTGCTTTTGCAGTCACCCCACAGGCTGTGCCCAGGCTGCCCCCAGCCAGCCTCTGAGAGCAGAGAACGGGATAAACCTTTCACCTTCCTCCTCATCCGTGCCTGGGCAGCAGGCAGACAGCCTGGGGGCACACCACTGACAGCCTGACAAAGCCTGTGGCTGTCACAGGGGGCCCTGGTCCCTGTCACCTGCCTGGTCATGACCGGGGTTTTCTGAAGCAGAACTGGGCCACAGCAATCCCTGTTTGGAGCAGGGATGTGGGGACCCTGCAGCCTTTGACTCAGGGTTCTGTTGTGATATCTGCTCAGCGTTGTCACCTCCCTCCTGTGCTGCAGCCCACACACACCGACCATGCAGACAAACTTCTGCTGTGGTGCCCAGCACTCACATTTCCCTTCTCTGTCCTCCTTTGCCCTCCTGTTTTAGCGGGTCTGCCTGTCCTGTCCTGTCCTGCAGGGCTGTAGGAGTAGGATTCTGGCTGGAGACCCACGGTGTGCCCAGGATTCTGTGCTCATGTCACAGGAGCGGCGTGTTCCCCAGGGAGCAGCGAGGCCTGGAGGCCCAGCCACAACCCAACAGCCTGCCTGAAATAGCTTTAAACCACTTGGCCCAGGTTTTGTTGGCTGCTTTTTAGGTTTCTTTCCCTCACCTTCTCCCACAGGAGATGATTTGGAGCTCACTCAGGTGAATCTGCACAGTCAGGAGGGGTGATGGTGATGTGTGAATGCCCTGCGCCAGGAAGGAGTACGAAGATCAGGAAGGCAAAGAGAGGAAAGCATCACCTTGAGCAAGTTCACACTTAAGTCCTACAAAAAGTATGATCCAGAGCCCCTGAGTGCACAGGACACATGCTGGACCACACTTATCTCACTCCTCTGACACGCTGGGAACTCAAGGATGTGTTTTTCTCTGGAGCTATGAAAACATGTCACAAAATCTTCTACTTTCCAAGTAGAAAGTAGAAGATTAGTAGAAAATTTCATTCCAAGTAATTTTACTTTTACAAGGAAAGAAAATCACCCCGAGCTCTTGAATAACAACTGCCACAATAATAAGAAAGGGAAAGAAACCTCAACAACACCCAAACGAGTTGCGATTCTCACATCGCTGCTAGGATATTCCAAATATAACCACGAAACACGGTTCTTAAGCCTGTGTTTATTACTACACAAATCTAGTTTAAAAACAGCTCTATAGGGGTTTGTGTTCAGCTGTAGAACAAGAGCAGAGTGAAAAAGGACAGTGTTGCCAGCAGAACTGTAGGGCTGCACTGACCTCCAGTGGAATTGGGAGAAATATTCCAGTGGCAGAGGCTTTTTCACAGCCCTCTGAAGCCAAAACTTGCCTTGCTTCGACCTTTATAGAGGCATGAAATTCATATAAGGATCAGGGAATTTATTACAGATTACTGTATACTTAGGATTAATACGTTAAAATACTGTAAGGGGATTTGTTTGGAATAACGTCTCCAGTTTAAGTCTAGCCTCATCAACTTTAAATTTAAATATGCAGGTATTAAGTGAAGCTTTCCAAAATCAATCAGCCTGAGGGCTTTTTTAATTGATTGAGGAGCAATTTTAACTCCCATTTTCCACTGCAGGAAATTGTTAAAGACGGTTTCGTTTCAGTTTTCCCATCCAAAAACCCTTTTCCTTTTGATTTGGTCACCTAATCACGGAACTCTAATGACAGCCGCGCTGTGACATTTCCTCTCGGCGCTTAGGAGGAGTCCTCCAAGGTCAGACGAAGGTGATGAAACAACGGAGTGGCACTTCTCAGCCCGTGTGGGGGTCACTGATCGCCCCAGCAGATACCAGGGAGACACGGCGTCCTTTGGTGTCCCGAGGGAAGGGGAGCACCCTGTGCCCGGCTACTCCCCACAGTGCCTTCACTTACCAATTCCACGGGCAGCCGAAGGAAGACCTGGCATCTTTCTCCTCGGGCCATGGCCAGCCCTGGTGGCTCCACTGGGCTGTTGTAGGAGCCGCACGTCCTGGGGCCGACGGGGCTGCCACTGACACGAGAAGCTCACACAGAAACAGCTCCTCGGTGCTGAAACACAGCCTTTGCTGAGAGCAGGCCCTTCCCCCTGGAACAGCTAGAGGGCCCTTCCAAGTCGGTCAGAAATTTTCTCTGAAGAGCAATTAGAGAGCCATTGTCCAAAGTGTGCTCAACAAGGAGGCGATGAAGACTTCAAAGGGAAGATGCAGAGCCTCTCGGCTTGAGAAAGCCACTCCAGAAACAAGCAAGGGGGAGTCAGGCAGGCAAGGGGAACTGAAAAGGGCAGGGAAACAAGAAATTGAGACAGTGCTCTGAATTTGGGGGGGTTTGGGTTGGTATTTTTGGGGGGAGGGTGGTGTAGTTATTTTGTTTTTGAAGGCAAGATTAAAATATTTCCATCCGGAATAGTCAAAGGGTGAAACAAAATGTTGTGGCTTTCCATTATTTAACCTTACTTAACCAGTTCCCAAGCACTTCATTTCAACCACTCTTCAAATGTGGGCCAGATTTTAAATTCAAATGGCAGTTGGACAAGCAGAAGGGTTTGATTTCCTGAAGGGCCTCCTAGGTCCTTCACGGTCTTTATTTTTTCTGCTCCCACCTCCAGCCCCCGTGTGTGCCAAGGGGCAGCAGGCCCAGGAGCAGAAAGGTGAGGTGTCACTCACTCACCCCAGCAGGCCAGCAAGGCTCTGCTTGCCCTCAGAATCCCATCACTTAGCACTGGCGCCCCCGAACAGAAGCATTGTTAAAACTCCCACTCATTTTGCATGTCCTGCTTAAGCCATAACTGGTCTGAAGCAAACACATTGTGTTCCATGTGACACTGGAATCCTTCTCTGTGACTTGGGCTCTTGGCTGCTGCTCTGCCACTGGTGGCATGGGATGCTCACAGACATGATCACACAAGGAAAACCCATAATTTCCTTGCTGGAGTGGCAGGAGCAGAGGTGTATTTGCTTGGTTTATATTTCAGAAGTGTATTTTCTGGTATTTTACAGCAAAAGGAGTAGATGCAAACCTGCCTCAGGAAAACTGGTGGCACAGAAAATTCCAGCCCAAGGAATTTTGGCAAAATTATAATCAACTGCCAGCAGTGTTTTTCTAATGAAAGGTGTCAGGTGATTTCAATAAGTACAAATGCCATTCCTCCGTATAATTGACTGTGAATATGAGTTAAGATATATGCCAAATTATTTACATGCCTAGTGACTTTGATTTTATGAAATACTCTAGTCCATGTCTAGCAGAGTCTTCAAGGGAATTTTTTATCCCCCCTCACAAGCAGTAAAAAATTGCAGATGAGATTTCTTGATATTAATGCTATCACAGAGCGAGAGAGTAACACCCAGCAGGTGGAGAGACACTGTGCATGTAACACCCTGTGTGCTCACTGGGACTTGTTTGTTCAGCAGGCAGGACTTGTTGCTATAGAATGGGTCCAGCTGTGACTTTTCACAGAAATCCTCCCCACATGGCCAGAGCAGCCTGAAACACCTTCTCTCCTTCTGGGTACAAACCCAACTGCCCTGGAAAGGCCCCATGTCTCCATAAAATCCCATTGAGTCTTGAAAGAGGAAGATGCTCCTCGGTGTCTTTGGAAGCTGCCAAGTTGTAATGCTTCTGGTGTTTCTTGGGGATGCATGAAAAATATCAGTTAGTGAAGCAAAAAAACCAGGACCTTGAAAAAATAAAGAAAAAAAAAACCAAACACCAAACAAACAAACAAACCCCCAGATTTATCTTCTAAAGATTGTTCTCTGTGAAGCTTTGGGGATCCAGGTGCTGCCTCTCCCTCCTGTGGCACAGGGGCAGAGCAGGAATGCTGCTATCAGGTGCCTCAATTAAAGGCATCACCCAAATTCCACTCACTTCTCAGAAGGGAAAACATTCCCGCTTTTAATCTGTTATAGTTTCTCCTTGCACTCCTATTGTAATGCAGCTAGTGCAGTGGCTTTATATAATCTATCATATCTTAATTAAAAGGTCAGCAGCTTTCCCTTGGACTTTGTTCATTTGGGTTTAGTAGCACCAAACTAAAGCAATTGGACATTATTGAAAAAACATGTCTTGATGGCACTGAACCAAGACTCCTGACAAATAAGTTGGCAGAGAACATCACAAGTGTGACCATTCATCATGCTCTGCAATAGTTATTTGTTTCAAAATGTCAGATTTTTCCACAGATCAGAAGTTCCCTTTCTGTCTCTGTTGCAAAGTCCTTCAGCTGAGACCTCCCCACACTGAGCCTTGTAGGAATGCACAGATCAGCAAGACCTGTCAAGCGCTACTGAAAGCATAAACAAAGTCATGGAAATTATCCTTAGAAAGCAGAAAAATATGGATGCAATGTTATAAAATTGTTTGCTGAATGTTGAACAACGAGGTGAACCCTCCAGCCCAAGCATAAAATATCTCAGTTATACAAACCCCAGATTCATTATTCCCACTTTGATGCACACAAATACTGTGTGCTGTGATTCCTCCTCCCACGTGGCTTTTCTCCTTAGTTTCACATGGAAAACTATTTTTGGGGTAGAGATTTGGCCCATCAATTTGTAGTTGTGAAAATGTGGGAGAAGAGTAAATTAGAAAAATATTTTCTCCCTTGAAAAAGTTGCTTGGTTTTGTTTGGTTTTTTTTAATTTAAATATTTATTCTTTTGATTCACTGTTTTTAAAACCCAATTGTTTATTTCCAAAGCCCCACTTATCAATGCCACATCGGGGAGTAAAGTGCTCTCCACCAGTTCATGGTCCTCAAATGCACGGGTGGGGTTTTATAAAGGAGTTTGTGGTTGAGGTTTCCGTGTCCATGTGGAGCTGGGGGGATGCTGTTCCTGCAGCCCAGGGACGTGGTCAGACTGAACTCCCAGGACAGTTCTTTGCCATCCTATTGAGCAGTTCTGGAAGCTGGCTGAAGCTGCAATGACCTTTAGGCAAACAGTCAAGACTACTTATAGGCAACGAATTTCACTTGCAGTCACATTAGGAGTCGAATTCTAAGGGTTAGATTGCCCCATCAGAGAGCTAGAACAATATCCTGCCACGCATTCCCCATCAAGAGCAATCAGCATAGCTCTGAATTTTGTAGCTGTTTATAACAAACTGCCCATAAACAAGCTGCAGACCCAGGCAGGAACCTGAGATAACAAATCAATTGGAGCAAATCTCAGCAACAGCTTCTGGACAACTCATGGACGGGGAGGAAACAAAATTAATCAGATAAATTATTTGCTCAGTTCAGGTGGAAAATGTCAAACACTTCAAAACTAAGCTTTTGGCAGCAGGATTGCTGTTCCCGGATCTATTTAAGGTTTCTGCCTTTTGCATTTGTCAACAGGGCTGGGAAGTGAGTGTGTTTCAGGGGGGTGATGTGCCATGCTGGACATGCAGGCACGGCCCCTGACTACCCCCAGCAAGGGTGCAAACCCCTTGGGAAGCAAAATGCTGCTCCCTGGGCTGAGGGAAAATATTTCTCAGCAGCTCGGAGTTGAGCCTGACAATATTTCTGTCTGAACTGATTTTTCTCCAAAAGGCTTTGACTGCTGATTTTCTAAGGGGTGTTTCAATGAGATTTATCTACTCTATAGAAATATTAACTCTGTATTTTGAAATTCCACACAAAATTATTTTTTTCTCACTGGAAGTTGGAGTATTTCTATTCTGGGACATTGTTGCAGTGCTGAGGAGAGGGATAGCCCAGCTGGCATCTGTTCCCTCTCCGTGTGGTCATAGTGCACCCCAGCCAAGCCTTGGCTTCCACACTGGCACATTCCAGACCCTGGTGCTCCCATCTCTGCCACAGCACCCAGGGGCACTGCAGGTCTGGGGGTTCATTCTGGAAGATTTTCTGTTGGTGATTTCTATTTTCCTCCAGAGTCAAACCACACTTGCTATAAACCAGGACAACAATGCTTTCACCTGGAATGATTGTGGCTTTCAGTGAAAAAAAAAAACAACAAAAAAACAAAACAAGAACCTACAAAAAATCCACATGAAGAAAAACTCTCCATAAAATCTTACAGTATTGACATGGATGCTATAAAAAAAAATAAAAAGGTTTTGCGAAAGGAGAAACAAAATTTATTAGTTGCACACCTTGTTTCACTTCAAATCTAATCCTGAGGTGTAAAATTTTTCCTCTTGCAGAGGATCAGAGTAACAGGATCAGAATTCCTGCAAATCCCATTCTCCTTTGTGTCCAGGGTGAGCAAAAAACAGGACTCTTTATCCAGGGGCTTGAAATCAAAAATGTCAAAGAAATATCAAAAAAATTGTAAGTTTGGCAGGCCCCTAGTGTGTCTCACCAGCTTGTGTCACTGGCAGCTTCAGCTTTCACCTGAGACTTGGTAACATTTAGTTTAGAACACCGGTTTGAAGGAGAGAGATGAGCCTATGAGGCTTTTATCCTCAAAGTAAAACCAAGATTTGCTGATAATTTCTCCCAAGCAAGCAGCTGTGTAGGCGAGTGAGGAAACAACTGTCCACTTTCTCTTACTTGAGGAAACTGGACATTATAAGGTTCCAAAACAACCTGGGTCTTTCCTTAGAAATCCTTTGTACCATATTTCAGGGAAAAAATATTATCCCTGATAATTAAAATAATATTAAAATAATATTAAAATAATATTATAAAATAATATAAAATAATATAAAATAATATTATGGTTAAAGCTGTGCTGAAGTGAGTGCTTAGCTGAATCAGAATTTGATTCCCACCCACGGGGCAGGATTACAGTTGGAAGGGAAGGGATGGATCATCTATCCCTGCCCTGGATGGTTCATTTGTCCCTGCCCTGGATGGATCCACACCCACAGGTGAGCGCTCTTGGTGACAGTGACACTGCCAGCTCTGCACATCCCACAGCCCCAGAGTTATTGGAAGCTCTTTCTCAGGTTGGAGTGCAGGGTGTTCAGTGTTTATTGTGTTCCTAACAAAGTCTGTTATCAGCGACTTTGGAGTTTGTTGCTATCTTAGACTAATCACAGTAATGAAGTCATTGAGTGGAGCCCTTCTCAGGTGGCATTTACCATTGTTTGCTGCAGATAACATAAAGCTTTCTGATTACAGTTGGCTTTTATCACTTCAGAGCAAATCTACTCCACTGAAATGTGCTAATAAAACCCATGGAAGCGACAAACTGGAAAGAAGTGTTACAGCTATAAAGGAACATGAGGGAAAATGTACAGCTTTTGCCACTGTTATAATTTTCAATTTATTAAGATCTAACAATTTTTGTAATATGGTGCTATTGCTGGGGGTTAATTTAATCTTCTCTAATACCAGGCTTCAGTCAGTTTTCAGTGTCAATTTAGATGTAATGCATATGTTCTGCATTGTAATCAGAGAAAACCCCTCCATGGGCCCATGACCATATGGTTTCAACAATCCAAGAGCAAATGTCCAGCACTTTACACGTTCATTTATGAGATTAGCTCCAGCCTTTAAACACATAGATCCCAGGCAGGATCTTGGGCGTTGTGCCTCTGAGGAGAGAGTGGCTGCCACAGGGAAGCACTGAGAGCCACTCTCCTGTGCTCCCCTTGGAAAACCACCCACAATTCTGCTCTCTCTCACTGCATGGACCCAAAGTCAGGGTAGAGAACTGGATTAAATCCTGAGGTCTTCATCCAATCTTTGCTGAAGACAGCAGCTGGTTTGTACGTGTAAGAGTAATGTAAAAATGTAAAAATGTAAAATCCAGGAAAGATTTTATGTTGCCACTTAAGTGGCCAAAGAGAGCAGCCAGACAGCCACCTACATACAGTATAGAGAGGGGAAAGCTGAATCCAAATGGGCCAGTGCAGGAGACAGACATTCTATGTCCTCCACATATGCACACAGGATATGTGGAGATTTTATATCTATAATCCCCCAAAATAAAGAGTACCAAACGTAGAGTCTGCTTTGCATGACAGACACTGGCCTGGCCAAGATTTCAACCCTCATCTTTGCCTACAAGTTCTCTCTTGCAAATGAAGGACATCAAACCTCTCCTGTACCCACCTCCCTGATTGATACCTGGCTCCATTCTGCCCTGCTCTCCTATAATCTGTGTTGTTGTTTTCTTCTGAAACATTCAGCTCCTTCTTGCTGTCTTTTGATGTGCTCCTGTGCAGTTAAAGCATTCATCTGACAGCAAAAGAAGGAGTGGAAAAGCAAGTTACTTGAACACACTTCCCTTCTTTGGAGCATTGTAGGTTTCTGGATTGATCTCAACATTGTTCAGCCTCTGTGATCAGAGTGTATATTCCATTACCATCTCCATGTCTATCTTGGGGAACATGTTTCCTCATCCATGGGAGCCTCCTGGCTCTTCTCCCACCCTTCACTTTCTTCCCTTCCTGGGGATGCTTTTAAGAAGGGAGAAGAAATGGGGATTTAAGAGGAGACAGCAGATCTCACATCTCTGGTATGCTCAGCCTGACATAACTGGCTCCCTCTGTCCTGACAGAGCAGATGGAGACATTGAAAAGATCCAGTGATTTAGCGAGGTCACTGGAGAGCAAAGGGGCAGAGATTGAATTTAAGTCTAAAACACTCATATTCTTCCCCTCTCCCTCTGGTCTCTAATGAGAGCCCCAAGTGTGGAGACAGGGATGTCAGAGGTACAAAATGGAAAGGCAAAATGTCTGCAGCATTCTGTCAAAACCCTTGCACAGAGATCATTCACCGTTCAGGCACCTCTAGGAGAGGCCATGCAAGATCTAGCAGCAATTAATGAGATTTCCAAGGCAGTGGGTAAATTAGATGCCAGCAGAGAGACTTTCAGCTTCCTACAGGCTCGGGGGCAGTGAGGGGTGGATGCAGAACTGCAGCACACCAGGGAGGGACAAAGGTGTGCCACTCCCTCCCTCAGCCCCACAGCTCCTGTCATGAGCACCTCCACACGTGCTGTGTAATCCAGGAAGGGCTGCAGGATGCTGTTTGTGTGGCTGGTGTGATAACGAGTGGTACTGTGCAGGGCTGGACTGAGTTACAGTGAATAAAGAGAGGAAAACATGGATCATCTCTGAATCTCAGTGACTGGGGCTGGGAGGGAGCAGGAAATGGCAGAGCCTTTGAATGCTCCACCTGCCAGCCCGTGTGTCCTGTTCAGGGCAGGCTAAAAGGCATTGCTTCCTGCTGAATCAAGATTTCCCCTTGAACTCCCTCCAGAATCTCTCCTGCATTTGCCACAAGGCAGGTCTCAGGGTCGTTCGTAACAGAACATCTTCATCCTCCCTGTCTTCGTCCTCCCTTGAGGGCTGCAGGTGAGACTGGGAGGGGTGGGCAGGGCAGCCCAGGGGGCTGAAAATGATCGAGCAACCCCACAGAGGGAACCCCGGGCACAGAGATCTGTGGGCAGAAAGCCAGAGATGGAGCTGATAAACTCAGTTCTGTGCTCCAGAGTCCAGGTGGACACAGAGGGCAGGACATGTGTGTCTCCTCCCTTCGATTTCCCAGCTCAGAGCTGCCTTGTGAGCAGATAATGAGATTAATGCAAATGGGTACAGTGAGTTATACAACATATAGATACCCTTCACACAATGATGGACACCTTCTGCTACCGTTTATTTTTCTAGCAATCATCAGTAGCATTAATAATAATTAAATCTCAGAGGCTGTAATGAATAATACATAGCAGTATTCTAGTTGCAAAACAAAAAACACCTTTAAAGATTTTCTCCTAAGCTAACATCAATGCTTGTTTCTTGCAGTGATTTATTTTTTGTGATGTATTAAGCACCTTTAAAGTTTGCAGTATTGAAACATGGATAGTACTGAGTCACAAAATAAACCCTAAGAACAAAGAAAGGCAGGTGCCACTAAGCTGAGCATTTTTTATTTGGGCAGAGATGAGCAGTCACAGAGGAAGCTGGAGCAAAGGACAGGAGTGTGAGGGGCAGAGGGGACATTGAGCATAGCAGGGGTTGAATCCTGTTGTGTGACCTTAGGCACATGGATTAGGCAAGAAATCCATCTCTTCCCAAAGTCAGGCACTGAGCTGGGGCTGATCAGTGAGGCTTTCCAAGCCATGGAGAAGGCAGGACTGGAGAGATTTGTGCCTTCCAGAAGGGGGTCAGTGGCTTTTGGTGGCCACAGTGATTTGGGCTGGTGTTACCTGTGCAGGTATCTCAAGGCATCAGTCAGGTCCCAGTCACAGTCCTGCGAGTCAATGTCATTTTCCCATTTACAAAAGAGCAAATCCATCTTCCTTCCAACCACTGTGCCTACAGAGCTGCAGGAGAAGAATGGCCAAATGTCTCTATTTACTGCAGGATTTACCAATCTGGTCTCTCAGAAAGGCCTCCAAAGGGTCATCCCTCACAAAATAGCCTTGGAATGCGATGGTTACTCAAGGACTGTGTGAAGAGAGACAGACATGGTTCAAAAGAGCCCTGACAGCTCTGACATGACCCCACTGCCTGTGCAAAACCCAGATCCAAGTTCTCTTCTGGACTTCTGCAGCCAGGAGGCTTTGTGGGAGGTCAACCAAAAGAAAACCTCAATGTGAACCTGGTCTGGGGAGCAGAGAAAGGGCTGATTTTTCTCCCTGATACCAGATCAGACAGCAGAATTGCCTACTAAAGGAGCAACTCGTTTAATCAGTTTAATCAGATATCACAGGGATAAGCAGGAGATGAACAGCCCCACACCACAGCTATGAGCAAAGCATGAATAACACAATGCCCCAGCAACGAGCTCAACAGCAACAACCCAAAACCACAGCAGAGAGCTCAGTATGAATAATCCAATACCATGGTGATTATCTTAGCATGAACACTGTGATACCACAGCAATTAGCCTGGCATAAATAACCCCAAATCCCGGCAATCAGCATGGCATGAAAAATTGCATCCTCTACCAAAACCCACAGCACAGCAAAGGCAGGAAGGAGACAAGTGGAAGAACGTTGATAGGAGGTTATTACTGCATGGGTTTATACTGCTTTGGAGCAGTCCGAGTTTGTGCCTGTGTAGGCAGCAGAGTGAACATCTGCAGTCCCTCACAAAATCAGGGTGATGATTTTGAGGCACAGTGCTCTGGGGAGAGCAAAAAGCACTGGAGGAAATTAGGTGGGTTGGAGGTATTTTTAAGCAGGTGGGATGAACTCAGACCTGTAGTATTCTCCGAAACACTCACTGCTCCTCTGATTGTGCTCCCAACAAAGTCAGGGCAGTGACAGGACAAGGGTGAATGGCTTGCAGTTTAGATTAGGTATTTGGAAATATTTTTTTCCTGTGGCAAGGCCCTGGCACAGGGTGCCCAGAGAAGCTGTGGCTGCGCCTGGATCCCTGGAAATGTCCAAAGCCATGTTGGACAAGGCTTGCAGCAGACTGGGACCGTGGAGGTGTTCTTGCCCATGGCAGGGGGTGGGATGAAGATGACCTTTAAAATCTCTTCCAACCCAAACCCTTCTGGGATTCCACAAAGAGTAACCCCTGAGGCCCAGGGCGTGGTGGGCAGCAGCTCCTGCAGGGGTGCAAGTGATGGAGCTGGAGCTCAGGAATTCCTCCTGGGGGTCCCTCTGGCAACAGTGCCCTGAATCCTCCTGCCAAATCCTCCTCCAGAGATGGACCTGGCAGTGTTAACACCCTGACTCCACTTAACACAGGAATGCTGAATTTATATGTGAGTCACAAATACATCTTTTTATGCACTCTTAAAAACCAAAAGCATAATTACCAAGGTCAATATATAATGTTTATTTCCTTTATAATAGACATTATAATTTCACTTCATGGAAAAGCAACTGTATGCATAAAAATAATGACAAATATTAAAGTCACAAAAATAATGGAAGCAGATCACTCTACTAATCCTAAATTTAAATGCATTAATGATCTCTGTAACATTAAAGGTCTGATAAGCCAAATTAAGTTTCTTGTAAGCATAATTAATCTTCTTTTTCAATGGAGATATTACAAGGGAGTTAATTTGAATCCCAAAGGCATTTCTAAAATTGAATTATATAGATAAAGCAAATATTTGACCTTTTACTGATAATTGCTATAAAAATCAACATGCAAATGAAGCTTATGAAAACCTCTCCTGAAAATGGTATTATTGGGGTAATAAAATCCTCTATAAGCAAAATGCCAATCATTTATGCCTTAAAAGAGAGGTAACCCCTACCTTAACCTATAATTTGAGAGTATTAAATTACAATAGTGAGGTCTGTGTTTATTAACAAATAATTGAATGGAATCAAACAGAAATGATTATGTCAAATGCGGGGATTATCTGGTTTTATTCATAGGTCATTAAATTTAAAAGACTGCTGGTGTTGGCTCACCTTCTCTTCTGAAACGATTTTTTAGTGTCATTAAAAGACGGTGATATTTATTGATTTAAATTATCCTCTGACTGGAAGAGGCTTTTTCATGGCACTGAATCAGGAGAACTTTGAAGAAAATTCCAGTGTGGAAACAGCATTCACTCCTACATCACAAACTGCAAAAGACTCACACAGCTGGAGATTCACTGGCTGAGTTTAGGACCAGGAGGGTGTCTCAACCTCTTCTAGTAAGCATGGAACACTCTGGCTGCTGGGACTTTCAGGAGTGAACCACAGGTCATCAAACAAGTAACAAGGGCAGCCAGGGAAAGGCGCTTTTTTTGCCAAGGTTTTGAATTAAAATGACCAGGATGTCACTTCCTTGAGTTCGCACAACACCAGTAGCCAGGGGTTGGTCTGTGCTTATGGTCACACATCCCTGCATGGACTCAAGAGTCCAACAGGATAAGTCTGGTGTGAAATTAAACCTCACTGTCACCAGCAAGGTTCCTATTATCCAAACTTTTGGCACATGGATAGGCCAGGAAGTAAAGGAAAATCTTTCCCATGCTTTGAGCTGCCCCATCCAACACAAATCTGAGGCCCAACAAAGCACTGGAACTGAACTAAAGCTCATTTTGTAACCATTCTTCTCCTGTTTTCCTACTAATTCAAGGGTTTTGATCTCCAGAATGGTCAACCAAGAACCTCAGCATGCTCTGAGTGTCCATCTCCAAACTTGTGGAGCTGCTCAAGCAGAATTGAGTTATCCAGCACAGCTTTGGTCTTGGTACAAGGTGTAAAACTCCCTTGTGACACAGCCAGCACCAGGCAGGACAACCAGAGCTGTGCAGACCCTTGGATTGGCTCGGCTCTCTGGCCATACTAAGAAGCATTTCAGAGCCTGGCAGCCAAAGAGGCTCCCCAGCCCCTCAGGCTCTTTGGAAATATCTACCCGGGAACACCCAATAACCTGATTTTGCCCAGGTCTGTTTTTGGCTTCAACAGCACTAATAGAAGATGCTCTCCAGTAGCAATTTGACTCTGCTCAAGGTCAGGAGAACCCTGCAAAAGAAGAATCCTTTATTGAGAGACTTTTCCCAGACAACATTAACCAGTCTATTGTATCTCAAGCCCCTGGTCTTCAGATATAATTGCTTTATTAAATGTCACAAATGTTCATTTGACTTAGATGGTGTCTGTGTCTCTCTCTCTCAGAAAGGGAGAATCTTAATTTAGACACAGAATATGGGCCATTTGCCATTGAATTCAAAGCAAATACCCCACCTCTGACTCCAAACTCAGTCTCTTATGTTGGAATGTTTGCAGTAAGGAACGTTTAAATGGCCTGATACAAAGTAATTTTCTTTGTCATTATTACACTGGAGTTTTCTATCTCTCTGATTAGATTAGAATTGAATCTGGTTGAAAGAAATTGAATTTGTACATTTCCCTAATGATACGATCTTCAAACACTGAACTTTCTAGTACCAATTAGTCTGCCCTGATTGGGAGGAACCTTCAGAGATGTCCCTATTGATGGGAACAAGGAATGAAAATCTGTTGAGGAAAGCGATGATCGATTGATAAGCTGCCACCTGCATAAACACTCTCAAGCTCCTTTCAGGTGATTGCATTTTGGGCATCTTCAGAGCTTCTCTGAAGCTGGTGGCTACTGAGGAACTGTTCTGTGCTGTGTTTGTGGAAAATTCACACCCTTCATTCTGGTGGTCATGGTCAGTTGCAGAATTGCTGTGACAAGAAAACCCTGACTTGCACTTGGTTGAATTTTGGAGTTTTTTCTGGCAGTAGGAAGCTGGTTTAGTGTGCTGGGGCTTGTCAATCCCCTCTCAGAGCAGCTGAGTGTCCCTGTGCCCAGTGTGCCCGTAGAAACTCCATCCAGGAGTGTTCTCTTGGACACTCCTAAGCACTGAAACACACATTTGTTGTTGCACTTTATTTTCTGGGCATAGAACCCTCCATCTGTTCCTGTTCACAAACTGAAAAGAAAAAAACCAACAATTTTGTACTCTCGTGTGCCAGTTGACTGCCTTTTCTCAGTAGGAACCATTTCTAACTTCAAATTAAACAACCCAGCTCAAGATGGCAAAGGGCACCTGGGTGACATCTCCTCCAGCAAGGAGCAGGGTACAAATGTGTGTACACAAGTGAGTGTGTCAGCTCAAAATAATGGTCAAATAATGAGTGCCAGCTCTCAGCCTGTCACTCCTGTCAACTGAGTGTGACCCCTCTCTGGCGGGCATTGCTGAGGAGGGACAGGGGAGGGCTGGTGCAAAGCACAGGGGAAAAAGCACAGGACTGTTACAGGCTAGGGGTTGTCAATGAGAAGTTAATCACGAGTATTCAAAGGAGAGGAGATGGTTTCTGAAAGCCACCCTGCGCTAAACGATTGCTGAAGTGATGTTAAATGAAGGTGGTTTTGCACACAGATGTATTTACCCCTCTGTGAGCAGAGGAATCACCTGGCTGGGGCTGGGGTTTGTCTTCAAGCCAGGAGTGGAAACGTGAAGACAGTTTTAGTGACTGCTTAAATGGAATGCATTTTTATATTGAGAAGTTTTGTTTCAAGGAAACATCTATCAAAAGGGAAAACAAAATTTTAGCAAGCAGAGGCACTGTTAGATCAGAACCCAAGAGATGAAGTGCAGGATCAGTGTTAGTGGAAGACTGGAAACAAAATAGGAGAGCTCCAACTTTGAAACATTTGGCTTCATTACTCTTCATTACTCCTCAAACAATCAGAGCTGCCTCAAGTAATCTTCACACAGGGTTTCTTTCCCCCTGTTTTGAACATTATTCCACAGGGACGCTCTCTGAACTAGCTCACATTCAGGCTGCCTTTTAAACTGACATATTGTAGGGAAAGCTTCTGCAGTCCCCAGAAACCAGACATGGCCCTGTCTGGATGTTTGTCAGTGTGTAGTACAGCAGTAGCATTAAAAAAAATAAAATAAAAATAGCTGTTCCAAATAAAATGAGCAGCTGGTGTTCATCTGTAATCAACAGAGAGAGGGAGAGGTATTCCAAGGGGTGACTCACCAGGAGATATGTCTGAGATAAGGCTGTTCAATGGACTTGTCCTCATCTCACAAGCTGTAGAGGGGCATGGATGAGTAGCATAGTGGTGGATGGCAGTAGTCAGATAAAATTAATCCATTCAAAGTGGCTAATCCCTTCCAGATGGCTTAGGGGATGAATAGAATTCCACAAAATTGGAGTCTGAGCGAGGAGTCAGTGAGCACCCTTTAGCTTTAGAGCTGATGGAGGAACAGGGGCTCTTGGAGCAGGGGAACATGGCCTTTGCAGAGCTCAGGGGACAGGACACATCTCTGTCCCCCAGCAAAGGCAGGGCCAGGAAATCCAGTGGCAAAACTCCTAGCCCCATTTGTACATCCTGGCCCTCCAAGGGCTCACCCCATGAGTTCTGCACAGAGGGGCCACCTCTACAGTTCATGGTCTCTGCCTGATCCAGGAACCCGACATTCGGCAAGCACCAAGGGGGAATTCTGCTCTGCTTTCTCTGTGGTGGCCTTTTCCTTGTGATCCCTCTTGGAGGGACAGTGGCTTTTGCAAGATGGCTGGTCTCTCATCACAGGCACAAAGACAGATCCCAAATGATCTCCCTCTCAAGACAGCATTAGTGACACTCATTTTTAGCATCAAACAGTGGCTTTGCAGAGGCTCCAGCTCAGAAGGTAATGAATGGTTGCTCGAGGAAGCTATTTTTGCCAGCTGTTGGCAGTAGTTATTTTGCTTTTAATTGTGCATTCACATGCCTGTGTCTGATAACAGTGGCTGCTGTGGAAAAATGCAGTTTCATGAATAATAAATGTTCCCTTGGAAAAAACCTCCACTCTGTTTTGGATACCAGGAACCTCCTGATCCACTGTTGTCAGCTCTGCAAAGTCTGGTATTCAGCAACACATTTAGCATCCTCCTGAATAATGATAATTCATCTGTGTTCACTTCACTAAAGTATCATATTTTATGGGAGTTAATTAAATGGTGATTTGCACTTCCGCTGAACATTAAACATTTAATGCAGATGCTCCAGTCATTGCCTGAGCTCTAAAGTGGGAAATGCCTTCAAAACTTCATATTTCCTTAAGAGCTTTAATGATGCTAGATCAGGCTATTTGCATACATATGTATCCAGGCATATTTTATACCAGCATTTACTGCAAACAAACCCAGATTTCCTCTTGCCATGTTCTCAAGAATTCAGGGTGGGACACACAGACTGCAGCTGAAGGGTCCTCTCTGCATGATTTGCCCCTGCCACCATCAAATTAATGGGCTCATTAATGAGAGATTTTCTAGGCAGGCATTACAAAGAAACAGTTATCTACAGCGGGTTGTCTCTCCTATAATTTAGAATAAGTTAATTGGTAATAAATTAAGAATGCTAAAAATTAATTCTTGTACAGAAGGAGTGTGGCTTATATGCACTGCTTTCAGCTGAAGTGTCACAGTAAATCCTCTGTAAGTAAATCATTACTGGGATGGAGGAGGAAGAGAAATTAATATTAATGTGCATTGGAGGGGATGACACAGAGGTGAAATGTAAGGCAGCCTTTGGATGGGTGTGCAGGGAGGGCTTTTGCTTCCTGAAATATGAATCCTCCTGGGAGGCAGGGACAGCACACAAGTGACTGTGGAGTGTCTTGCATCCTTCATGCTGTGGGGAGCCCTGATAAATCTCCCTGCTCTGCCCAAACCCTGCTGCAGCCCTGGGGAGGGCTCTACTCGCTGAGCAAACCCATAGATGTCACACCTTGCCTGGCATCACTGCCCCAGGACTGCCACCACGGGCTCTGTGGACAAGTGGTGCAGAAATGAGCCCCCACTTTAACAAAATTTGGCAGATTTTTTCCCCTATTCCCCTTAAAATAAAATGAAATTGGAATCATTTCTTGTTTGGGATGTAATGTGTAAAAGTGAAACTTTTTTATTTTAAGTCACATGTTTTCAGCTGAGGCAAAAAGAAATGTTTCAACACATCTTCAAAAGAAAAGAAGTTTCCTTCCCTCCACTGCCAGCAACAATTTGAGAAGAAAAAGGCAAGTTTCCTCTTTAAGTTGTTCCATTAATAACACAGCATCTCCCAGGTGCCAAATTGCTTCCCTCCTCCCAAATTCACATAACTTCAGTTTGAAATACAAGAACCTCTGATTTTTCATTCTACCCCAGGATTTTCAGATCTAAACATCTTCCAGCCCTTACACAATCATTTCCCTCAAAAAAACCCCAACAACAACAACCAACCAACCAAACAAAACCCCAAACAAACAAACCACCACCAAAAAAACCCAAAACCACAAAAACAAACAAAAAATCCAAACCTGAAAGCAGTTTTTGCTGCATATAACAAATGTTCTTAGAGTACCAGTTATGCTTTAATGTACATTAATTTTAGATCTCCTTGCCCTTTTCCAACTAAGCCTGTGCCTAGAATTTTTTTTAGGCTATGAAAAATTATTCACAGATATGTCAAGCATTAAGTTAGTAAATTAATATAGGTTTGAATTAAATTTGTTTTAGCAAACTACTGTTATAAAGAGCCTAGTGTAGCATGAATTATTATCCAGATTTATGCTCAGCATCTGACAAAATGTTGAGCTACTTTTTCAAGTATCCCTTAATTCTAAATAAAGGCAGAACCGTGCCGTTCCCACATGGCAATTCCCAACGCCAGCTTCACACTGCATCACATTTTTAACTTGGTGCAGTGGCTACCACTGATATCTCCCAGCTCCAGGTGCTTCAGCAGGGGCAGTGTTGCAGCAGGTCTCTTGTTAGAGGGTAGAAATGAGCCAAGACACAGAATTCTTGCTTATCGCAGCATGAAAAAGACCCTGGTTTATTCCTCGTCACAGCTCAGCTATCCGGATTCCAACCACTGACCGACTCTGCCTGCAGCAAGCTCCTGCTGTGGGTTTCCCTGGCAGCTTCTGACTGCTGGTTATTTCCTGCTCAACTCTGACTGCAGGCTTTTACCTGCCTAGACTGTGGCTGCAGGTTCCAACAACAAGAACCTGACTGCAGCCCCAGACTGACCTCACAGCAGTGATTCTCTCTCCCCAGGATCCTGCTTCATGATCCTCCAATTCCCTCTCCCTCAAGGTTCTTCCATGACTCCCTGACCTACCCACCCTCCCCAGCTAATTCACTCCCTTTTATGACACTTATATTTTTGGATATAGCCATGACTCATCAGGGGTGAGGCTGTATTAGGTAATTAACACATCTATTACTTGTCAGGGACGAGGTCACCTGTACTCCCTCTCCTACAGGGCAGGAGATGGAGACAGAGCTGCCCAGCGCAGGCTCTGGGAGGAGGGACAAGGTTCTTGCATTTCTGTCCATCTGAGGAGCAGGCAGCTGATAGAGAGAGTCTAAAGTACCCAAAACTGTGATGGCTGAGGTCCATCTCCTCTTCCAAAGGTGAAATTATAGAAAATCTGTTTTCCTCTCTTGTTAATCATGGCAGCTTAGGGGATAGAAGACAATCCTCACAGCTGACAGCTTCCACCCCTGTGACGGAGGGTCACACTTGTGGCTGCTGTTAGGAGTACGAAAGGACGAGGCAGGCAGCAGGAGGTTAAGCAGGAAAGCTTCTACTTTATTTTTCTGACTCCATATATATACAATTTTACAGACAGGCCAAGATTGGCTACACAGGTACACATCTTTGACCTCGTTGGTAAACATCACTATCAATCATCTTTCTCCTCCTAGAGAGGAGAAGTATGTATACAAAAGATATAATTTCTAAAAACATACATAGTTTACTTGAAGCTGTGGGAGAACAAAATGCAAACAGTGAAAAGCAGGCAAACTTGAGGCAACACACCCCTGCTTGAAAACACAAGGAGCAGAATAGAGGGTTTCCAGTGGGATCTGTGCATAGGACCAGCTCTGCTTCTCCAGGAAGGAGCAGGCAGCAGCAGCACAAAACTCACACACCATTCACACCAGGAACTGCTCCTCTGGTGGGCCCCAACCTCTGATTAAACCCTGCCCAAGCTGAGCTCCAGCCTCCCCCTGGAAAGGAGCCACAAGTACATTGCACCAGCAGCACAGATTTACAAGGAGCAGATGAAATTGAGCCCTACAGTAGTTAATTATAATTAACAAAGCTGGAATTGCACTGGGCTTTGAGCTCTATATCAATGCTAAATATCTCATTACCAGTGAAAATATTTATGTCTCGTGGTCTTTATCAAAAATGCAGGCTCACAGTTAGTGTGTCCTGGGCCAGAAGGTGGATTCTAAGGAGAAAATGAACAGCATGGGATAAAAGGCTGGCAGCCCCACAGGATAAAATTCCTTACTGCACATGACCCCAGTGATGGAGGGAGAAATGAATGTACAGCAAATGCACAGCCTGGGGCTGCAGAATTATGGTCTCTGTAGGCAAACCCTTCCCACTTTTCCCCCTGTGTTTCCTCAGGGCCAGATCAATCCTGGGCTTTCACAGCTTATGGTAGTTTGTGCTTCAATTTCATCAAGGCCTGGCAGGTGTTTCTGGGTCCAGCTCCAGGGGTGCTGGGAATTGCTGCTGCTCACTTGTCCACTTGTCCGTGGATCTGGAGACTTCCCTGCAGCCCAGCCTGCTCCACCTCCAGCCTGAGGGATTTGGGGATTTCTAGATCTTGAGAGTGGAAGATAAGGCTGATGGACTTTTTCATGGGGTCTGCATTGTCTAGGAGCTTTGGTAAACTCTCCTAGGGTCTCCTTTTCTCTTCCCACTGGGAAGAATGCACCTCTGCCAGCACAGCCTTCCTCTGGTCCCCTCAGCACCTCTGGGTGCTCAGTCCCAGGGCAAGGCTCCAGAGCCACCATAGCCACATACAAAAGAGACAGAAAAGTGAGATTTTGTTATCCATTTTAACCTTTCCTCTGGAGAATATATGTCAAGTCCTGGGCAAAGCCTGCAACTCACTTTTGTTGGTTCAGCAGTGCTTCACTGAGGACTTGAATAATTTGAACGTGTGACTCTTGTTCTGGAACTTGGAAGACCTGCATCCCTGCCTGCCATGGGCTGGCTATCTGTGCCTCTGAGTGAGATATGTAGGCTTGATTCCCTTCCCCTTCTGCAAATGGAGACAAAGGAATGTCCTTGTCCTCGTCCCCTGCCCTTGCCTGGCCTGTTGGTGTGGGGCAGAGCAGCCACATCTCCTTCCTCTGGGACCTCTGGGTTTCACTCCCCTATGAATAAGCAATTTTTCTCTCTACTGCCTCTTACTCCAAATCTGTAGGCAGTTCCCAGACTCACTACAGAGCTCAGGCATGAAGCTTGACCCCTCAGAGTCCCAGCAGGGGTGCAGCTCTCTGGCACAGGGACAGGCAGAGGAGCACCTGCTCCACCCTGCAGAGGATCAGTGCTGGTTATTGCCACACTGCCCTGGGCCCCTCCAGCCTGCAGGTCTCCCTGCACCTTCCCCAGCTCCTTGGGCTTGCAGGAAGCCGGCTGGGAGAGGGCACACCCTGGGAAACAGGCAGGAAAAGATGATGTGGGATTGCCAGCATTTTTTATCTGGGAGTTCGGGTGTGACAGATCCCAGCGTGGCTGCAGCAGGGCAGGGGAGGTGGATTGCTTTGCTCACACCAGCTCTCACAAGTGAGGTGCTGAACGGTTTGATCTGGCCACATTTAGTTTCCAAAAGCTGCCAACATACTCCAAAAAATGGCGCAATTTTTAAAATTCCAATTAGGGGGTGAACAGGTTTGACAGAGGGAAGCCAGGAGCACAGAGGCACATTTTGTATCCTTAGGATATTTATTTGGGAGATTAGCACCTCCTAGTAAACACATATTAACTAAAATCTGTCTGAATTATGCTTCTAATTACAATTTCAATTGTGGTGGTGTTATATTTATTACAATAAGCCTCCTGTGTATTTATTGTATTATGTGTTGAAGTGAGGCTTGGGCTGCTGAATGTATGTGCTGAATGTGAGGGCTTATAAACATTGCAGTGATTGCAAATGCCTTTATGAAGGATGAGCCATTTTATTCAAACTTTGGAACCTTTCTCTTGCATTAAATGCAAGAAGTACTCCAGGTGTCCACCTTCATTCTGATATTTAGGAGTTTTACTACATCATCTTTGCATTTTTGTTTTTCTCTCTCTTTTTTAACTGTTGCCCAAAATGACAGTTCTATTTTTTTTTCTCAATAATCTCTTTCTATTGGAGCTACAATTAGTATTTGGATGACTCTGTGCTTTTGCTGGATGAACTAAAGGTATTTTTCTTCCTTGCCATTTTGTGCGGTATTTCCCTCCATTTTCTCAGGTGCATCAATCCACAACTCTGGGCTTGGTTGCCGTTTTTTTTTTAGTGATAGCAACCTCCAGAGTGACCTAAGGAACAGCTGTGTGCTCTAAGGACCCTATTCCCGATTTCACACTGTAATATACAGAGTCTTTACACTAACACACCAGACTCAGGACAGCGATAAATTGTAGTCAGACCATTGTGCATTTAATGCTTCTCATAACCATATAAAGTTTGTCTCCAGAAAGCCATAAGGAAGGAAAGCAGATTGAAGGCAGGAAGTGTCTTGTTAGCGTGTGATGGAAATGTTAATCAGCAGTCTTTAAGGAGGATGTAATTAATTCCTCACACGGTGCTGTGTGAGGTTCCTGGGGGCAATCAGGCAGCAAAGGGCAGAGCGGTTGGAGGGAGAGGTGAGGAAAAAGTGATTTAGCTTTGGGACAGGGGCTCCTTGGTGGTCTCCTCCATTTAATGGGTACTGGGGTTGGCCCAGAGCGAGGACCTACCTGAAACCTGGCCTTGGTTTGTGCAGCCGGGTCACTTGTGACATTTCTTTCTGCTTCCAGGGGTGCTCAGGTGGTAAAGCTGTGCAGCACGTCCTGTTAAAATAGTTGCTCAGCTGGGAATCTCCTGAGGTTCTGCTGAGTACCTGCCCCTCCATCTTGCTCTCGTCCCTACTGTTCTTACCTCTGTACTCTGGGGTTTGTGCGTGTTCTGCCCCTGCTCTGAGTCACTCTCTGCTGCAGTTTGAGGAATACAACCCAAACCCCTGGTGCTGCACAAATAGCAGTGATGATTGTCTGTGGCACTGACTCCCACCCCACGGTGTGCTCCCCAGAAATCCTCAGCCCCCTGTGCCACAGGCAGAGCGCTGCCTCTGAGGGCGGCATGTGCCTCTGCAGGAGCTCGAGCTGGAGGTGGCTGTGGTTTTCTCCAAATGAGCTCCGTTTGTTTCCATTTCTAATGCAATCAGAGCTCCAACTTCTGTGCTGAAAATACATTTGCTGTGTTTCACACCTCTCTCTGCATGGAGCCTCTTGTGTTTTTCCAGTGCAAAGGTCTTTCCATGTGAGTGGAAACTAAAGTTATTTCCTTGGACTTGAGAACTTTTTTGTTAGCTGGGCTGGCTCCAGATTTCCTCCTTGTTACTGTGTTTTTCCACACCCTGCCTGAGGCCTCAGTGCTATAACAGCAAAAACAGCCCGGGTCCTTGGGGATCTGTATTGATGATGACTCTGCCAACATCTGGGACTTACCCACCCCAACAGATTTGCAGGCGCAGAGAGACTTTATTTTACTAGCTAATTCTGCAGAAAATAATAAAACATGCAAACCAGGGAGACTGTAAACCAACGCCATTAAAGCTCATTATTGTCAATTTGTGCCCGGTACCTGCGGCTTGTCGGAAGTTCTCGCCTGTGGTTAACCAGCAATTGTTGTTGTTTATGTTTATGAGCTTGAGCCCAGCATATGCTTAATGGCTCTTCTGCTCATCTCCGTCACTGTGCTTTTCCTCCCTGCTTTTGGAAGGCATCGTGGCCACAGCAGTCACAAAGTGCCTGTGCCCAGCAAGGGCTGCTGACTTTCTGGCATGAGGGGGGCAGGCTGTGAACTTCTGTCCTCCTCTCTAGCACTGCTCTTGACTGAAGAACTACAAGGAGCAATAAAACAGAGAGGAAAAGAGCTACCACACCAAGTCCTGCCAGAGCCATCAGAGGGGGGCTGATAGATCCAAACGTGATCTGGGCAACAGGAGAAAATATTCCAGCTGCAAGGTTACTGTTCTCCCCACGGGAGAAGACAAATCGGTGGGTTTTTCTAGTATTTCAGTGTCAGAAGTGGTTTGATTGATGAGTGTGGATGTAGGGTGCAGTGTAGGAACACACCCTTCAGGGATGGTTTGGGAAGACTGCAGATCCCACTTTCTTAAAGGTATTTCCTGAAAGCCTTGCTCAGCTGGCAGCTGCATCTAGAGGTGTCTGAACCCCATGGCCTAGGGAGTTTATTTATTTAGGTCTCTGAGGAAGTTGGCATTTTTATACCTTGGATAACAAGACTGGGAAAAATTGGTGTTCCTACCAAGTGTTGCCTCTGTAATCAGAGGGAAGAGTTCACAGTGGAGTTCTCCTGGAAGAACTGAGGTGCTCGTGCAGGGAAGGAGCCCAGGAGAAAAGGACCTGATGGCACACAAGGCAGATCTGGGCACTCAGGCCTGAGTGGAGATGTGATTTCTGACACCTCTGACACTGGGAATTTCATCAGAGGAGCTGTCTCTGAACTGCCCTCTTTAGTGAGGGATCAGTGGCCCTTCCCTGCTGTGCCCAGCCAAATCTGGGAGGTCCTAAACCTCTGCTGGAGCTAGTCCTCCATGGTCAGTGCAATGTCTGCTCTCTTCTTGACCTGAAACCCAGCATTCCTGCTCATATTTTAAACTGAATTAGTGAGAAATGCAAACTATTTCTTCAGTGCCTGCCTTTCTCTTATGGGGCTGGAGGAGTGTTCACCTTTCCTGAGCTGGTGAAATAAATATATTCCATAATTCTTCAGGGAATTAATATTCATGTTATTAAGTTTAACATATTGCTCTCAGTTGCACATCTTTTTGGTTTAACAAGCAACTGCAGACTCAAAATGATGAGCTTGGTTGCAAATGCTGCACCTCTCTTTGGGGTCTGGGGATGTGAGTTTTACCAATTTAAGTGGAAATATATTTGAACTGTGCAGTGGAAAAATCAACAGCCAAATTTGCAACGTGTAAGAATAAAAATGCTGTGGTGGGACCTCACCAGAGACCTCTGTAACCTTCTGCATAAAAGGTTCTCTGGGAGAGTTGTTTTTGCCCCTTTGCATAATGTTGTCCTTTGGGAGGCTTTTGGTGGGGTCAGAGCATCATTCCTGGACTGGGCTGCAGGCAGAACCCTTCTCTGGGGTCATTGCAAGGGTCTCTTGGTCAGTGCAGTGCAGTTGTCAGTGCAGTGCAGTGAGTCTCTGCAGAGCATCCACCAAAATTTCCAACATCTCTGGCCAATATCTAAAGCCAATTTTTTCCTTCTTTTTTTTCTTTTTTTTTTTTTTCTTTTTTTTCTTTTTTTTTTTTTTTTTTTTTTTTTTTCCCAGTTCTTCTCCAAGCAAGCATGTCTTAGGAGAGATGTTCCGTATCTCTGGGAACACAAAGTTCCAGCTCCTCCCCCTATTACAGGATAGCTGAAGATTTCTATCAAAAAAAATCCCAAAAAACTCCCTCCTGAGCTTTCTTTCCGACCTCTCAATCTGACAGGTGCCTTCCTCCCTCCCATCTGCAGCTACAGTGGAATCCATGGCACTCTGGGAATAGTCTTTACACCAAAGAAAGGTTGATTAGAAAAATCTCTCCCACACTTAGGTTGGAAAATACCACAGTTCAGGTGCTCCCTTTCTGCCAGTCCAACTCCTCCTTTAGAGGACCATTTTGCCCAGCAAGATAGAAAAATATTCCTCCGTCACCTTCCTCCTATGAGGTTATTTTCCAATGTGTTTTTTACCTCTTTCCAATGAGTTTTTACGTTTTTCTAATGTGTTTTTGCTTCTTACATCCTTTTGTCCCTGGGTGTTTTCAGGGGTGCAGTACCAAGTTAAGCTCATCAGGGAAAGCAGCAGTAGCATCAGCTTACTTGTTAGAATGGGCAGCAATAATCAAGAATAGATGTTTTGGATGAAGTTTAAAGGTTTTTAATGAGCAACTTATGTGGAAGACATTTGTTGGGATTTTTTACCATAATCCCAAACAGTGCCTGGGGTTTTTTTTATTATCTCTAGAAAGATCTCAGATTTGAAAGAATGCTTGAGAGGCTATTTTTCATTTCAATTAAAGAAAGAAAAGAAATCAAACCTTTGCCTGAAGTTCCCTGTATCTTCTGTAGTAATGGTGGGTTTTGTGTGGTGCTGAATTTCCCAGCTAAAGCCCACATTGCCTTTCTAAAATGTTTTCCCATCTGTGAGCTCTTGTGGCTCCTTCAGTGTCCAGGTGTCAGAGCTTCTGGGAGCTCTTCTGTGTCACTTCTGCTGACCTTGAACCACTTTGATGCTGAAGCTGAGGGCCCCTTCCATCTCCACACCCATCTGTATGCACCTCCATAGAAAAAGAAATAATAAGCCTCCACACCATTAAATTCAGGCAATGGGTACATTTCAAATGCAGAAAACAGAAGCAATGGAAAGTCTTGCTAATTTTTACACTAATTTACACCAGAGGGAATAAGAAGTCTCTTAAATCAGATGCTAATTTTGTTTACTTAACTTCCTAGTCAGCACAATGACCTTCCATCCACGAGTTAGAACAAATTAGTGCAGAAGTTCTTTGTGAGAGACAGGAGAACTTGCCTCAACCTGATACTGAATAATACCCAATTAAATGTACTTCTAAACAGTTCTGCCTTCCCTCCTAGAAGGAAGCTTCAGATAAAAGAACAAAATTATATGCCTTTTATTTACCACTTTACAAAATCCCTTCACGTAATGCAAACAACCCTAACCCTAGTGTGTCTGATACAGGATTTGCAACGCTCTCGGTTTTTGGTAAGAGGATAAGAGGCTTATTACTGTTTATCAGGGGAGGATAAAAGATTCCCTGTTCCCCTTGCTAGGAGAGGAATGGATTTTCATGTTTATCAACAATCAGGGAAATGTGGGTGGGAAGGAGGTGTTAGGGTAACAAAGCTGTAAACACACCAAAAGTAATTTCTTTCTGGTAGGTGAAAAGAATGGAAGTTCTTCCTGTTTGGTAATGGGATAAGAGACATTGAGCACGCTCTTCGGTGAGATAAGGAGCTTACATTTCAGTGGAACTACTTTTTGGTATCAGTACAGAGCTGCAGAGGCCTCCTGAGGATTAGGAGGGAGTTAAGCAGCCACCCCGGGGATTGGGAAAGGGATAGGGGGTGCTGGATGTGGCCACACTGGAGAGGGACCAACCTCCTGCAGCACCTGGTGCTTGGACAGAGGTTTGTGTCCTGTGGGGAACTGGACAGTGGAGAGCAAAGAAAATGAGGGGCAGAGTCCAGACGTGCCTCTGGTCACCAGGGATGTGGCATACAGGAACTTTGGGGCATACAGGCTTGAAAGGTACTTGAGAGACGCCCAGCACTATCTCTTCTGCCAGCTCTGTCCAGACCTCCAGGTCTACTCTCCAAGAAGACCCAAACTGTTTGTGTTCAGCCTGGGAGATGGTGAAGAGGAAAAGCAGAACCCCTCACCCACATTGTGCATTCCAAGGGGTGCCTGTCCTCTCCTCTCTCTGGAGGCAGCACTTCCTGTCCTCAGCCATTGTCAGCATGATGTAAAATTAACGTCCTTGGGTTATAATGACAGAAACCAAACAAGTGCCACACATTTGTAACAGCCAATGAATGAGACAACGTGGCGCTAGGCAGAGTGTTGGATTCACTGGGCTGGGAAGGCAGCTGCCCACAACATCACCTTCAAGGGCTTCTTAGGGAGAAAATTGAGTGAATATGGTGGTGGGAGGAAGAGGAGGAAAGTGCCATGGCAGCCCCCACCCTGCTCAGTGCCTCAGGTGCTGAGATGCCAGAGAGGCTGGGTGAGCATCAGGAGAGGTTAGAAATTAAATCCATCGAAACTCTCAATCTGTGGCACAGCTCTTGTTTAAAGCACATTGTCTGACAGATGCAGGTGCATTTTGGATATAAATGGCTCTGCTGCAGCTAGCAGGGTGGAGGGGTGACCTCCCAATGGGCCCCTGCCTTGCCAGTGTCACACCATGCCCTGAGTGTCTCTGGCACCTGAACAACAGCAGAACACAATTCCTCTCTCAGTTCTTTTGGGAACCTCCCCCTGGGAGTCACAGCTGCTGTTCCATACACCTCTGCCAGCTGGAGCAGCTTCTGTGGGTCTCCTGTCCCCCTGGGAGCTGTAGAAGGACCCAGGTCATGGAAGCAGCAGTGGAGTTTTTGGGGTGCCAGGATATGGCTGTGGGGCCAGCCATGGCTTGCCTTGCAGAGGGACTTCACCATGAGCAGGTGCATGCACAGCTGCATCAGTGCAGTTCCTGCAGCTCTGGCTTGCCAACACTACAAATGCAAGGCTTGTCAGGAAAAAAAACATGAGTTTTGCTACCTTTTAATTCCACTGGAAAGGAAAAGAAGTTATCCAGCACACAGAGCTTGCTCCAAATACATAGTGCTGTGCAGATGGGAACATCCCACCTGTCCCCAAAACTTTCCCATTTTCGTGCTTTGTTACATCCTCACCAATCTGTGCCAGTGTGCCTGCCTCCAGATAAAACATCCCAGGAAACTTCAGAGACAAAATGTGGCAGAAAAGAGATCTTTTCTTGACTTTCCTTTTTTCAATCAGTAGTTTGGGGTTGCTTTTTTATTTTTGCTTTGAGCAATGACTTTCAACATTGCAATGGTTCTTTCTGAAAGAAAAATAGACAGACTGCTATAAATTTTTTTAAGTCAGTTTTCACATGCTTGTTAGTTTTTGGCAGCTTCACAGTCTGTCACTTAAATTAATTTTTCAGAGGTAGCAACTAATTGTCTTTGTTTTCTGGAGCCCCTGGGGCTCAGAGATGAGTGCTCTGCAACCTGGAGCAACTCCCTTCTCCAACAATTTATGTTTAGGCTGACTTGTGATTTAGGCAAAGAGAAACTGCTGACACTTACCTCTGCAGTTTATGTGAAATAAACCTGGGCTTAAAAGAACCCTGGTGAGGGGCAGTGAAGATGCCCTGAAGAAGGGAACTGTGAACAAAGAGCAAGATCTCGTGCTAAACTGATTTTGTTCTGCACGGCTCCTTCCAGGTCCCAGCTGGTGAAGTGCTGCTGCCAGGTGACCTGTCTGCCCCTCTGGAAGCTGCTTCTCCCCTTGAGGGAAGTTGGTCTGGAGCCCACAGGAGCTAATCCTGCTGTATTCCTGCCTCCTTTGTCGTGAATGAGGAGGTGGGAGGCATCTGTCCATCCCCTGCATGGCTCACAGGGATTCCTCCCAGGAGAAATGTTCACAGGCCAAGAAACCAGCCCAGCCTGGCACCACTGGTGCCACCAGGCATGTGGTAGCCCTCAGTCCAAAGGAATAAATCCATATTTATGGCTCTCTCCCTCCCACCTGCTGAGCCCTGGGGCTGGGGCTGCAGATAGGAAGGCCGGCAGGATACTTCTGGCATCCAGATCCAGAGCCCAGCTCTTTTCAGAACAGGATTTCATTTTGGGCTTCTCTCCAGTTGGGCCCAGGCTGCAGATTCCTGCCTTGCTCATTCTCTCCTTGACAAGCCCTCCAGCTCCGAGGATAAGCTCACAGCTTATCCAAGTTTATCAGTGGGATGCAGCTGCCAGGCAGGGCTGGCCCGGACAGGGCGATGCTCTGGCCTCTCCAAGGGTGTGCAGTGGCAGAGTGGGGATGCTCTGGGGCATGGCAGCACACCAGGCATGTCCAGGGTGCCAGGAGAAACTCGTAGGAGCTGTTCTCTTTGTGGATGTTGCCCTGGAGAGTGGTGGGATTGTTGGGGTTTTAGGGCTGGAAACTCACAGGAGCTGTTTTCCTTGTGGATGATGCCCTGGGGCTGTTGGGTTTTAGGGCTGTGGAAGAGGTTCCTCGGATAGACAGGGGACACGTCTGCTCTGAGATCGGCTCCCTGCTGTGGCATGAAAGAGTTCTAAGGTGAAATTGCCCAAATCTTTAGGTTTTTGTCCCCACACCAGGGCCTGAGGACATGTGGTGGGTCTGCCCGGGGCTTGGTGAAGGTGGGAGGTGGGGAAGCTGCTGCCCCAACCAAGACAGGGAGTGGAGGACACACTATATCAACTTTAATGACAAATAGGAGCAATATTTAGTGATTTATTTGTTCTCCCCACCCACAGAGCCTCGTGAGGGCCGTGGTTCAGCTCAGCTCTGTGCTTGCAGTGTGAGCAGCTATGGGTCCAAACCTCCCACGCAAAATAAACCTCCCTGACTCCCCCTAAGCCCAACCTGCTGCCAGAGGGGCTCCCCTGCCCTCCAGCACCAGGGGAGTTCCCACAGACCCTTTCCAGATGAATCTTTCTCTCTGGAGCTTAACTCCAGCAAAGGAATTACTTGCTCTTACAGCCTGTTAATGAATTTCTGAAATAAGGAATTAATTACCGTCTGTCTAAATTAGAGTTGTCCCATCCTTTGAGATCCATCTTTTTGATTCTAATTAATTTTAAAAATTACTTTTAGAGTCTTCAGTAGAGATTCTAATTTATTTTACTCTAATATTATTTCTCTGATAAGCAAGTTAATTTTTAGATCAGAATCTGCCTAATCTCAAATTTGTCACACAAACTCTGCTCTCTAAGATACTGTTTACAGCTTTTTGGAGATGACAGGTCTTGATGCACAAATCATTCTTTCTTCTTTTTTTCCTTTTTAACCACCTGAATGTGTGTGTTCAAAGGAGATTAATTGAAACCCTTTACTGTGCTGTGTTTAGGAAAGATCCTTAATATTTTAGAACCAAAACCAAATATTAGTTATAAAGCTTCTCTAAATGCCCTTTTTCATGGAGGAAAATGCATGTCTAATTTGCTTTTTTAAAAGAACATTTGCTTTATGGGTATTTGCCTGAGTTTGACAGTTATTTAACTGGCTGTTTTTATTAACTCGAGTTCTCAGCACCAAGTGCAGTGGCAGCAGGGGAAAATTCAAATATCAATTTTATGTTCTTATCAAAGCTGCCATCCCAAAGCCTGCAATAAGCCCTGCAGCAAACTTCATCCTGGCCCCTGGCTCTGTCCTTGGGGAGATTTGTCCTTGTCCTCTGCTGGTGAAAGAGCTAACAGCAACCAGGGAATCTGTGAGAGTCAGAGGCCAGTGATGAGCAGAGAGGGGAAAGGCCTGGATCTGCCCCCGTGGGGGGTGTGTGGGCACCCAGCAGCCCTGGAGAGAAGAAAGGAACCACTGGAGCAAGGTGCTGAGGAGATAGAGCATCCTCTCCCTCACTGGCTGCATCTTTCTTTCTTTTTTTTTTTTCCTCTTTCCTATGTTGTTTCTTTTCCTCATTCCTGCGTTCGTGTTTTCTCTCTTTCCACGTTTGTGCTCTTCTTCTATTTTGATGAAAGTTTAAAATCCTAGCAGCAAGGGTCAGAGAAACTGAAGTCTGACCATTTCACAAAAAAATCTTGCAAGCAAAGCCCCAGAGAGTCCTGGAAGTTTTCCTGGAGGCCTCAAGGGAGCTTGGATTGTCCTACTGTGTCTCATTTGGAGAGAAGACCCCTGTGCTTCATGTCCTGGTAAGTTGATCTCTGGGGTCCCTACATCCCTCCTACAGAGCACTTTTTGGCCCTGGGTCAAAAAGGGTCACTACAGGGTCACTACAGAGCATTTTTCGGCCCTGGCCTGAGTTGAGGGGCACCAGTGCACCAAATGGACAGAGAACCTTGGCTCTGCATCTACTCCATGTGACCTGCAAGAAACAAACTCCCCACATTTGTATTCAAGCTGTGAAAGAACCTCCCCAGTCATTTTGGACAATTTCATATCATAGCTTGTTTGGGTTCTTAAGCTCCTTCTATTTGTATTTTTTAATTCCCACCTGTGTGGAGGCTATGGATCTTGGATTCTAAGAATCCCAGATGCTTAGCAGATGGTTAGCTTGAAAAAGTAATCAAGGAGGCAGAAAAATTGTGTTCATGAGCTCCTATTTATTTCAATCTGGTGTTTTGCCTCACAACAAGACTAATAAGCAATTACTCTTGCATCTCGAATGCTTATGCAGTGTAAATGCATCTGTCAACCAGATTCAACATCATCAATAAACCTGCCAAAGCTGTTCATAATTCAATGATATATGCTTTGAGCATCTTTTTTGAATATAATTTAAAGATTGCAGTCCTATGATTCTGACATTATTTCCTGTGTGTTTAAAATACTTCCAGCTGGAAGGATCCATGGCTGCATCACACAGTCACCTCTGCCTGTGTTGACCACTGCAAACTGTGCCATTTGGCTCATGTGAGGGTTTTACCATTTGCCTGAGCTCTGACAGGGTTCCCACAAGGGCAGATGGGGCTGAGGGAGCCTTTCTGGGGTTTGGAGTATTTCTCCCTCCTTTCTCTCCTGCTGGAATTCACCCCCATGCAGAATTCCCCTGAAGTGCCACAGGCCTGACATGCTGTTGGGGGTTAGATTTGTTCCCTTTTACTCTAAAGAATTTTTCCCCATAAGTTACCAAGGAGACTAAATGTCGTACTTAAGACTATTTAACAAAACAAAAATTGTGTTATCTCTCCCCTCCCCCCAAACTTTGACCACCCCTTATTTTTTGTTAAAGGACAGCTTGAGGCAGCTTGGCATGCTGGTTTTTTGGTGTTTGGAGAGAGAGAGAACACGGCTGTGTTGATGCTCGCTGCTAGAAGGGTTCACTCTCTCTGGAGGGGTCCAGTCCTGGAAAATCTGCATCATCTGCTCACCCTGGAACTCTGAGCTTCTCTGCCCTGTGAGAGCTGGGCCAGCCCTGCCCGGCCTTCACGGTTTGGTCAGCACTGCTCCTCTTGTTACAGCGTGACCCTGCACCCCCCTGCCCTGCTGGGACACCCTGCCCTGCTGGGACACCCTGCCCTGCTGGGACACCCTGCCCCTGCCCTGCTGGGACACCCTGCCCCTGCTGGGACACCCTGCCCTGCCCTGCTGGGACACCCTGCCCCTGCTGGGACACCCTGCCCTGCCCTGCTGGGACACCCTGCCCCTGCCCTGCCGGGACACCCTGCCCTGCTGGGACACCCTGCCCTGCCCTGCTGGGACACCCTGCCCCTGCCCTGCCGGGACACCCTGCCCCTGCCCTGCCAGGACATCCTGCCATCCCAGCTACCAGCCGGGGACTTCTCCACTGTTCCCAGCTTGGTGCTCTGAGGATCCTACAAAGGCACCGAGACCAAACTGCCCTGGGTTTTTGTGAAGCAAAGTCCTAGAGGTTCTTGGTACTGTTTTTGTTATCAGTGCTGTAGGGTTTTTTGTTGTTTTTGTTTGCTTTGTTATACATACTAGTAAAGAACTGCTATTTCTATTTCCAAAATCTTTTGCCTAAAAGCTTTTAACTGTAAATTTATAATTGGAGAAAAAAGGGGGGAGGTGGTGGTGGCCGTTTACATTCTCCATTCCAAGGGAAGCTCCAGCTTTCCCTGGCAGATACCTGTCTTCCCAAACCAAGACACATGCTGTGCATGAGGGGGATTTGTTGGCAGGGAAGGCTTGCTCTGCAGGGCCTGGGGAATGGTCCCTTTTGAAGGATCTTTTGCAGGCAAATGTTTTTAGGAAACAAGCTGATGTTATAAGTCCCTACCTGTATGGACAGATATCTGAATGGCTTTTTTCTGGATTTCATCCCAGTTTGACAGGGATGTCCTAAATATATTTTCATTAATCACGGAGTGGTTTGGGTTGGAAGGACATTTAAGCTCATCTCATTCCAACTCCCAGCCGTGGGCAGGGGCACCTTCTCCTATGCCAGGGTGCTCCAAGCCCTGTCCAGCGTGACCTTGGACACTTCCAGGGATCATGGGGCAGCCACAGCTTTTTTGGAAAATTAATGCACATGAAAAACTCACCTGCACTTGTGCAAGCTCGTCCCTTTAAAGCCTTAGCTTTAAGATTATTTAGAACTAGAATCCAGCACAGGCAGCTCCCAGGGACAGTGTCAGTGTGGCTGGGATTTAGGGTGGAGCAGGGTTTGCTGGAACGTTCCTGGGGTGCTCCTGCAGCCCCCGCTGGGCTCTCCAGCTCCCCAAGGAGCCAATTCTTCACTAGGGAGGGATGGACCCGGCTCTGCCTCCTTCCTGTGTCTGCCCACTGAAGGACAGAACCAAGCTGTAGTCCCTGCAAATGGGATTGTTGTGCCTTTCCTGATTCCCAGCTCTCTCCCAGGTGTCAGTGCTGCTCTCAGGGTTCTCTCCACTCAGAGTTTTCCAAGCATGGTGTGTGTGTTCTCCAGCTTGGAGAGCAGCTGCTAATCAGCTGCAGGAAGAGGATGCTCACTGGAATTTGGCTCCCTCTTATCTCTGCTACCAAATCCGTGCAGACTCTCTTGGCCACAGGCTTTTATTGCTGCTACAAGGAGGGATTAGCTGTTTCTTCCATCAGGATCACTTTTTGTGTGCCCAAGCCCTCTGTTCCCTGCACACACAGAGAATGCTAATGGACTCTGCTCTGTTTTCCAGCCACCCACCGGGGTGAGTTTCTCTCTTTCTCTTGGTTTACTTTGTGCCTTATGAGTTAATGGAATACAGATTTCTGAGCAAAGAGAGATCCCAGTGATTTTTTAAAACTTTTTTTTTTCTTTTTAAGTCTCTGCATGAATGAGAATCTGAGTCTATCAGTGCAGGAAGCAATCCTGCACAGTTTAATTTTTCTGCTCTCTCAACTGTGTCAACTCCTGAAGGGACAAAGAAAAAAAGAAAAAAAAAAAAAAAAAGAAAAGAAAAATAAAAAAGCACACTAGGAGCACTAGTTCAAGGTTACAAAAAGGAAGTGTTTTAAAACGGAATCTTTGGAATGGATACTTCTTCACTGCCAGCCCTGTGCAGCTTCCCGTTTCCTAGAGATTTTAGGAGTGACCCAATGTCAATCTTTTCCCACATCAACAGAAAACATCCTGGCTGAGGTTTGAGCTAAAGTGAACATATTTTGTCCTAATGTCAATTCATCCCTCACCTCTCAAGAACGAGCCAGATTTGCTCTGAATGACCTTTTGCTGGGTTTTGGGTTCCTCATGCCCAGATTCTCCAAAAATTAAGTGTCCACTGAGGAAAGCTGGAAAGCAGTCAGCGGGACCACATGCTCCAAGCACTGGGCTGGGTTTGGGGGTTGTTTTGGTGTGATTCCCTGCTCTGAAATCAGTTCCCATCACTGCTGGTGATGTGTCCTCCTCTTTCCACCTGTTCTTGTGATCAAATCTGTCCTTTGGAGTCTTCAGTCAAAACAGGCTGAAAACCCAAGTGTACCAGCGCACCTCTGCCTTATTCTTATTCTTCCCAAAACTTCCCAAACTACCAGCCCCAAACCCTGAGCCTCCATGATTGCCATGGGGCTCAGGAGAAATTGCAGGATCCCTTTGGATGCCATATTTTACACATTGCATAATTTTATTCCATTTCATGCTTTCCCAGCTAAGAAAAATTTTTCAAGACCATGGAACAAGTGAAGAGGTGAGGATGGCTTCTCCATCCCAGCCAGCACTGCTCAGCTGAGCTCTCCACTGTTAACCCAGCCTGGGTTTACAGCTAAAGGGTACAATGGGAAAAAAGACAGAGGAAAAATTTAAACCACTTTATGAAGTATTTTACAGAAGAGTGATGTGGCCTCTACAGAGAAGTTAATGGTGTGGTATGAGGGGTTTATTGGCACTGGTTAGCAATGCAGTCACCACAGGAGCCCGTGCTAATAAAACCTTTAATCAACGCCACATCTCCTGAGCCATTTCCTGCTGCCCTCAGACAGGTGACTGATCCCCGGGGATGGAGCCAGGCCAGGCCCCTGAGAGGCTCCCCCAGCCACGTGCCCTGCAAAAGGCAAGGTTTGGTGGGCTCAGTAGGGCCCCACCCCATAATCAATGCAGCTGCACAGCTCCAGGTTTGGGCTGTTTCATTTTTGGGTGTGTGCTCTTGCCCTTACAAGATGGGAGTTCTTTGTTCTTTGCTCTTTGCTTTGAGGAGAAAAGCTCAATTTCTGGGAAAATTCTATTTTCTAGAAATACCAAGTCAAGCAGGCTTGAAGGAGGTGCAGCAAGGCTGGTGCCACACCATCTCCTTGGTGGTGGCCATACAATGCCAAGAGTGGCCACTGCTGCAGTGTGGGGTGGCCCAGCCCCCTGAAAAGCAGAGGGTGCATTTAGGCCATTGTGGTGGTTTAGCATGAATGTAAAAAGTTTCTTTTCCTAAAGAAGTTTTAGCATAGATTGTGATTGACAGCTTGGCTGACGAATGAGAGTGGTTTCATGTCTCTGGAAACACAGTTTTGAATCACAAGTTTCAAAACTTGTCCTTTTTCTTTTCTGGTTGGTAAGAAGTTAACATTACTTTGTGAGTCAGGGTTCTGGCTGGGGCCAGACCTCGGGCAGTCCCTGCCTGTGTGATAGCAGCCGGGGCTGGCCGTGTCCCCTGTGTCCCCTCCCGGCCCCTCCGATGGGCAGAGGAGGAGGAGGACTGCAGAGCAGCAGTCTGCCCTGCGCCAGGACCACGGGGCCGTGCTCTGGGCCTTGGCTGCCAGAGCCGCTGCGCCGAAGGAGGAGAGAATTTGAACAACTTTTCTCCAGAGCTCCAGGAGCTGATCTGAGTTTGAGTCGCTTTAGATCTGACCAGGGGTGGAAAAGGGTTGTCCATTAGCGTTCTTGAGTTGCTCTCTCTTTCTCTTCCTCCCTCTCATTACCTGCGGCCTTGAAGTTCCAGGAGTCAGCTGAAGAAGAAAAAAAAAACTCTAGACAAAGACTTTAACTCTTTTCTTTCTTTCATGGAAGACAGAGTAATTTAAAATGTAAAGAGACAGCATTGAGACAAAGTCAGTAAAAGAACTGAAAAAGACTATTAGAAGGTGAGATAGAAGAAGTGGACATTTTTAACCAGACTTCTCTATAGATGTGAATTACGGGAAAATGGACTGTATTTGTAATATTCTAATGCTGCTTGGAGGAATGCAAGTTCTAGCCAAAGGGTTGTGTGTATTGATATACATGAGTTTTAATTAAGAATTTTGAATAAAGTATGTCTCCATCTCCTGAGAAAGAATAAGGAGATCTCTATTTCTTTTAAGATAGAGGCAATTTTAGAGATAAAAGAAAATCCCTGTTTTGTACAAGAAAAGCATTCTTAAAATGATACCCCAAACATGCAAAAACCCATAAGCATCTTGGGAAACTGTTCTATGGGTGGGACTGCACAGAATCTGCAAAAATTCCAGGTGGTTGCAGATCTGTGGCCTTGAAAGCCACCAGACCTTTTCTTGTGGCGTGTTCTCCATAATTCTAAAGAAGCTCCTCTCCCAAGGTGATGTAAAATCATGTTTAAATAGTGACAACTGACTGAAAATGATAGTTTTCTCTCTGTAGTGGGTGAAAAAGTAAACAGTTTTGGGGGGGGGAAGGTGTTTGAATGTCTCATTTTTTTTTTCTTTTTCTCTTTTTTTTTTTTTAGTATATATTAATAAAATCTATCTGGTTTTACTTTTAAGTTGTGCCTGTTTTGCCTTTTTCTCCCAAAGTCCTATCTCCCAGTTAATAAACAAAATTTAACAAATGTAAAACCATGACAGCCATACAGTAATCAAATGGTTTGGGTTGAGACACCTTCCACTGTCTCTGGCTGCTCTGAGCCCTGTCCAGCCTGGCCTTGTGCACTTCCAGGGATCCAGGGACAGCCACAGCTTCTCCGGGCACCCTGTGCCAGGGCCTGCCCACCCTGAGACCAGAGAAGGTCCAGGGTGCTCCCATCCATGCAGGAAATCATGGAGGGGACTGGTCAGACTCTGCCCTGGGTCTCCCAGCAGTTTGTCACTGCTGACAAACTCCAGCATCTGCTGCAAAATCCCTCCTGAGAAGTCAGGAGAACAAGCCCAGCACGGAGACCTCAGGGCCCTTGGGAGCAGATCATCAGAGAGCTGCTCTGGCTGCTTAAAATTTTCATGCTGTTTCTCAATTTCCCTGTGTCACAACTCAGTGAGAGTTCTGCAGTTTGAGGAGGTTACCAGGCAAACACACTCCATATTGATCTTTCTCTCTGCATTATCATCAGCTGTAACTAAAAACAATCAAGGAGCAGACCTGCATTCAGGTGGATAGAAATACAAATATCCTTCCTGCAGTCTCAATTCCATCAGACAGATTGGCTTTGGGGTGAAGTTAGCCCCGTTTCTGCTTAAAGGCACATTTTTCCCCACATAAGAGGTAGAAAAGTCAGGGTTTGGGCCCGTGTGTATCTGTGCCTTCACATCAACACAAACCAATCAGGCCCCATCAAGTGCTGGCCCCAGTTACTCTGAAAGCTGCTGATGGTGATGGAGCCAGACGGGTGTGGAAGATCAAACACAAGACAATCTGTGCTGCATTCCCAACCACCTGAGGCCTCAAAGTGCCCGTGTGGCATCTGCTGGGCTCAATAACTTGAACAGTGCTTTAAAACACTTCTGCTGTCCATGTCTGCCATTGTTAGAAATTAATAGCTTTCTCCAAGTTATTTTGACTTCTCATCCCACACGTGCACAGTGTGTGTTACTCTGTTAGGGACAGTGAAATTACAACAGCATGGTTCTGTTTTTCCTTAGCCACTACCACTACCTTGCTAGGTTTTAATCTTCCCTGCCTGGAGGAGTTTTTGAACAAAGCAGCTTTTAAAAATCACGATGTCTTTTTATTTCAATGTCTGGAAATAAATTTATTGTGCTTTTACAGGGTATGAGTAAACACATTTCTTAAATATATTCCTAGCCACAAGAAGAAAACCATCCTGCCGTGGCTGTAGGCAAGAGCGTTGGAGGGGAGCAGCAGGTGTGCGCTGGGCTGTGCAGAGGATGCGCCATCTCTGTCCCATTGTTCCGTGCCCCGGCGGCAGGAGAAGGCAGGGAGCAGCCACCGGAGGCTGTGCTGCTGTCCAGTGTCCCAAACAGCGCCTCGGGACCGCGCTCTAGGTTTCCCAGCAGGGGAAATCACCAGCAGAAGGGCTCAGGTTGCTCCCGGGGGAAGCGGAGAACTTTCTCCTCCCGTTCCCAGCGGGGTCAGCGCACGATGGAATTCCCTAATTTCGCATTACGCGCTGCTGGAGAATGCGCCGTTTGCTCCAGTGACTTGAGGAGATGCAGGCTGGGGTTTTTCACGTCTCTGACATCTTTTTTCAAGGTTGCCAAGAGCCCTCGGTGCCCCGAGGGGCAGCGCTGTGCGCTCGGGATGCTCACACCGGGCAAGGGCTGAACAGCCAAGAAGCAGTGCAGAGGCAGGCACAGGGGCAGGGAGAGGTGTCGGAGCTCCGCCAGCACCAGGTGAGGGCACAAAGCCTTCCCACAGCGCTGCTCAGGGGCGCTCTCCCTCGGAACAGGCCGGATGCGGGGAGGAGGCCACTCCCGTCATTCCCGCTCTCTGTGGAGAGCGCCTCGCCCCCTCGAAGCCCTGGAAAGCCTTCCTTTATGAAGGCACAACTTTAGATCACACAATGACGTTTCCCTGTCAGCCCAGCCGCTCTGTGGCGCTGGGACGAGGGGCTCAGCCTCACCTCGTCCGATCCGCAGCCCCAATTCCCCTGGAGCCGTGGCCGAGGCTCCGGCCTCCCTGGCAGTGTGTGGGACACGCGGCCACTCGCCAACAGCTCCCGGCCTTTGTCACACCCTCAGCTCTGCCCCGCTGGGTCACAGCCGTGCCACCGGCACCGGCGCCGGGACAGGAGGAGGAGGGGCTGCAGCCCCAGCCATGGATGGGATGGGAAATTGGGATGGGATGGGATGGGAATGGGAATGGGAATGGGAATGGGAATGGGAATGGGAATGGGGATGGGATGGGATGGGATGGGATGGGATGGGATGGGATGGGATGGGATGGGATGAGGTGGGACCAAATCCAAGCCTGTGCTTTCCCACAAAACCCTCCTGTCTCCACGTGGAGTTCCTGGCTCTGGGAAACTATCACATTTCTTCATGCTGAGCAAAGAGGAGACTGTGAAGGGTGAGATGTGGCCTGGAGGAAGTTAAAATTTAAATTTTTTCCACTTTTCTGAGCGCTAACAGCATGATTACACTGTCTAAATAATGTCCATGCTTTGGCTGCTGTATTACCTGTCCTAAGCATGATTTACTGCTGTAATAAATTAGCCCCTAAGCCAAAGAATCAAAAATAATTGGCTTTATATCTTGTTCCCCATTTTATCCTGTTTCTTTTTCCTTTCCACCTGTCCTCTCTCTCCCTCTTACTCATTCTGACATTTTTTTTTCTCCCCTTCTCATTTCCTTCTCAAGGGCCTCTTTCTGATCCTTTTCTGCTGCTCACGTTCTTGGGATTAGCACAGGTGGTTTCTTGTCCTCTGTTTTCTCCTGCAGACAAGAAGAGGAGATGTTGGAATTCTGAAAACTTGCATTTGGGGGGGTTAGTATATAGTAATATATATATAGGGCAACATGGAGCATTTAAGGTGTTGTTGAAGTTCTTCTTCACCTTCTTCTTCATTCTTCATGGGTTTTGAGTGGCTTTCTGTAATTGGGTGAAAAATTACAAGCCCTGGCATGGCTGTGTCCCACCCCGGGGGCTGCAGGAGAAGCCCCTGCCCTCGGGAGGTGACAAAGGTGCCTCAGCAGAGGTTGACAAGGACGTCAGTGTCACAGCTGGATTTTAAATGCACTTTAAATTGAGCCATACGTGTGATTGCTCTGAAATATCCGATGGCCACCAAGCATGAAACGCTGCAGGGCAGAGCACTGGGGGGTTGATGGGCTGTGAATCTTTCACGGTTTTTTTTTTTGTGTGTGTGTGTGTCTGTGTTTCTGCTTTATGTCTTTAGCCTGAAGGGTTTGACACCACACTTAGCAGCCTGTGCCCTCACCTGTGTCACCTGCTGGTGTCACCACCTCCTCCCACGTCGCCAAATCATCGGGCACCTGCCAGGAGAAGGCAAAGGAGAGTGGAGGTGTGGTGGATTAACAAGGGCACATCTGGCAGAAAGGCTGGAAGCTTTGGTGAATTTGGTCTTTGGAGCTTGACCCAAAATGTTTGGCCTCGTGAGGTGTTCCCAAAGCTGTTGCAGCACAAGGCAGGGGAACAGGAGTTTATTTGTCTCTAGGAGCAGGAAGTGTCCGTGTGTGTATCTGAGGAGAGCAGCAGGGAGGGACAGGGTGATCCTCCCCCTCCTCTGAGCAGAGATGTTCCCCCTGAGCTCCACTGCTGCAGAGGGGTGGTGATGCTGCCTTCGGGCTCACATCCAATCCCAGAATGATTTGGAGAGGAAGGGATCTTAAAGATCACCTTGTTCCACGCCCTGTCATGGCAGGGCCGTGTCCCACCAGCCCAGGGTACTCCAAGCCCCATCCATCCAGCCCTGGATGCTGCAGCACCATCACTGCTGTGTCACACTGAGCAGCTCTGAGCCCAGCAGAGCTTACACAGGAACAACTTGAATACTCTGAAGAATCCCAGCCAGAACAGCTTGAAAAATTGAAGTCTGTTTTTTCATCTTCCTTTAAATAAATGGGCATTTTCTGTTTTCTGGGTTTGTTTTTGGGTTTGTTGGTTTGTTGGTTTGTTTGTTTGTTTGTTGTTGTTGTTTGGGGGGTTTGAGGGGTTTTATTTGAGCTGTTAATGTTCATTTTGTGTGTGGGCACAATGGTGTTCCTGTTTCAGAATGCACACAGTGGAGTGCAAAAATCAAGATTGCATCTCATGCATAATGCAAGGCCCAGCAACCCGCTCAACAAATTACCCAAGTAGATTCCTCCAACAGGGCTAGGGGGAAGGAGGACAAAAATATATTTGTAACAAGTATCTTTCTAAAAAAATTACAAGATAAACACATAAAAAATAGGCATGCAGAGATTTTTCTCCAGGGGGTCAATTCAGAAATTAAAGATAAGGATGATGTGGCTGGGGAGTGTGGAGCAACAAGTTGGGGATGGGGCAGGGGCAACTGCAAGTCCTGGAGAACAGGGGGGAGCCCAAAGCTACCTGTGGAGGTCTCTGAGTGCTTGATTTGGTGTTGGGAACTTATTAGAGGAATGACTTCCCATGGAGAGAGGTAGGAAAAGGGAATGATTTGGTTTATTTATCGCTTTCAGTGTGCTGGGTTTGCAGGGATGTTTTGCAGCTCTGTTCTGCTGTGTGACACTGAACTTTATGCCACTTCTCTGGAACAGAAGCCATAAAAATACAGATTTTATGTGTCATTTTAGGTGAAGAGGATGGTGAGGAGGGGGGACAGAAAGATGGGAACAGGTCACCAGAACATTTCTTGTTCCTCTGTTGTCCCCAGCCTAGGAGCAGCCTTGGCTTCCCACTGCTGCTTTGCAGTCTGGGCAAGACAAGGATGAGGCCTCTGCTCCTTGCAAGAGGAGTTTTCTGCTAACAGGTGCCGAAGTGAGGGACCACATTCCTTCCCTGTGTCCCTGCTCTGAGCCTGGGTCATTCCCTGCAGGAAAGGGAGTATCCACTGCCCCTCCCCGAGCATTCCCCTCAGCAGCCAGCACTGCAGTGAAATCTGGGAGCTCAGCTGTGGCTCCAGGGTCAAACGGTGGTGGAAGAAAATAAAATGGCATTTTAGGAGCAGACAGGGGTTGGTTTGCTTTTCCTCCACCCCGGAGGGTGAGAGGTCCATCACCCTGGGCTGTGCAGCAGCATGGGGGGCTTTGCTGGATGGGGCACCCTCGGGAGTCTGCTCCTCTGGGAGCCAAACCTGTTCAGTCTGGAGGCCAAACTTGTTGAAGAGAGTCAGAGGAAGGAATTTGCCTCCAGGGATGCAGAGAGGCAGCTCCAGAAGTTCAGCAAGCACTAAACATGCTCCTAATTTCATCCTGACAATAATGCCCACGGCTCCTGGACCACTGTGATCCATGCAGGGCGTGACTTGAGCCCGGGTTCGGTTGGGGATTTTTTCCCCCCCCTAATTTCAGTAATAACTCAGGCTCCAAATGTCACCTTATTCATGTCACTCCCAGTGATGAGCGCCGGCCCGATCCGGCAGCGATGTTTAGGTTTAATTCACTCCCTGCAGGCAGGAGCTGGGCACTGCCGGTCCCGCAGCATGCCCGGGGCTGCGGGCACAGCCCAGCCGGCACAACCTGCCCTTGCCATCTAGAACTCCCCGGGAAGGAGGAACCCCGCACAGAGGAGCCAAGGAGCGGTCAGGAAGGGAAGGGGGTAAGGCAGCGATGTGTGGAGGGGTTTGTGCTGTCCAAGCAGCTTTTTCCCAAGTTGTTACAGCCGTGAGGATGCCCCGCTGTGTGGCATCCTCAGTGTGACACGGCTGTGCTGGGCTGTTCTCAACATCCAGAGGCCAAAATCCCTCTGCCAGAAGCAGAGCCCAGCGCTGGAGGTGCAAACAAATGCCCCTGAGAGGGGCTGTGGGGAGCACAGCAGGAGCAGCTCAGGCTGATGGGCTCTGCAGTGGTTTGATGTCACCCACACACAGACCTGACCTCCCTGCAGGTTCCTGCTCTGCCCCAGTCCCAGCCCTGCCTGTTCTGGGAAGGCTCCAAGGAGCTGGACCAGGGGCAGGTTTGGGCTCTCTGCACCTCGGGAATTTAGTGCCAATAGAGCTGCAGAGCGTTGCGACTTCCTTTTTTATATTCCTCTTCCCACATTGTCATTTCTGTGGAATTTGGGAGTGATGACAGGATTTACTTTTTGTTTAGTTCAGGAGTGTTTAAAATAAACCCAAAATGTCAAGAGGGCACGTTTGCCTCTGCCCGGCTCTTTGGGCCAGGCTGGAGTGGGAAAAGTTAACCCAAACTGCTCTGTGATTCCATATGGGAGTTGGGGAGGACGCTGCCCTCTCCCCAAATCTCCCTGTGACCCCACAACAGCCCCAGGAAGCTGAACCCCTCTCCACCCCTGCAAAGCCTCCCAAAACCAGAACACACAGCTTGAGTGGAGATTAAAATACCTCAAGATCTGCTGCAGTTTTGTTTTTAAGAACGCCTGAATGCATTTGCATTGATTTATTTTTAATACAGGCAGCGACCTGTGAGCTTTGGATATTATTTCTGTTTGTTCCCTTTGGCAGAGGTGGGGGTCTTCAGTGGTGGGCACAGGCCCTGCTCTGCCCTCAGGACACTAAATATAAATATAAGTAATATAAAATATAGCCTCTGCTCAGTGTTACTGCACAGCTGCACATATTGCAGGGGGCCTAAAGAGCTGGGAAACCCTTTGTCTTCGGTTTTTAAACTTTTTTTCCCAACCCATTTTTTCCCCCCTTAATCTCAACTGGCCCTTTAGCATCCTTTCTGAGAAAGTTCAGTGCCTGTGAGCCTGGGGAATGAGCAGGAGGTTCAAGGTCACAGGTATGGCATTAGCCTCCCACTGGAATGCTCCTGCCTGAACCACCATCTCAGCAATGTTTCCATTCACCTTGCCCACAGAAGGAAAGCACAGGCAGCCACTCACTAAGCAAATGAGCCCCTCCTATAATTCCATTTGCCTATGCTGCTTATTTTTCTCCTGCATAATTATTTTTAAAGGAAAATTTAATTTTGTTTAATGGGAACAAAGTTTAACACTTGGTAAGCTTTGTCTTCCACAGCCACCATCTGGTGAGCTTTTCTCCTGGATTTTTTTTCCTTAATTATTTTTAAACCAGCCCAGTAAATTGTGTGTGGTTAAGAGGCACTTCTCATTAAGATGAAATACTTTGATCTTGTAGGATCATGTTTTTAAAGAGGTAGTGATATCCTGCTCTTTTTTTTTTTTTTTTTTTTTTTTTTAAACTGATCTCAGAGGTGAGACCTGCCCAGGTGTGAACTGGGTGCAGCAATTAAAGCCAATCAGAAGCAAAAATGGGTCAGAAGATCTCTGAGAAGGCACAACAGGGACCATTAAGAAGTAAGTGGCAAATCATCTCAGGAAAGAGAAACCATTTTAACCCGGTTATTTATTTATTTCTAAGTGCAGATGGTGTGGGAGAAATAAAAGGCTGCAAGAAGACCAAGAGTCATGGGAATGCTATATATAGCTGTACAGCTGTTTCCTTCAGGTGTGATAACTCAGAAACGCAGGATGATTAATTTTGAAAGTTGAAATGTATAGCGGATTCTGATTACATCTAAGTCTCTATAATTTAGCTACTTAGTAAAATTAACTTGACGTTTTTAGTGAGCTGTGAGGACAATAACGTGTGAGGAGACTGAAGAACAAGTTTGACTACACGCTCTTTCCCTTACCTCCCCCCTTTTCCCCCAATTCGCGGAGTTTATTTTTACCTTTTCCCGTTTTCCCCGAATCAGAAGAATGGGTCTGGCCCCCCCTGCAGGCTCCGGGCTGAGCCTCTCCCGGGATGTGACACCGGGAATTAATGACAGGAAAACTCGGGGACGGCTGCAGCCTGGGCTCTGGAGGGCGCGGAACACCTACCTCCCGGAGCCAGGGAATTCCAGCAAAACTCAGGGACACGGGATCTGCAGGGCATGGAACACCTCCCGGAGCCAGGGAATTCCAGCAAAACTCAGGGACAAGGTTCTGCAGGGCATGGAACACCTCCCGGAGCCAGGGAATTCCAGCAAAACTCAGGGACAAGGTTCTGCAGGGCACAGAGACCTCCCAGAACATGACACCTGCAGGAAGGCTGTGGGAGCCCCACTAAATATATCCATTTGTGTACTTCAGAGAAGACCTGGGCTGGGAAATCAAAGAGCCAGACCCAGCAGGGACCAGGGCAAGAGGCGCCCTGGAAGAGCAAAGTTTTAAGGCGGCTTTCTCCAAAAGAAAGGCACATGCACAGTGGCTGTGGAGAAGGAAGGAATGGGAGAGACCATCCCCAGGGATAATCAGTGACATCTCCCATAGGGAAAGGCAGGAGCTGCTCAGCCTGGAGAGGAGAAGGTTCTGGGGTGATCTCATCGTGGCCTCTTTAGAACCAGAGGGGAGCAAATAGAAAAGATGAGACAGAGAGACAAGTGACAAGTGACAGGAGAAGGGGGAATGGTTTGTACTGAGAGAGAGGAGGTTTACACTGGATATCAGGAAACATTTCCTCCCTGTCAGGGTGGTGAGCCCCTGGCACAGGGTGCCCAGAGAAGCTGTGTATGCCCCTGGATCCCAGGCAGTGCCCAAGGCCAGGCTGGACAGGGCTTGGAGCAGCCTGGGACAGTGGGAGGTGTGCCTGCCATGGTAGTGGGATGGGATTTCAGGTCCTTTCCAGCCCTGCAGCCCCCATGTGCTGTGCAGGGAACAAGTCCAGGGGTGGGTGGAAGTTCCTCAGAGCACACACTCCAGAGTTTTGTGGCAGCCCATTTACAGAAGGGCAAAACCCAAGGACCAACATAACCCCAATCTTGTATTAGGATCTCCCAGTCCCAGTGTTTGGATGCCAAGGGCAAATTTCCTTGTACAATGGGGATGTCATCAACTTGAGGGGGAAAAAACATCGTGTTTTGTGTGAAATCAGTTCAATAAAGTCATGCTTGCACCACAAACTCTGCTTTCGTAACCAAAAATCACTTCAATTTATGGTCTTGTTAATGTTAAACTGAACTATTTTCCTAGTTCACTTTGTGTCACTCAGGAAATAAATGATCTGATGTGGCTGCTTAGGTCAGTAATGCCCAAAGTCTGAGGTTTTAAACAAAATAACACGAACACATTTGTGATGATTTTTCATTCTAAGTAACATTTTCAGACACAGCATCAATCTACGTACCTAACAAAAAGCTCAGCATCAGGCAGTTTCCAGAAAAACCTTCCAGAAATGGTTAAAATGCTTTAAAATATTTAACATTTTTCACATTGCTACAAAACAATGACAATGACTGGCAGAGTATTTTTTTAGCAGGAGAGAAACAGTGGAAGGTGGATCCCATTCTTGGTTCTTTCAGGGCCTGTTTGACTACAACAACAATTAGTTTTATAACATGAAAAGTACAAATATAAAATTTCAAATGTGCTAACTTTAAAAAAATCTGGATTTTTCCTTAATACCTGCAGTACCTTGCTTCTGTAATAAATATTTAAAACCATCTTTACAGAAAATGTTAAATAAGTTATTTACCAAAAGGTGGGGTTTTTTGTCCCTTTTTTTTTTTTTTTTTTTGGTCAAAGGCTGATTCCATTAAAAGAGCTGAACAAACATTTTTTACATCAATAAATATTAAGGCAGCACAAAGCAAACAACAATCACAAAACCAGTCTCTGTTAGCAGAACTTTCTCCTTCAGAGAATCCTTTTTTTGCTGGTGTAGGAAGGCGATTTTTGATTCTCAGCTGGTGGAACCTGGTTAGAAAAGCAGTAATTATTATGATTATTACTGTACAGTACTTCAATGCTCACAATTTGTCCCTACCCCATCCTGCTGCACGAGGATGTGCACAGAGGAGCTCCTGTGTTCATCAGATCTTCAAATTAAAGACTGTTTTAAGTCATCAGTTTGTAGCTCAGGCAGGGCTAAGAACAGCACAGCAGCTGCAGAGGGAAATGTTGATGCTGATAGGGGTGAGGGAGAAGGGATGGAAAAGGTTAGAGGAAATTTGAAATTGTACAATTATTCAGAGTAGAGGGGTGTGAGGAGAAGGAGGGGATTTCAGAGTCAAGGAATGTATTGTATCCTTCTGGGAGTAAAGTCTGAACCTTGGGGGGGAAATCAAATCTGAGCAGTGATTCCTGAAACACTCCCAGTGACTGAACATCCGGCACCAGCAGAGAGCTGCTTCCGAAAGCTTCCCCTGGTGGGTCTGTGGTTAAAAACTAAAAGCACCAGGAGTGACTGACACAGGCTCCAGCTTTTACCAAGGGTGTCTGGGTGAGCTCGTGCAGGTAATCAGGCTGTGATCTCCTCGAAATGAACTGCTGGGAGATGATGACAGACATGAATATTAATCTAGGGAAAGCATCAGGAAGGAGAGGGTTTAGGTGTTTATGTGGTCAGTCATAAAACTCTTAATTCAGCCATCAAACACAGCAGGCTATTTATCACACTAAACTGCTGTCACCCAGGCTTGATTAGAGAGCAAACCTAAAGCAAATCAGACTAATTCTGCAGAGTACTCCTGACACTGCACTGTGTATTTCTGACTAGCAGAAACCAAGGAATTCAATACAAGCAAAAATTTTACTTACTTCCAGGTTTCCTCTAGCCTTCTTCAAGACATCATGTGTTAAAACCACTGGAAAGAAAGAGGAGATTAAAAAGAGTACTTTCTAAATGACCAAACATGAAATAATGTCTGAGCAGGAGGATTCCCTCAGGACTGCAGGTCCAGGGCAGTGTCAGGCCTGAATGTCACTCCTGCTGCTGGCCTGTGTTCCACAATCTGCTTTTCAAACCTAAACATCCTGGAAGTGTGTCTGAAGTTTTCCTGCCACGTGAAACGGGCAAAGCTCAGCACTGCAGGTACCCCCCTAGATCTGCACAGCCCCTGCCATGCTCACCCCTGCATCCAAGGCATACAGGAAGATTTTCTGCTCATTTTAAGAGGAGATGGTGCATGGTGTAACTCCAGTTTGATCCTGCTTGGGCTGGGGAGGGCAGTTAGGAGGAGAAGAGGATAGAAGGCAAAAAGAGTCGGTTCAAGGACAAAGCAACCTCTCTGTGCCATGGGGAAATCAAAACCCAGTGCCTTGCTCTGAAGGGTTACAGGTTTTCTCCATTCATCCAGCCCAGTCTGTCCCTGTGGGGCCAGCAGGAGATCTGTGAATGGAGGAGGGGATGTTTCCAAACAGAAGTGGTATTTAGAAATGTCAGGTTAAATATGTGAGTCTCTAATCTGTGTCAGTTCTGTAACTGCTGAAATGCACCACTCACAAGCACCATTTTGATATTCCGGTCTCAAAAATAAACAATTTAGCCATAATAAAGAATTTTCATTACAACAATAAGAAGCCAACAACTCCAAGGGTAGAGCTGTCACGAGATAATTACACCCCTGGCAGATTACTGCAATTTGGCACTGCATTGTTCCATGCTCAGAGGTTCAGATGAGGTTTATAAGCAATGAGCTCTCTCACCAGACAGAGAACACAGAAGACTCTGAGCCACAAGAATGTTCCAGTCTCTGCCTCTAAATATATTTAGGAATGTTCAGCTACATAACAGAGGGAACCTGAATATCCTCACTGGAGCAGGCAGGTAAGAGGATGTGTGCAGAATGAAGGCAGGCAAGGTCACCTACTGCAGTGCTTCTCCTTTCCTGCTAGCAAAAGGAGAAGGGAAGAAACCTCAAAACCCAGTGTAAGCAACCTGAGAAAATCCAGCAGCTGCAGGTTGTTCCCCAGTTTTGCTGTGGGCTTGGCCAGGGATTTGCGTACAGATGCAAATTAGAAACATTTCTGAAAGTGCTCTTTTAAGACAAAGGCAACTCGACATCCCTAATTCCCACAATCAGTGAAACTGGGGAGAAAATCACATCCAGATCTTTTTGTGTGGCAGAGTGCTCACTGCTCAGAAGAGCTGTGCTGCTAAACTCATTTCACCGGGCAAACTCTATTTTAATAAATCGAAACTATTACATTCAGCTGCTGACGAGAATTTGGAAGCTGGGCCACTGCTGGCACAGCTGCTGCTCTTCCAGCAGAGATTTGCATTACAGAGATCTCAGAAAATGCAGGTTTCAGTTTCTCAGCACCTCACTCAGAGAAGGTTGAATGCCCCGAAAATAAAGTGAGCAAATTCAGGGCAACAGGCACTGTTTGCTTTAGGGCAGTGTGGGTGGGTGGGGTGGCTCAGGGATAACATTTTGGCTACAAGAGTAAAATAAAATCTCTGTTGATTTATAGCCAGCCCAGCTCTGAAATGATCCAGTGTGTCTGAGATGACACTGCAACTGCACAAACCAGACCAGTGAATCTACCCCAGGGATATTATTTGGAAAGACAGAATAGCTTTGATTTTTACATGACAACCCCAAACTGAGCTATTTGGCTCTACAACCTGAATGAAATGTGATTTATGATTTAATGCAAGTAATTTGTATACATATAATACAGCAACTTTGAAAAAAGTGACCAAACACCAGCCCATAAATGCTCGAAACAACAAAAATCTGCAAGCAGAAGATATATGGGCCTTAGACACAAAAATTACAGGCTATGGAGCAAAATAACATTTATCACTCTACATTGCATTTAACTGACTTGAGTAACATATAATATTATGGATGTTTTTTATAACTTTGTATGGTGTGGAAAATGCTCCAGTCTAGATTAATTACTGATAACACAAGTGCCACTCCAGCCAGGACTAATGAGCCATTCAGTCCCACCACTTCAGAGGGAGTAAGAATGGATTTTTTTAATTGCCTTTTTTCCCCCAGTAGAAAATGAACTCTTCCTCCACAACACACATATTGCTGTAGCATGAAGGTAGAGGAGAGCTCCATTCAGATCTCTTCTGGTGAGTGTTTAAAGTCTAAAGCAGCAGAGATGGATCTCTTCAAACAGACATCTGGCTTAACACAGCTACAATACTCCCTTATGTCACTTGTTTTAATGTTTCCAGAAGATTTTCTAGACATGGGCCACTAAGGGTAAAATACAATTCCACAGCATGCCCTAATTTTTCTTAAAAAATTGCTCATAACAAGCTATTGTTTCTGTTATCCTAAGCTTGTTCTCCTGCACTTCTTAGTGTGGTGCAGAGCACTGACAGAGTTCCTTGCAGGGAAGTACCTCAGAAAATGTAAAAGCCTAATTCCACATTTATTAAGACTGGGACAAAAATCACAATTTTGACAATGTCAAAAACTTTGGCTGAAAACGTTTACAGCAAACAGTAACTTTGCCTCTGTCCACAACAGTTGTAAAATAGAAACAAGAATATCCAAAATGGAATAACCCAGGTAGGACTTAGGGGCAAGCTACATGGATTGATACAGTATCAGTGCTTTCTGTAAAACCATGAACAGTTTCCCATGATATTCTCTACAGCCTTTAGTACTTAGGGCAACTTCTGGAATGAGGCTCCATCAGCTCAGCACAGCCTGAGCCTGTTTGTCACAGCTGCAGCACACGAGAGAACAATAATTTTAAAGGTAGCCACAGACTATGGAAATCAAATCAGAATCATTACTAAAGCCCACAGACTACAGAAATAAAATCAGAACCATTATTAAAGCCCACACTCACACTGCTCAATGATGACTTTCTCCATGTTTTCCTTCAGCTGGTTTGTGGAGTGCAGGCGTTTCACTGTGCTGTGCAATTTCTTCTCTTGCTCAGAGAGTTTCTTACGTAACCTAAATATTTCTGCTTTCATTCCTTCATCCTGAATTGAGAGAAGAAAGTAAGATATTAAAGTACTGGCTAAAAGTACTTTCTACATTGGGAATTGCTCAATTCTTTTGTACAAATACCCTCAAGCTTCCTAGGAGTGCCAACAACACAAAGCAGTGAAGGACCACATCTGAGTCCCGTCATATCTCCCATGACATGAGATTCCGTGATACAACTGCAATTCTTAGCTGGAATTTAGCGCAAGTAGTTTTTCTGTTAGACTGAGAAAAGTCTATTAGACTGGTGCCTATTTTTGTTCTAACTAGAGATAAGGAAGGCCAGTGCCAAGGGATCAGTGCCCTGTCTGCCAGGTTCAGAATTCCAGCTTCTTCCTTATGTTCTGTTAATGGCTGATGCTGCCTCTATCACAGGCCTAAAAGGCACTGGGACAGTTTAACTGCAAAGTTATTTGACAGTATCATTATTAAGGTTCAGTTTTCACCAGCAATCCCAACAAAGTTCTGGTCAGTGATTTGTAAAACAGGACTGTGAGAAGCTCTGGCTGATCTGCCAGTGTCACTGATTTGAGTTCTTGTGCAGATTTAAGCTTGGATCGTTTTTCCTTGTTGTGCCATTTGGAAAAGTGTTAAGTAATAAAGTTATTGAAATTTCCCCCCACTCTTTATCTCTGCATAAGAACTGATTACTCACAGCTCCTGAGGGGCTGCAGAGAAGGCACTGAATACTTTAGCATCCAAACTTCAAGAGAGAGATTCTTTCACATTCTGCATTTAAGGCATCAGGAGCAATCCTTAGGATCAGGGGGTATTGGATAAGAAACTCCAGAAACGATTCTATTAGGTTCTAATTAGGAGCACCCTGGGAATTCAGATCCCCACACATATTAAGGTCAGCCTTGCAGAAGGTTTAGATCAGTGAGAGGAAAGCAGGAGATCCATCCCCCACTTCCTGGAAGCCCTGTGTGGGTGGCAGACGTTCAGACCCTCCAATCCAGGTCAGCATGGAGCTGTCTGCATGGATTACACACAGAAGATAAAAATGGAAGGACACATTCTTGCCAAAGCATCCCAAATCCAGAGCTGAAACATCAGTGAAAGTATCAGACAGTAAACTTCACTCCCACTGCTTTTGTGATTTTTTACATTTAAGGGTGCTCATAATAAAATAACATCAGAATTTATGCAATTTATAATTTCATGTTATGAAATTACATAGAAAATGTTTGTTTTCTCAAAGTTTGAGGGTTTTTGGGGTTTTTTTTAGAAATATCCTGCTTCCCTTAATAAACACATACAAAAACCTCAGTGAAATCACTTCAGATTTATTTTAAAGCCAAGATTTGAAGCAGTTTCAATGCTGAGTGGTGATATTCTGACAGCAAAGATATTTCATTCCTCATTTAGTTTACTTTTATTCATTTGCATAGTGCAATCCTTTTTAGTTGAAGTGTTATAAAACTTGTCTTGGGGTTTTGTCACACTTTTACAAAAGCTTCTTCACTTACAGCTTTGGCATGAAAAATGCAAAAGAAAATGTAGCTGAGATTACATCAAAGTTGCTGATGTTTCTCTTCTGACCAATACACACATAATCAAATTGAATTTGGTTCAAATAACAAGGAACCCAAACCTTTTCTTGTTGAGGTGGCAGATTTGCCACCTCTCTGGACTTCCCGAATATTATTAACAGGATTAGATATTCCATCTTTATTACAAACTATGCTGTAAATGAACACTTGGCCATACAACATGATCAGGACACACTCAGCCTTACACTAAATCCACGTGTCCAGAGACTCGGGTCATCCTTCTCCAAAGATTTTCCCAAATGACCCATCTGCAACTGGTGCATCTTCCTGGAGACATTCCCAAAGTCCAAAAAAACCATCCCAAACCCCCAGCCAAGCCCAGCAGTACCTGAATGCCCCGAGCAGTACCATGAGCAGCCTTTAGGGGAAGAGAAACTCTCCAGAGAAGTTTCAGGGAACGTGCAGCCTCCTCTAAAATCTGCTGTACTGTGTGAGTGCTGGTGGAAAAGCCATGCAGGGATGCCTGTTCTGGTACCTGCATCACAGGATTAGAGACATTTTGTATTTTATACTTGAACCATTATGAAAATGTAATCTTAATTAATGGGTTTAATCCAGCTGGCGTGATTTCATATTTAAGATAATGTACACAGCCATCGCGTGCCATAAAAATTAATTTCTTAGTTAACAAAGGCTGCTGAATTATGTATTGTCTGAGAATTTCAGGGAGGGAGGGGATTTATCCTAATCAATAACCATGATTAACAATAGATTATATTTACTAGATTTGCTATGCCACATGCTAACAGTTGGCAACTCTCTTCTTTCTTCATTTGCATTTTGTGTCATGTTATTTGAAAGTCAATGATTACAGACATCAATTTAAGCACTATAGATGTTTCTTCCTTACCAGACCCTTTAAACTGTTCCATTTAATGCTAAAATAACTATCAGGCTACATATAAAATGTTTTCCTCTGCTGACAGATGAGAAAACCAAATGGAAGAAATTGCATAAATGTGAAATAGGGGAGGGAAAGAATGTGAGGGGAGCAAATGAATTACCAAAGCAATGGTGCTACAGAAGGGGGAAGGGTAATAAAAGAAAAGCATTTGCAGTTCCTGCCCCATGCAGGATACAAACTGAATATTTATTTAGCATTGTTATCAAACCAGAATCCTCCTGTCATATAAAATACCCCATTTGCTAAGTAGTCTGAAACTTCAGTGATGTAAAGCTTGATAGGAAACTGCAAATTGTGAAACTTACTGCTTTTATCTTTACATCAACAAAACAAGTTAAAAACTTAGATTACTTTTTCAGTCATTATCAGTATGTTAACTAGGTCATTGGGAAATATATGATACTTCAGAGAGTCTTAAGTGTCATTCAGGCATCATTTGACTGTGTGAGCACACATGTGATACCACAAAAAGAATTTCAGAATTGTCGCCAACTGCACCTTCAACAGCTTCACTAATTATAACTGCAAAAACAAGTAGCACAAATTTATCCCTGCAGTTAAGACCTTCTGTTTCCTGAAGAGCAGCAAGCAAGGTTTTTACAGCATTTATATTATCATAAAATCACAGGGGTGAAAAAGACCTTCATTAGACACTTAGTTTCCTTTCCCTCTCCAAGGCAGGAAAGCACCACGTGGAATTTTTTAAACATTGGCATAATCTATCCTCAAAATTGCCTCCAGTCAGTGTCTCTGAGCACCCTCCATGCCAGTGGTTCATTATTTTTACCACTGGCTGCTGTCTTCCCTGCCTGATCCAGGCCCTTCCTGCTGGGGTTTAAGTTCCTTCATTCCTTATTAGATGCCTCAGACGTGCACAGATTGTTCCTTTCCTTTAATTGAAGCTTGTAGGCAAATTTGTCTGTTCAAACCATCCCAAATTACTGGCCATCATTAACTGCGGCCAACAATTAATATTATGTAAGAGAAAATAAGCAGAAGTAAACACTAACTAGTTCTCCTATTCTAGACAAAAAGGACTGAGATTATCCTAGACAAAATAAGCATTTTATTGGCTAAGTATCCTTAAGACTGCAGCAAGAGCACCATGAATGGCTAACACTGTCAGAGAATGAAGGATGAGACACTGAGTCCTAGATGACAGTATTTGATCATTATTGAAATATTCAAGTTTCTGGACTAGATTATGATATTGTTAAATGTTCAACTGATAACCAGGAAGTAATATAAAACCAGGAAAATATAAAAAAATCTTCCCTGAAATATGAATGTGTTGGGGGTTAGATTTTGTTCCTTTTTACTCTAAAGAATTTTTTCCCCATAAGTTACCAAGAAGACTAAATGTCAGACTTGAGACTATTTAACAAAACAAAGGGGTGGTCGAAGCTCAGAGGGGGGTGAGGGTTTGAGGCAGGTAAAAGTCAGAGCTTCAGGTAGCCAGGCTCTCTGGTTTTTGGTGTTCAGGGAGAAGGCATGGCTGGGTTGGTGCTGCTGCTGAAGGATTTCACTGCAGTCCAGTCCTGGGAAATCTGCCATCATCTGCTCACCCTGGAATTCTGAGCTTCTCTGCCCTGTGAGAGCTGGGCCAGCCCTGCCCTGCCTTCACGGTTTGGTCAGCACTGTTCCTCTTGTTACAGCGTGACCCTGCACCCCCCTGCCCTGCTGGGACACCCTGCCCTGCTGGGACACCCTGCCCTGCTGGGACACCCTGTCCCTGCTGGGACACCCTGCCCCTGCTGGGACACCCTGCCCTGCCCTGCTGGGACACCCTGTCCCTGCTGGGACACCCTGCCCCTGCTGGGACACCCTGCCCCTGCTGGGACACCCTGTCCCTGCTGGGACACCCTGCCCCTGCTGGGACACCCTGCCCTGCCCTGCTGGGACACCCTGTCCCTGCTGGGACACCCTGCCCCTGCTGGGATACCCTGCCCTGCCCTGCTGGGACACCCTGCCCTGCTGGGACACCCTGCCCTGCCCTGCTGGGACACCCTGCCCTGCCCTGCTGGGACACCCTGCCCTGCTGTAGTTGTTTTTGTTTGTTTGCTTTGTTATACATACTAGTAAAGAACTGCTATTTCTATTTCCAAAATCTTTTGCCTAGAAGCTTTTAACTGAAAAAATTATAATTGGATAAAGGGAGATGGTGGTGGTTTACATCCTCCATTCCAAGGGAAGCTCCAGCTTTCCCTGGCAGATATCTGTCTTCCCAAACCAAGACAGACTGTAATATGGAACAAGCCTCATCAGCATACATCAATCTCTAATGTACACGTATAATCTGATGTTACAAAAAGGCTGAATTCAACTAAGGGGAAAACTTTATTCAATCAATTCTTCCCTTGGCACCATTTTGTGCCTCTAGATAAAATCCACCCTCCTTCAGAGGATTTCAGTGCTCACCTTCACCCCACGCTCCTGCAGCCCGATGACCTCCCCGAGAGCAGCCGCCATGTCTGCCAGCACCTGCTGCCCCTCTGAGATGTGTTTCCTCAGGGCCTCATAGTCCTCAATGAGGCCCAGCACATGGCGCCCGCTCCTGTCCGCCCACATGCGATGGCCGGGCACCAGGCGTGGCGTGCACGTCCTGCTGGAGCCCCAGCTGCTGCTGCTGCACAAGGACACACTGTCCATACCATCCTCAGGGGTTGCCTCAGGACCTGGGGCAGAAAAACGGGTCTGTCTTTTAGCCTCACACAAATCAAAAATTAATTTGCACTTGAGTTCTCTAAAAACTTCTCTTAAAACTCTCTCTGGGCGTACCTGGTTTCCCGACTGAAATGCAGAGTCCTTTCTGCTCCTTCTGCAGCTCACAAATGTTTCTCCTGGCAGCAGGGCAGTTGCAGAGATTTTCTACATATAAAAAGGGAGAAGGAAAGCTGTATTATTTGATGTTTACATGCATTAAAAAACACCCCCTCCCAGCTCTTCAGCTCCTTTTATTGCTGATGCTACACTTGGACTCTGGAAGCAGGGAACACCAGGTAATTTTTCTATCATGCCGTGGATCTTTTACTTTTATACCTGAGCATCTATCCGAATTCTAGGTATCTCCCAAAATCAAACCATAGTTAAAAAAATCTAAAATACATCCTGATGAACATATTTGATTAACAAATATAAGATTCCCATTAAGTCCACAAGAAGCAGGACACTTTCCACAGCTGTACCAGACTAAAGATTGTCTCTACACTTCTGCTTCAGAACTTCCACATTCCCTGAGCACCTACAAGAACAGCACATCTGAAAAACTCAGCTGCTGATATTCCAAGGAATCCTTCTGCTCCATGTGCTTATATCTAGAAACATGGAAAGCTGCTACTCTGCACAGCACTTTAAGGAAGAAGATTCCTGTGCCCTCTTGTGTCCCATGTACATCAATATTGGAACAATAACCTAACCCTGGGTGTAAACATTACCCTTTCCTTCATTTGCTAAAACAGCATCACTTAACAGTGACTGAAATAAATGTAAAATATTCCTCAAGGGCAAAGAGAGGACAAATGATTTATCCAGAGACCATTTAGTGCACTTACTGATCATTCTTGAGTAATACACACTCATCCTTAGCAAACACTACAGAGCTCAGCAGTGGAAGAAGAACCCCCCAGGTAAGCAAAATTTATGGCAATTTATTGCAGGCATCCTCCCATCCCAGAGACTCTGCAAATGCTTTGCTTGGATGCAAAGGAAGCGTCAGCTGGAGGCTCTAGGACAGTGCAGTGTGCACTTCACAGCCCAGCTCTAGCAGCAGAGGGATTTGAGGAGAGCTGATGTTGGTTAAGGCTGTAAGAGCATATTTAAAGAACAAGGCCCAGGCTCTGCAGCACCCCAAAAGTACACAGAGCACAGTACCATGCAGTCCTGCACAGGGCTGAGAGCCTGGCTTCAACAGGCAGCTGATATTAACAGCTGGCACAGGCCCCACTGCCTCTCTCTTCCCTTTGGAAAGCTGCTCTTCTAATTTTTCATGCAAAGACTTGTTGGTGTCTATGCTCCTCTCCAGCTGCACTCTCAGACTCTGGATTTCAGTCAGCAGTTCATGTAAATCCAGTGGATTGTTCTGATCTTTCTGGAATTCTTCTGAGGCATCGCATCTGGGATCTGAGACAATTTCAAAAGAAACACTCAAAACCATCTCTAACAATTAAAATAATATTACCCACTAGAACACTCAGCAAGGAAGTTATAACCAGTGTTATGCTCAATATTAAGAATTAACTACAAAGAGCATTAAGATAATGGTTTGACAAAAGAAGCACGTCTTAATTGCTTCTACCCTTGAAAGATTTAAAGAGATGAAAACTGTTTTTCACTTTGTCCATAAAAGCTACTATGTGTCATGCCAAAAGCTAAAAAATTAGATAAAAGGAGAACGAAGAGCATTTACAAAATGTGAAGTGTATTAATGCACAGTCTGGGGACAGGAAAAGGAATGGGGAACATCAGAGTGTGGAGGAGGGATGGAGTAGAACTGGGAGTTTAATTTTATACACCGAAGGGAAAAGGAAACAGTGATCACTTGGCAACCAGAGGAACAAATCTGAACCTGAGAAAAGCAAGGGCTGTGTTTGCCTTCTCACAGAAAGAGATCAGTACACAAACAACTCCATGCATCCTCTCCTGCTGAAATCCAACTGCTCAGGGTGTTCTCCAGACAGTGGGAAGGGGCTCAGCTGCATGAGGAGGGTGCTGCCACTCTCTGAGGAGAATCCCTTCCACTCCTGAGCCAACTCTGCCTTAAAGCCTCGTGCCAACAGGGCCCTTCTGCTGCACCCAGGCAGGAAAACCAGTGGCAGCAGGGCGTAACATTTGGAGCAGCAGGGAGAAAAAAAATCAAGAACCTCTTCCTAAGAACTTTCTAAGAACTTCCAGTGGGAAATCTGCTGGATGTGGTAAGGGCTTTTCAGCAATGAACAGAATCCCACTCTTTACCTCAGCACACCAACAGCTTCATGGTGGCACAGCCTCCTCCTAAGGGGGAGGAAGAACTCAGGTGAGCTCCAGTCCTCCTCTCACCATTACTGACAGCAAAATGGACATGAAATTATTAAACATTTAGTTCAGAAAGCAGTGCCCGCCCTTCTGCCAGCCCCAGAGAGAAGCCTCTCCCCCCATCTTCAGCAAAGAGAAAGCATAAGCTACCTGGGCAAGCAGGACCTGCAGGGATGCAGCAGCAGGTTTTTAGATGACAAGTAAATATCTAAGATCCCCAGGAAACTCATCCTGAGTCACTAAGTCTTCAATTCTGGTTTTTAGCTTAGCTAAAAAGATAAAGGAAACTTGGGGGAGTCCAGTCAACACCTGGCACATCTCAGGCTTGCAGTCACCCCAAGGAGAAAGCATTTGAGCAGTAGGGTGTCAGTTCTCCTTGCAGAGCAGACACAAGGATAAGCAAAGGAACAGTGACCCAGCCCTCCTAGCCTTTGACAAGAGCATGTTCAGGCGGAAGAGGTTCAAGTGCAAAGGGTACAGAGACAACTGTGCACTTCTACCTGTCCCCTTCCTTCTTGCTTCTTCCAGCTTCTCATAAACCTTGATCTCAGTCCGCAGTGACTGCAGCAACTTCTCATTCTCAGAGAGCTGATGCTGCTTCACATTAATTTCTGTTTGCAACCTGTTAAGTCCCAATAAACAGCTGAGTTAAATTCTGATTTTTTTTTTTCAAAATCTAAAATCCACTCCTCTTTCCCTCCATAATTCTTCCCTTGCCTTTAGAACATATCCATGCCCCTCCCTCATTAATGTTAAAGAGCTATGGCTAAACACATGCCTGTCACACTGACAGCTTTTCTCTAAATGACTCTTTAAATAGGGACAGAATCAATACCTGTTCAGTTCATTGCGACTGCTGTAAATCTGACATGTCAGGTATCTGATCTCATCTTCCTTTTGGCAAATTTGCTTTTGCAACTTTTCATTTTCTTTCTTGATGCATTCATGGTCGTCATGAAGATGCTCAAGGATTGCACTCTTCTTAGAAAGAGATTCTCTTAACTTTTCATTTTCCTTCTGTTTATCTGAAACAAGAAGAACCACAAGGTATCTGCAATGCCCACAACGCACTAAGGCTCTGATTTTTAACTAAATCAGCTTTTTCAGAGACTATCTGAAAAAACCAGCTGGTACTCCATTATTGCTAATCCCAGCTTGAATGCTTATGATTGAGCATGGAATTTCAGGGGTGCAAGGAATGGTTAAGTCAATTTAATGAGTGGACTGTGAATATTTTATTGTTTTCTCATCTGGGATGAGTTATGGGAAGAACAGTTTACAGTTTTACCTCTAGATCCTTTTGCTAGCATTGCATGCAGAACTTGATTTTGCTTCCTCAGGAAATGTATTTCAGAAGTCAGGGAATTATGCTGCTCTGAGCCATGGACAAAAATGTTTGCAGAACCTATAAATATATACATAAAAGATGATTTATGAGTCATCTCTAGGTCATTAAAGATTAAACTTTCCAGACAAGAACAATTTAAAACAATTGCAGAAAAACATGCTATAAAAGCTGTTTCTCCCATATACATTTTGAAGGTTATCCCTACAGGCTAAAAGGCAACTCAGGTTAATGCCAAGTAATCCAAAGCCCTGTGCAGTACAAGTGCCTCTCATTGCTGGGCAGCCATTACTAAAATTGCAGAATTATCCCTTGTCTTTTCCTAGCAGCTAAAATCCCAACAGGACAAAATGCAAGAGTGTTTTGTGACATTGCTATGATTTGAAAAGAAAATTGTAGGAGGGTTTACCATGTATTTTAGTCTTGCTCTGCTCATACTCCATTGTATTTAGTCAGAGAACAATGGGCTTCTACCAGCTAATCCCCAGGGGTTAATGCAGAGAGGCTTGGAAACAATCTGGTGATAGGTCTGTTACTACACAGGGAAGAGCACAAGGCTGGAGTCTTGGCCTCGGATTACAAACTCAGAGCCCGTTTACGATCACTGGGATGAAGATTTATCCCTCTTAAATCCGTGCTTCTAAAATTTAGATAACTGAGCCAGTCCTGATCAGCCATCAGCAGCCATGGGGAGGAACAGGCCCCTCCAGAGCCCAACTCACCCTGTGCCTCCTCTCCTCACACCTCTGAGGATGAGATCCCCTGTCCTCCATGGGCTGGGTTTCCCTCCACTGTCTCCACGAGAAGCTCTGGGTAACTGGCACGAATTAAATGTCTGACTTTGACAAACATAATGGTGATGAATCCTGCTCTGAGGATCTTACTGCACTAGCCAAGTAAATCTAAGTGTTAAATCCTGTATCCAGCCAGTTAAATCCCAGCCCAGGCAATCCTCAATGCACTGTACTGCTGCTAGTCACCCCCCCAGTGATGTGCACTGGTGCAGCACAGCCTGCAAAGTGCCACATCCCACTCTCAAGGTGCTGCCTCTGAAATGCAAGTCAAGTCATTGTTATTGCCCTTTGTAACCTTCTCACAGTCAGTAAAACACTTCAGGACCCACTGGAATTAAAAGCATTTTTCAGCTAATTGGTTATCCCAGTATCTCCCAGACTTTAAAGCCTGAGATAAGTATATGAATGTCAACTATTTGGTTAATAGAGAAATAACCAGCTGGCAAAAAAAATTAGCTGAATGCATGAGGAGGATGCCTTTTAGCTCTGGAAGTTCGATTCAATTTGATGTGCTGCACCTCCTCTGAGTAATTTCATTTTATTGTAATCCCAATTGAAGCTTTTACCCACTACCTAACTGGGATGTAGTGTGCCATGATATGAACCTCTTGTCACTGCTGAAAGACTCAAAGGCTCTGGAAGCCTGGCACTAATGGCATTTTACTATCTGTATGTTAAAGAGTTGAGGCAGCTATGTGAACTCAAAAGGCTTTCTCCTTTCAGACTGTAACAAAGCAATCCAAGTTGAAGTGGCAAGGTTTGATGGTCTCATCTTGATTCTAATTTAATTTATTGCCCATCACCCAGCTTTATCCTATTTGAAAAGTTATACTATCGCAGTTCTACTGAAAGGCTTTAGAATATAACTATTGGTTATCTTCCATAATAAGGGATAATGCAGAGCCAGTGGTAACAGGGCCACAATCCCACAATTTGACCCACTATTGAGACTGCTACTTCTGTGCAGAGCCCTGCTGACATCAATTACTCTTTCCACAGAGGCAAAGGTCCATCTAACCAGAGGAAAGTGGAGCATCAAGGCCCACAATTGCAATACACTTGAGTTTCCATTCTGTTTTGTACTGAAAAAGTGCTAAGGAAGCGTACATTGAAGGTTTCAAAGGAAACATCGACTGAAAGAAAGGCACTATTGAAAATCATGGCAATGAAGAAGGAAATATTCACTCCCAGGGAAAGCAAAATAAAGCCATTCAAAACCTGAAGAGAAGTCTGAGTAGAAACATCAGCTACTTGTGGGTTAAAAAAGGCAAACAAACCCCCTTTTAATGTTAACTGCTGTTAAGAACATTTGAAAACCGGGACACTCAAAATTAAACCTTTGATTTTATTTTGGAGCCTAACACTTGAAATGATTGAAGCAATAATTTTAGTTCTACTTGCACTGCAAGCCTCAGCTCAACAGGAATGATGTAGTCATTACCAGCATTTGAGTCATTTATAGGATACTGGAAGCCCAGAGGCATTTAAATACTTAAAGAATCTAAATATTAAAAATAATGTGGCAAGAACAGGAACAGTGGGCAGATGTGTGTATATACATCCATACAATATTTATCAGACAAGAATAATCTATGCAATAACTTTTGTTGAACAAACAATCCAATATCATGAATTTAGCATGCTGCCATAAACAATTAAATATGTTACAACTTGGCCTTGTGTTTTAAAAGAAAACAAACTAAGGAAATTCAGCGAAAAGCAAAAACCTTGAATGCAAGTCACAGAATGGTTTGGGTTAGAAAGCACTTTAAGGTTTAATTAGTTTCAATCCCCTGCCATGGGCAGGGACACCTCCCACTGTCCCAGGCTGCTCCAAGCCCTGTCCAGCCTGGCCTTGGGCACTGCCAGGGATCCAGGGGCAGCCACAGCTGCTCTGGGCACCCTGTGCCAGGGGATCCTCCACCCTCCGAGAGAATAATTCCTTCCTGATATCCAATCTTAACCTGCCCTCCTTCAGCTTAAGGCCATTCCCACATGCCCTTAGGAATCCTCTCAGCTTCGCTTAAGAATTTCTTTTTACACTGAAAGTCAAAGAAAGCTTATCTATCAGGAGAAAAGAGCACCATCAGCAAGAGACTGTGTGCATATCTGATAGCATGAAAGAGATCTTTGATACAGATAGAAACAAGAACTGAAAGAACGCAGTGATAAAAAGGCGCTGTTCTAAAAGGTAGTTGTTTTTTTCCTTTACTTTTCCAAATTTCTCCTGCATGCAGTGGTAGATGTGCTAAGGCAACAAGAAGACAGATGGAAGACATAAGACAGTTTATAAAGAAAATATACTTTCACTGCATTAATGGATGCCCTTGCCAGAATCTTTATGAAGCTGTAAAAGAGTTGGAAGTGTTTCAGTGTGGTTATTTCATGAGCACAGAATGCCCTTCTAGCAGTGTAAATACTTCACAAATGAAATGGATGCTTTTTATCCACCTTTCCATCACTGTAAATTATCCCTGAAAGCAAACTGCCATGTGCAGGTTGCCTCCATTTAAACAACAACAGAAATGGATCATGGGGATGATGTAAAACATAATGAATCTAATGTCAATACCAGTGGAACTGAGGAAAAGGAAGTATGTCTGTATTTATTACCTGCTTCCAGTCTGAGTAATATTTCTTATTAATCAATTTTCCTAGGGGGGAAAAGGTGGGAAGGAGAGTGAAGCAAAGTGTAGAAAAATAAAGGGATGAGGTGCTTCAAATGGTGCTCCAAAAGCATCTTTAGTGAGAGCTGGCTACTTGTGAAAAGTTTTAAATCCACTTCAGAGCTTGGCTTTCAGAGATGCTGAACACCAGCAACAGAGAACAGCAGTGCCAAACCTTTCCAGTGGCATTTGATCCCGCAGGCTCTCAGCAAAAAAGATGGATTCAGTCTCTCATCAAATGAATTCTTACCTTGATCTAGCTCCTTGTCTGTTACTTGTCTCTCAAGCTGCTTTCTCAGTCTCTCATTAGTTTTTATGGAGTATTCTAAACGCTGTCTCAGGATTCTAATTTCTTGCAGATGCTCCATTAATAACTCTAAATAAAGCAAGAGACCACTTCTTATTTATAGCAGATGACTGTATTCTTTTACACTATGTGCTCTTGTCAAATCTAGTGGGTGCTAATCCTAAAAGATGACACAGAGCTGTTAAAAATAGCAGATATTGAATATCTGACTCCTCAACACTTTTTTCCTATACAGTGCTCCAACCATGCATTCAGTGACAACTCCTACTCTACATTCTAACTTAAACAATGGTCCAGAGTTTTAAGGCTCTTCAGATATCTTGATTTATTCTTCCTACAAAAGTGGATCAGATAACAATTTTATGTACATAAACACTCTCTATACAGAGGAAGTAATCCAAAGGTCTGCAATGCAGCTCCACATTCCAGCTCGACACACCACCAGCACACATTTTTCCTCACAACAACAGGAAGCTCCCAGAGTAGCTCAGGAGAAATCTGACTTTCATTTACCCAATGCACTCCACAAGAAAGAAATCTGTTGCATCAGGTTTCATTACTGTACCTTTTCCTTCTTGCTTTGCCATTCTACAATTTTTCTTCCATCGGCAGCAAGTTTCATCCTGACTCAGGAGCTGATCTGTTGTACCTGTCACTGTGTGATGTGTCAGTTTATCCATGTCACACACTCCTGGTTTACTCTGCAATATTTCTCCCTGAACAGGATATGCCAGCTCAGCTATTAAATTTTCATTGCTGCTGATAAAGTACTGCAAGCATCACTTGTGTTTAGTGGAACTATCCAGGTCAAACATGACACCACTTATTAATTATGCAGCACTTAACCATTCTCAAGGAAACACAACACTGGCTTCTATAAAACCGGAAAATCTTTCCTTTTCTACATAATAATCCCTTGACAATTATCTATTTTCACCTTATAACTTGTCTATTTAAAGAGTGTCTGGAGCAACGTAAAAGCTGGGATCCTAAAACAACAAGTACACAAACTAACACACTTTATAGTGCCTCAAACAGGGTAGTTCAGATGGTAGCTCAGATGTGCGCCTTGTCACTGAAATTGCAATGATTATGTGAGGAGCTGGAAAGCTGAGGCAGACAAACATTCTTCATTATTTCTTAATTAGTTCCCTTGTGCGTTATTTATCAGCTTTTCCCAATATCCAGCAAATCTTCTGTGGAAAAAAAAAACATTACCTGGAGGAAACTTGCTTGGCAGAAGTGGCAGTGTGCTGTGCTGGCCTTCCAGGTCGTGCCTGTGCTCAGGTGAGCCAAGAGGAGACTTCCCTGACACATCAAAGTCAGACGAGCTGTGAAGAGCAGATGGCACAGGAGACTCACCCTGCAGACTCTGGTACATGCTGGCATTCTTCTCATTGTTCCTTTGGTGCCAAACAAAACGGTTTAAAATACAAAAGTTATTCTGTGACTCTGGAAAGCATGAACAGAGGGTGCCAAATTTACACCGATTTACGGGTAAATTTATGTGACAGGGCATAAATAACCACTGCACATCAGAGGTTGTATCAAGACTGAAACCCAGAGCTCACTCTAGTCAGCAGGAATAGTCACCGACCCTCCAGCCTACTTTGTATTTTCCAGCACTAGGCAGTCACCTTTGAGTTCAGGGGACCTCAAGCTGCCTTGAACAGGCAGATGAAGATTTCTGTAGCACAGAAGAATCCCAAGCTGGCAGAAAACCAACAAACATAGCACAACACCACCTGCTCTCTTCACCTTCAGCATCAAGGTGGTCTGACAATGAACTCCAGCAGTGCTGCACTTGAGTGATCCTGAGCAAGCCCCAAGGGCATGGGGACACCCAGGGAGGGACTGTCCCCCTGGCACCTGCACCAGGATCATGGCTCAGCATGACAATATCCACATATATCCACACTGGATAATGGACATGGTTACCTTTGTTCATGAAAAGAACAATCCTGGTGGCACAATGTTTCTCTTTCAGTTATCTCCCCTGCTTGGTGAGAAGTGGGGAAAAAACCCTTAGTCTGTTTTCAATGGGTGTTTTATTAACAAAGTAGATATTAATAAGCAAAGCCCTGCCAAACAGCTAAACATGCTACAAAACATGGAGCATCCTTATCAACTTATGAAACAAGCATATTATTGCTAAACATTCAGTTGCACTCTTACCTTTGAGCTAATTCATAAAGTATAGTGACTTCTGTACCTATTGATTCTCCTGCAAAGCAGAAACAGCTGATTAAAAACACGTACTGAGAATTACAATTTTTTCCTCTCCATGTTATTCTATTTAAATACAGAGTGGTAAATTAATGAGAAATTAGAGGAGCCAACAGATACTAACACACTTTGTATTAGTGTCAAATGCTGTGCCTGAGCAAAACTATTTATAGCCCAGCAACAAAGCAAAAGCATGCTCTGGAACTCACAAAAAAATTAATCAGACACCACAAGTGCCAGATTTTACAGCCTTGGTGTTTTAATTAGCATACCAATTTGAAATAATTGTGCTATATGGCAAAAGGATTACGGACACATGTTGTTACTTCTTCAGCAACATTTATATACAAACAATGCCATTGCACCTGGATTTTTCGTGCTTGTTTCGGAGTCAGGCTAACCAGTCATCCTTATGAAGGAACACACACAGGATTTTGCCTGCAACATTCTCTGTTGGAATTGTGTGTGGGCACAGGCACAATTCAGTGCAAGAGGTCTGGACTCAGACACTAATTTGAATAAAGAATAAGAGCCTGGTGGTGTCACTTTGGCTCCCCATATTTTAAAATTTTTATGCCATTAAGCAAAGGTGGCAGGGAAGAGTTGCACAGCTGAAATTTCAGGAGAATAAACTGAAGGTCAGGATGGAAATGGAGAGACAGACAGCTGTTCATGCTTCTTCTTTACAGTCAATTCTTAGTACATTAGATGTTCTTTACAGCCCTACAAACATCATTTTACTTTAATGTGTGATTCAAGGCAGCACCATTGCGTTAGAAATATTGAATTGTCTCGGTTGTCAGTGACTTTTTGTAGTATATAGGATACCATCTGTTGGTTTAAAGGCATTTAATGTTTATTCACTACAGTCTTCTCATTTGCAATGCAAGGAATCTCTGTAGCCACCGAAATCGTTGAATACACTCAATCTTTTATTACCCTGCACTGACACGAGGCTGTAATACCTTTTTCTCATACACAGCTGCTTTATATGAGCAATCAAAACTGCAACATCCTGCCACGGTCTGTAAGGAAAGGCAGAACACAGATCATGCTATGGCTGGGCCCCAAATGGGGCTGAACAAAGGCAGCTCCCAGAGCCAATTCCAGGAGGATGTGAGGGTCAGGTCCCTGTCTCAGGTACCACAAGTTGTTTTGGAGATTGCACTCCTGCAGCTGCCATCTGTGAAGGATTGCTAGTTGTTTGGGTCAGCAAGAGCAGCACTTGTGACACCAGGAAAAAGTCTTGCTTGCTGCTCCTCACAACAGCATCCCTTTTCCATCACTCTCCTGCCAACTTCCTTCAAGCTACAGACTGAAGGCAACATGCAGGTTAGACTCTTCCTTCAAGTGCCAAATGTCAGTTGTGATGCTCATTTTCCAAAACACGGTTGTATTTTAGTTCTCTTATGAAAGGCAGTGTACATTTCTCCACCAGCCAGATTAGCAGGCAGCAAGATGCAGGTCCCTTAGGAAAATCATAGAATAATTTAGCTTGGAAAAGACATCTTAGATCATCAAGTTCAACTGTAACCCCAGCACTGCCAGGCACAGCACTAACTCATGTGTCAGGTGTCTTCACCAGTCAGCTGGGCTGTTCCATAAACAGGAAACCCTGAAGCTATGTGTAATAAAACTTTCATAGCACTGTATTTTGGACAGTTAAAATATGCCTGTGTTGAGGTGACCCCGAACAGCAGGTGTCAATAAAGAGTATAGCTACTACAGTAAAATCCAGTCAATGGCCATAAGCTAAAACACAAGAAGTTCCACCTCAACATGAGGAAGAAATTCTTTACATTGAGGGTGGAACAGGTGCCCAGGTATGGTGTGGAGTCTCTCTCTCTGCAGTTCCACACCCACCTGCACATGTTCCTGTGACACCTGCTCCAGGTGACTCTGCCTTGGCAGGGACTTGGACTGGATGATCTCCAGAGGTCCCTTCCAATGGCTGTGATTCTTTGTGATTCTTGTTGGATCATAAAAAATTTCCCTTCCATGACAGTCCTCCTCACAAAGCATCCTAAAGCAACCAACACCAAGGAAGGCTTCCTTCCACCAATGAGCAAATAAAACCCTTCCCATTTCGAGGGCATTAATTTCTGTGACAACAAGCACAAAACATTGCTGCTCACCATAGAGGAATGTCATCTCCAGCTTCTCAAACAGCAGCACACTCTGCTTCAGCTGCTCACGGAAACCTTCAGCAACATTATACTCAACATCACTGGCCTGCAGCAGCTCCTCAAAGGCTTTCAGCAGGCTGGTGAGGTGCTGGTGGTAGGTGGCACAGCCACAGCGGATCTCCTTGATCTGCTGGCACTGGAAGGACAGCTCCCGAACTTGTGAGTGAACTAACGAATCGTATCTGAGAGAATGAAATCAGCTGTAAAGCTTGCTGGCCATAAATGATGTTTAAATAAAAAGAGAATTAAGCTTATATTCCTAAACTATTCTTTTATGTGGCTCAATTTGCTTCTAAAATGCTTTTAACGGCCATAATGAGATGCATTGTCTCTGACTGTTGAGTTTTGTATTTAGAGATTATCCTCCATCACTTAACTGCATCATTTATAAAGTGGGCCAAAACTAATGGGATGACTTGGTGGGCAGCTTGGACAAAACATGGGTTACAGCAGAGGTGCCAAATTAAATTAAGTAAGAGTGAATACATGTAAAGAATTTTCAAGCATATACATATTTTTCCTGACTGGTTGGGGATTTTTTTTTTTTGTTTGGCATTTTATGGTTTTCTTAACTCCCTATGGAAGCAGACAACCAGCACTTCTCTGAAACTTTAACTATTTTCTGCCAGAACCACAGTATTGGACTTTCTGAACTGATGGCTTCACCAGTTTGAAAATTCTTCACATGTCTGCATGTGTATTGCAAGAAACAATGACAACCATTGTGGTGCCCAAACTCCTGTACTCCACAAGCCAGGATATAAATTGCAACTCAGATCAATTGAATTTATTTATTGAATTTATGCTTGCAAATGTAGGCATCCCCTTTGTACTGCCACGGTCTGTACCACAGGTAGAGTTTTTTCTCCAGAATCATCCATTAGCAGGAAAAAAAGGAGAGAATATTTTATAAGGTGCAGGAAATCAATCAAGATCTATGGTGATGAGGGTTGTTACAGCATTTTTACTGTCATTTGTATAGGAAAAGATGCATAACTCATTTGGGGGTCTGTCACTTGTGACTCATGACACTGTCCTACAGTGGCCATAAAAACCTCACAGTGATCCACAGGGTCTCGTTCCTTAATTTACAGTCAGATCTTTCTTTGCAAAATGGATAAGGCATATTTTCAAGGGATGTAAATTTCTATGGACTCTGTAACACCACTGTATTTTACAAAAGACACACACAAGAGCCCATGCTGGTGGTTGCTCACTGTCTCCAAATATTTCTACTCAAGCATTTGGAAGAAAGGCACAAGGCTAAACGCCTTTCATTGTTACAACTTCTGGTATTCCAGAGGCCCTCAGGACAATAACAATATTTAAAAGGGAGAAAAGGGAGCTGGATGCTAAAAAAGGCACACCCCTATGATCCCCCACTGTATGTTTGCAATTTGTACATATATATAGCCAAAATGCTACCCCAAGTCCCATACAAAATCCAAGACTGATACTTTTTAGCCTTCTGTAAATAATTTTCCAGCTTATGAGCTTATGCTATAAAATTTCATTCATTAATTTCTATATTTATCTCCTCTCACATCCTTCACAGGAAGGCACTATAGCCCTCAACTGCAAAATAAATCGGAACTAGAGCGTGAACATCTTATGTTTACACATCAAGTCTGGGCACTCAAACAGAAGGGCCAGCACAAATCTGCCAGCCCACTGCTCACAGAAACATTTCTGTCTTAAATGGAATGTTTCATTTTCCTACCGCTGGCACCTGAAAATAACCTTAGTGATGCAGAGCTGTGCTTTGATGACAGAGGTGAGCCTGTCTCACAGGTAACCTGAGATCTCAGCTGGCTCAAGGGATGGTCTCTGACAGCAACGAGACTTGTGGGCCTGAGGTGAGACACATCTGATGTGTCTGGCACAGGACAGCTACAGATGATAATACCGATTGATCAGTTTTGTACTTAGGATTCTTTTAACAAAACATTTCAATTCCTTTATGCTAATGTGAGTGAAATTTAGTCTTTAGTGGAACAACAGTTGTGAATAAAATTATCCTCATCTCACCTTCCTAGACTATTTGGTATTGCTGTTTACAAAAGGGAACCTCAAAGAGCAGCAGTTTTACTCACTTGGATGGTGATGCTGCTCTCAGACTGTTCTGAAGAGGATACATTTCATCAAGATGCACATTCACAACTTGCTCTTTGTCAAGTTCTGCCTCATTGGCCAACAGTAGCTCCTGAAGGTTTTGTGCTGCCCATGGTGCTTCCACAGACTCAGAATTCCTGTTTTCAGTATGGATCTCATAATCCAGCTGAGGGACGCCAGAGGATGTCTGGACTCCTTCCATGGCAGTATCTTGCACTTGTGTGACAAACCCTTCCACATGCAGGGCTGCATCACTCACAACTCCATTGGAAACACCACTGAACAAGAGCTGGTCAGAGTCCTGCAGCTGCAGCAAGAACACTTTGTACTTTTCAAGCTCAGATTGCATATTCTTAACCTTTTGTTTCAATTCTTCTATATCCTCTGTGGCTTCACAGCCATCAAGTGCATCAGTCCTTGCTGCAGTCCCTTGGTGAGCAGGCAGGCACTTGGAGCCTGAGTGTGCAGGGGCTGAGTCAATGTCCTGGTGTCCCATGGAACAAAACTCTTCATCCACCTCTTTTGATGAAATCTGTATATTCCCATTGCTAATGTTATGATGATTTTCCATTTCTGAAAAACAGGAGACTTGCATGTGAATATCAGTATTCCTGTATCTGACATTCTGTTCTTAACAGCACTAGAATGAATTATTTCAATTCTGTAATAGCAGAATGTAGGTAGTTACAAGCTATACATTCTTAGTTTGAGACTTTTGATCTCTCTCTATGATTGGCCATTAATTCATTTTCCACATCAAGTATTTCAAACTCTTTGTTACCTTTCAAATGAACAATACTCAAAATACAACCAACTTTCTCTTCACAAATGCTTGAAAATTCCTTTTGCCACATGCTCTCCTGAATCAGGCACTGATCAAGCCCAGACCTTTCCAGCCACAAAGATGGTAACCTCAAACATGAGGCAAAGGAGACTCTGACTTCATATGATTCCTCCTAAAGCTTCTAATTAAATATTCTTCTTCTCCCCACTTCAAAAATCTATACAAAATCAATTGGAGCATAAAGTCAGTGGAATTTTAAAAAGGCTATCAACGAAACAGTCTGATTTGAAAAGGAAACTAAAATAACTTCTTTTTAAAAGGTGTTCTAAACAAATCCCAATATAGTGTTTGGTGTTAAAGATTTTACTGGCACCCATTTGATATGAACATCACATCCCTCAGGTAACTTTGCCATCCTTAAGTAATGCAATCACCTCAGATTCTGCCCAATAAAAGCCACATATTCTTACACATAATCCATGTTTATAGTTCTGTGCATGTTGAGGGCTGTATGTGTAAGTTGCCAGCAAAATTATTATTTTCTAGTTACCATTAAATTAATTTTTCCCCTTCTATTAGTTTCTGCAAAAGATCACTCTGAATTAGAACTTCCCTTTTGGGAGCCAATTCATTGATCTTTCAGACAGGTTGCAATACTTTCAGACTGGTTTCCATGGAGAATTTGAACGTCCAGGTTCAAGCTGTAAATCAGTAAAAAACACACAGTGGGAGCAGCTCTGTAGGAAAGCCCAAGACCAAGAGAATAAAAATAAATATTATGTAAAAGCTGGAATAAAATGAAGCTGTGATTCTGGGATATTAACATTGCCCAGAGAAGATGTGGCTGCCTCATCCCCAGGATGTTCAAGGCCAGACTGAAAGAGGCTTGGAGCACCCTGGGGCAGTGGAAGGTGTCCCTGCCCACAGCAGGGGTGGAATGGGATGAGGCTCCTTCCTTTTAAGGTTCCTTCCAACCCAAACCATTTTCTGATCTGAGATCAAGGCCAGAGGACGTTCACTGCACTCTGCATTCCAAAGGAAGGAAGTGCTTCCGAGAAAGCATCTGGGTAGAAATTCTGGAGGACACAAAAAGGGAATGCAACATTTCCTTCACTAACTTCTGCTGCAGGGACACAGATGGCGAAAAACCCCAACACCAGGTGAACTCAAACTCTGAAACCTTGACTCCGTGCATCATTCCAGATAAAATCCAGAGAAAAACAGAATAATATTTCAGATCAGAGCACTGGCTATGGTTTTTAATGCAGTAAGTGCCCTTTAATTAAAAAGGAGAACTAATGAGCTCCCTGCGCACCTGTGTCCACATCCCCAAAGGGTACAACTGAGCAGGACCAGGCACACCAAAGGACTACAGAATTGGCCATATCCCCTGCACTCTCCAGGGTTACTCAGGTTACTCAAGCCCTCCCAAAAAAGACTAATGGATGATGCAGAAACATGGAACACACAGCACTAAACTTATTTACATTTTCATTACATGACTCCATTAGGTTTCAGCCTACTTGAATGCCTTCAAATAATTCAGATAAGCAAAATTCTATCATTCAGTTGCTTCATTCCAATAGTTCAGAACTAACTGAAGAAGCAGTAACAAACATTTAATTCAGAGAAGAGTTCAGAAGTGAGGACATTAGCAACAGAGATCAGAGTCAGGCACACAACTCATTATTTTTACTGGAAATCAGACTCATAAATTCCTGCTGCCCTTCTGAAAGCACAACCCTGAAAGACCAACTTGGATTCTTGGAGCAATTAATCCACAGCAGCTAAGAAAACCAGATTTAAAATCCACAAATAACAGCAAGGGAGATGATTACCTGAAGCAATTTGCAATTTTGTACAACTCAGAAGAAACTGAAATTTTTAAATTTCCTTTTTTTTAAAAAAATTCTGTACCATATAAATGCTCTACCTTGACAGTTTTGATGATTTTTGTCCTTTACATTTTCATTATTGTTCCTTGTACCTGGATCAAGATCTTGCAACTCCACCTGGGTCTCAGTATTATCCAATTTGAGCAATGAGACAACTGGAGAAGCATGGGGAAAGGTAAAATAGAAATCAGTAAGAGATTGAAAATAAATTAAGTGGAGATAGTTAAAAAACAAAACAAACTAATAAATAAAATCAAAAAAAGCAAAAAAAAAACCTTCACCTCACAAACACAAATCTGATTCTCTGACAGTTTGGAAAAGGAAAATCTTATTGATAATATGCATATCTTTAAAAACTTGAATTACTTATAAGGGTAACTACTAAGAATTAATTGCAAAGGCTCCTACTAACAAATGAAGATAAAACATTTGTAGGTCCCCTTTGTAAAGGAACAGTAAATCAATCTCTAGTGCATTTTTTAAATGTTTTATGCTAAGCTTAGAGAAAAGGCTTAAAAGCTTCTCCAAGGTGAGCACTGATCATAAACCAATCTCCTGCAATCACCACAGCAAGTCTCAGAATCAGCAAATGTGCAGCCCAGCTGTTACCCAAGGGGAAGAAATCAGAGTGGAAAGGAAATCAGGACTGCAGCTTCTGATTCCTTCCAGGATGAAATTCAGAAGTCCTGCCCTTCTCAGGATTCTCCATGGATTTTGCACCTATCATAATTCATTGCTCCAGTCCCATCACCTTAAGAATTTACAATAAGTTGTACCATATCTGTGCCTTACCACAACAATGTTATTTTTAACAACAATCTCTGCAACGTCTGGGTCTGACAGTGGCTCACCCACCACCTGACTGAGTCTTATTTTTATATTCATCCTCCCTTACCTATCCTTCACACCCCTGTTCAGTTTTTAATCTAACTGCTAAGTGCATTTTTATATTTCTAGCACCTCAAATCTTTATCTAATACCCACTGCTCTCTGTCTTACAATTTGTCATACTTTGCTGATCCCAGTACTTTGTTAACAACTGAGTTTAAATTAACTCAGCCACAGTGGGAACAGACACAGCTGACCTGACTGATCATGGAATATTGGAAAAGTTTAATTATCCAGCATCAACAAAACCAGGATTTTTATACTCTCTTGTCTCCATTACAGACAGTTTTCATTAAACTTGGAATCTTATTAAGGGAATTTTTATGTGTGCACATGTGAGCATCCTGTGATCTGCTGTGTATTACAGACTTTTACACGTGTACACAGCACTTTCTGTCCCACAAAAAGCTGGCTTATAACTTAGTGGCAAGCAGAAAGAAAAGGTGTTTTTTCAAGGTCTACACATATTTGTCTGCCCAAGAAACTTGCAAGATTAAGCAGTATTGTAGATATATAAAGATAATCTCTGTTTACTTTCTGCTGCAAGAGAAGCTGCCACTATTCCAGGCAGGACCACGAGACACCAGACTTTCTTTATTTACCTCTCCCTGATGTGTTTCCCTGTGCAGGCTCCTCTGGAAGGTTTTCAGCTCCAGACTCATCCAGTAAGTCTCCACTAGGCTGTGCCTGAAATGGTTTGGTTTGTACGTCACAGGCTCTCAGACCTTCCCCAGGTGCCCTGGAACGATGCTGTGGTTGTGAAGCTGATTTTTGCAGCCAGGAGTTCAAAGGCACATTTCTTAATGGTCTACAGGATCTCACAGGCACAGGCAGTCGTGACTTCCTGGACAAGGAGACAGAGTCAGCCTGAAAAGAGCACAGAAGAAAGTGGGCAGTCAGTGACTTGTGTGTAACAATCAGGCAGAGGAAGTATAAACAAATATTCCAGGAAAAATAAAAATTTTCCTGTAAAATCAGGCAGCTATCACATTAGTTTTGAAAATGAAATTGCAATACCCTTGGCTACATTAGAAGTAAACATTCAGAGAGGTAAAAACACCCATTCCATTGGTACAATTTTCTGTAAGCCCCTGCTGTTGATGCATCTCTAACCTTCCAGCTCCTGAAGCAGGACAGCAAATCCAGCAGCGGCCACCAAAGGCTTTTAATCACCAGGTGTATTAATTAGCTCCGGATTTGTGGATGCCTTAGGAAAACAGTTTCTCACTCAAACTGACCTATCTTAACTGCTGCTTCCCACTGTCATTTATATCATAAAGGTCTGTCAGCCCAGCAACTTTTTCCCTTAAAATCCTTTTTTTTTTTAAGTTGAGGGTCCTCCTCATTTTTTAACAACTCCTAAGCTTATTTTCACTTCTTCATTTAGTCTCCACCCAGCATGCCCTACTTCCACAGCTTTGAGAAAATCAGCATCAGCCACAGAGGACATTTCTTCTGCCACAGAGAAAGCCTTTATGAACAAAACCAGTTTCTTCACCCATCCACTCTAAAAATTTCTTCTGAAGGATTCTCATTTCCTGCTGTAACAGACATTCACTCACTAGAGTTGGGGAAAACTACATTTCTTAAGTCACTACATTTTAGCCTCTCACCTTTGGAAGACTCTGCATAAAATAAATGTTCCCTGTTTAAACAACACAACATAAACCAGTGCTGTCTCCAAAGATAAAAGCATGCCATGTGTTGATTAGAGGTATGGAATTGTGTGTAATAATAATAAAACCCAATAATGGCATGTTCAGATAGATATAGTTTATAATTTTGATGTTCATTTGCTCCACCAGTGCTGTTAAATTCCCTAATTTCTTTCACCACCCAATGTATTCTGAAATACCTTTCCACATTCGCTTCTCAGCAATTACAGTCTTTACACAATTTAAAATCATAAAAAGCAAGTTCCATTTTCCTAATGCTATCCTCAATTCCTTTTGTACATATATGAGAACAGTATCCTTCAGAGGCTGCAAAATAAATCCAGAACTTGCAGCTAACTAAACTGCATTAATAACTTCAAACCATTTCCAGCTGTCTCAGGGCTGTGGCACAGACACATTTATCACTCAGATTACCCACAGGCCACTTCAGCTGGCTACATCAAATTATTTATAAAAGCCATTCCAAAGCTAAAGATACAGTGCATTAGTCCAAACAAGAAAGCTTTTAAAGCAGCTGATTCAAGGGCTGCATTGAGGTTGCCACTGATTAAACCAGGGAAGAATCTGGAAAATGGTGAATCAGAACAGTAAACTGAAACTCAGAGAAAACAGGAACTTGAAAAAAAAATTTGCAGAAAGAATCAGAAAATCATGGAATGGTTTGGGTTAGAAGGGACCTTAAAGATCATCCCATTCCACCCTCTGCCATGGGCAGGGACACCTTCCACTGTCCAGAACACTGTCCCTGTCCAGCCTGGCCTTGGGCACTGCCAGGGATCCAGCCAGGGGCAGCCACAGCTGCTCTGGGCACCCTGTGCCAGGGCCTCATCACCCCCACAGGGAAGAATTTTTTCTTAATATCTCGTCTTTCTTAATACCTCAATATCTTGAAGGCCCTCCTGCATCTTCAGGCCATTCCCCCTTGCCCTGTCACTTTGTGCCCAGAACAAAGTCTTACCAACATCCCTTCATTTACAAGCCCCCTTCCTCCAGAAAACCAAACCCAAGAGGAACAAGCCAGAACGAAAATTAACTGCTCCTAATTTCTACCTCTCAGAAATCTCTTGATCACTAAAGTTATGGAAACCACTCTTTGCAGAAAGTGCTACAACATTCCCTGTTAGCAGTGCACAAAATCAAAAGCAACGCTCCCCCTTTGTCTGCTCCACAGGAGCCAAGATCTTCAAAGAGTTTTCAATTTCACTTCTATCACTGTTGCTGAAACAATACACAGAACTCTTTAGCAGACACTGTTTTCCCACCTCTTTATTTGGGATCACAGACTGCCTGCAGACAGAAGGCTTCAAAGCTCCTGGGGCCTGAGCACACCCTGCTGCACTGCCAGAACAGGCTCTGTGCACTCAGGTCCCAGACTAACACAATTTCACAGGGCACTCCTGGCCACACTAGTCACAAAGCAAGAAACAACGATAAGATGTTAATAAAAGCCTAAAATTAAGGTCTGAGTTGGTGGAAGTGTCCCACTGACCCCTCTACAGCCTGCTCTCAGATGTGATGCAAATCTGGAATTTTCTAGAACATTTTTGCCATTTAGACTTCATCACTTCTAAATGCTCTAGTTCTGTACATTATGAACAAGAAATACAGACTCTCTTTTTCCAAAAGCTGTAATATTTACGAGCATGTGGTCCCAGGGAGGATTGAAATTCAATTAATTAATGTTCTAAAGCACGCTGAAGTAGGAGATGAAAAGCTCTGACCATTAGGAACACTTATCTAAAATATATGTGGCTTACATCTCTTTTCCTAATATTAAAAACCATACAAAAGCAAGATTTAATATTAGAAATTAAGTGTATTTTTCTGTTTTATACATCTATTCTCTAAGTACAAAAAAGAGAACAAACTTACTTCATTTGTTCTAGTAAAAGCAAGTCTTTCATGCTGTTCACCCTTCTTACACACATTTTCTTGCTGATGTTCTGCTTCTGCACTTAATCTTGAATATTTTGACTTTTCTTCTGAGGCTCCTTTTTTTCCTTCATGTTTCAATCTCATGACATTACTCTCTAAAGTCATTGTTTGCATAGCTGCATCTTTCAATTCCACTTTCAACAGCTGAATCGCCTTATTAATCTGTGGCACTGCATCTGGATAAAGCTTCTCTTCCCCATCAAAAGTTGATTTCAATTCTACTCGCTGCTTTAAGAATTTAGTGACCTGCTTGAAATGTTTGAGTTCGGCTCTCAGTTGAATAATCATTTGCCTAAGATCTTTTTCATCCTTTTTCTCTGTATCTTCACTTGAACATTCTTCCTCTGTCGTGTTCAGATGATCTAACAGTTCATTTACAATTTTCATTTGTTCTTGTCTGCTACACTCAGGAAAGAGAAAAGACATGAATTTAGATTTTTATTTAAGCAAACAAAAATACCTTCCAAGAAACCCTTCTGCTGTGTTGTGACATCTGAAATTCCCAGGAGGTTCTGTTTCACTCGCTAATGAACTACTCACTAACAGAGTTTTTGGAGCTTTTTCACATGAATCATTATCATAAACTGCCTCATCATGGCTTTTCTCCTATTTAACACAGAAATATAAGAAATATGACTGGATTCTCAAAAAAGTTTACTCTCTACCTTAAAAGTTAATTTATACCAAAAGCACACCAGACTCTAGACCATATAATCACAGATTAGCCCAAGCTGGAAAGAACCCACAAGGACCATCAAAGTGCAACTCCTGGCCCTGATGTTGAGTTTTTGTGCAAATCTAATTCTCCATGTATTTCTAATGGAACAGGGAACATGAAAAGTGAGAAATCAGCCAAAGAGCCTGCAAAACCAGCTCATTACAGAGCACCAAAATGCCCCACAGATAACTAGCAGTTCAAGCACAGCAGTTTAGAAAGAAATGTTCTCAGAGAAACTGGAGCCAAATAAGAGGCATTTAAAGCACAAACAAGCTCTGAAATTCTACACACAATTTCACGTGTCCAATAGAGAGCTGTTTGTGCCATTAAACATATAAACCAGAGCTTTAAACAACTGCATTTGTATAGTTTAGCATTTGAAATGGTAGAAGCTAACTAGGCTTCTTATGGCCTTCTCTGGCATCTAATGGCGTAGTGAGAATTCAGTTATGCAACGCACAGGCTCATCACCCATCCGCCTGGTCATTTATACTTGAACACAGGAAAAATTACACACTAGAGTGGTATAGATGATGGTGCTAGAACTGCTCATTAGCCAACTTTTAAGTAAAGATAACAAATAAACAATGTTTTCTCTTCGTTTCTAAGGGATTAGTATCTCCTCATTCACCACTAACTACTCCTGTGACAACTAGGAGAATTTTTGCCTGTTGGGGGAGTTTTAAATAGTAATGTGCAAATACAGAATTGCCTGAGTAAAGCCAAGTATAGCATGGTGAACACAGAAACCAGGGTTTGACTTGTGTAACTCCACTGGAGACTCTGCTCCCAGCACTAACAGGCACTGGAAAAGTCTGTACATAGTGAGTCCAGAGACCAGGAAAGCAACTTGAGAAGGAAAAGGAACTACAGAACAAGGAACGGAACCTGAGAATGATCTACAGCAAAACTCTAACTCAGTTCTCAAACTGGAGATGAAGTGCTGTAAGCATGAAGCTGGGGTAAAGCAGTCAAGGTGTGTGATTCTCCTGTACAGGTTGTTCTAGCTTGGCACTGTCCAGTTCCTATGGAGATGAACATTTCAGCTGGGAATTGATCAAGTTCCACACAGTGGGACAAGTGTAACACACAAACACACACACACACATTTGAATTCCACTGGTGCCAGTGGGGCTTGTATAGATTTAGGTATATACTATATAGATATAGTATTTTCCCCTACATGAGAAGTGACTCAAGAACATAGAACACAGTTCAGCCAGCTCTACAGGAGGTTGCACTGGAATAACCCATTAGACAAGTGCAGAACATGGGCCCCAACTCCCTAAACTGAGAGGCAGCAAAGCCCTGTCCAGGCAGCTCCAGGTGAAACCGCAAAGGGCATTCAGTGTGCAGCACCATCCATTCAAAATTATCCCTGTAAAAAGTCACTGTAACTCCAATTCTTCCATCCTCAGATCATTCTACATACTGTTTTTACAGCAGGAACGTGTTGTCCTTTCCACCACACCACTTTTCACTGGCATGTGCTCTCATATTTTGGTTTTTACAAGAAAAATGCCAGCTACTAATGCCAGCTACTGTCAACTAAGCCCTTTGACTCTGTCAGACCTCATCCTGGAAACAATCAGTTCCTGCAGCAAAGCTCCCTGGATCAGTAACTTTGGAGAGTTTCTTTCTTGCAACGGGTTTTTTTTTTAAGGATTTCTACTGATAGTATGTTTCTTAATTACTTAATTGCATGATAGACTAAAATGGTTCTGAAGGTGCCTTGCCAATCTCTCAGGTAAATTAGACAGTGCCATTATCTAAATTCACTTTAGCAAAATTACCTTATTCTGTTCTCAAATAGAAATACTGTCAAAAGCAGTGCATATCCCTCATACTTACGTAGACTCCAGCACAGATGTTCTATTTTCTCTTAGAAGAGATGTGTGCAAGTTCTCTTCTGTTTCATATTCACTTATTCCTGTTCTGCCCAAGTGCTTGTCAGTTGTATCATGCTCAAATTGAGGCTTAATTGGACTCCTATAATGTCTGTCTTTGCAGAAACTCTCTGAATAGCCTGATGGAGTTATCTGCTAAAAAATTGCAAACATTGTCTTATTACACAGGTATGTAATGTTCTATTAAATTCAAGGCTGTAATCTTTCAGTAATCAGGTTCTGTAATTCCTGATGCTCTTTATCTACATTAAGAAGCATCCACAGACATTTTGCTGACTATTTATTAATAGAAAAACTAATTAACAGCTATTTCATATGATTAATTCATAGAGATCAGTTGTTTAGAAAGGAGTAAGAAGATTTCCCTGAAGGTCTTTATCTAACAAGAGGTATGAAACTTCTGGAATGTTGCCTGCAGACTGCAGATAACAATTTTATTAGCTCAGTTCTGAAACATCTGTACATACAGTACAGATTCTGTCCTGGGATCTCCAGATTCAAGCCCTGATGGCTAGGACAGGACAAAACCTGGAAGCATTTATAAGTGGCCAACTTTCTCTATAAAATATCATGGATGTGTCCAAGGGAATTTCTACATGGGATCTCTACAGTCATTCAAATCCCGATTAAACAATCAAAATCTGCAGCAATCACATGAGAATTCAGTCTGGGCCCATTTGGGTATAATTCCCATCAGCAACAAGAGCCAAAAGAGTTTTTCCAACACATGGCTTACCTGTTTATCCACTTCACACGGAAAATCCAACGATACTTGAAGGCATACCTGGTAAACAGAGAAATACAGAAATTACAGATTTCACAGAGCAAAATATCATCCTTCTTCAAACCAATTTGCAACCTAAGTTATTTTATGATTCCATGATGCTTTATCTTACATTGATTAGATTGAGGGGACAGCAGGCTCCTGTTTGTATGAAAATGCAGTTTACAATTTACCAAGCTATCAAGCATTCCAGCCCTAAAGAAGGATCTACAGGATCTTTTTCCTCAATTTTTTTTCCTCAATCAGTGGAATTTCCTCCACAGCAAGTGAATCTCACACAATTTGTACTCTAGGCCTTACTGCAATAGAGGTCAACCTGTGGGGTTGTAAAGAAACGCAATTCCAAGGGACTCTCTGTCATCCCATTCAGGGTGACTATGAGTACTCAAACAGTAGAAAACAACATCCATAATGAAATCAATCTTGAATGCAAAACCAGCTGAGAAATTCAGCAAAAAGCTTCCAGAAGATCTTTAGGATAACAATTAGCTGTAAGCAAAATCAGATACCAAGAAAAGTATGTTTTGTTTGCAAAAGGCTTTATGCTCTAAAAAAATGAAGACATTTTAAAGGCATGCAGAGAAGAGAGCACTGTACCATAATGTTCCTACCTGGCTGACCCTCTCACAAAACTGACTGTTCTGCACCTTCCTGTCATTGTCACCATCTTCAGGCGGCATCACAGGCTTCTCTGTTGTTTCAAGACACTACACAAAGTATGGAATGATGTGAAAATGTAGCACAAAAAAAATACTGTGACATGAAACATGCATAAATAAGTCAGTGATATGTCTTAAAAGAAAAATAAAAAAGCCTGTAATACAAAGTAACAAACACTGAATTAGATTCCTTCAACAAGATCAAAGAAAATTAATATAAACCCCAGGAATGACTCATATCAAATAAAGTAAAACTCTATCCTATACATGCCTTCATTTTTATTTAACCCATACTCCTCAGAATTTGTAGAACATATATAAAAAAACATTTAACCTCTTGTGGCAAAGGAGCTCTGTATCCTCAGTCGTGTCCCCATTCTGCCTATTTTATTTTCCCATTTCCAGAATTTATTTTTATTCGCTACAAAATTTAGGCTCTTCTCCAGCATTCAAGAAATAGATGCTTTTAAAACCAAGCACATGTGGCTTGCTGTACACAAGGAAGATTTACTGTGCCACGAAGGTTACAGTCTGCTGTGTCCATGCCTAAATTTGCCCATTAGTAGCAAACCGTGCCAAATCATCTTTTTACTCCCTGGAAAAAGTAAAAGTTCTGGGTTTCCCACAGAACCCAACCCATCTCTCACAGCAGGAGGAAGAGGAGGAGGAAGACTCAGCTTTTTTAGGAGCAGCACCTAAGCCCCCAACATCAGAATCACTGAGAGCAGGAGCAGAATCTCTTTGCTTTGCTGGATGCTGTTGAGGGTTTCCAGGGATCCAGGGGCAGCCACAGCTCCTCTGGGCACCCTGTGCCAGGGCCTGCCCACCCTGCCAGGGAAGGATTTCTTCCCAATATCCCATCTAACCCTGCCCTCCTTCATCTTAAGGGCATTCCTTGTGTCCTGTCCCTCCATCCTTCGTCCCCAGTCCCTCTGCAGCTCTCCTGGAGCTCCTTTAGGCCCTGGCAGGGGCTCTGAGCTCTCCCTGGAGCCTCTTCTCCTCCAGGTGAGCACCCCCAGCTCTGCCAGCCTGGCTCCAGAGGGCCTCCAGTCCTTGGAGCAGCTCTGTGGCCTCCTCTGGCAACTCCAGTTATGCCTAATCCATAGGTAGCATACAGCCCTGACACAGAGAATTCCAACCTGCACAGTACAGAGTTATTTCTGCTTCCTCAGAACAATGGGAATTGAATGTATGTGTGGGGTTTGGTTTTGGTTTTTTAATTGTGCATTGACTGTATGCATATATATAGAGGTGTGTGTGGGGGGGGGGGGGTGTGTGTGTGTGTGGAATTGATGAGAAAACCCCTTTTATCTCCCAACCCCTTGCAGTTTAAGCAACTCTAATGGGTTTAGGTATGATTCTAAAAGGCAGAAACCGGGTGGTGCCTTTTTTTTGCCTTTTCCAATTAGAATTCTATACAGAAAATTGGCTTCCAAGCCATGTCTGGGTTATCTTGGTATTTTCACTCAGACTTGGTTTTCTAGGACAACACAGAGTAAAGACAATTTGAAAGCTGATGAAAGACACAGTGAGGTTGGGGTATACAGCAAGGGCATGCATTATAACAAAAATATTTTTGTTGTAATCACGGGATGCCAAAAGTCCAATAACATTAACTATTATTTAAATAAAAACCTATTTAGTTTGAATCTTCTATGTGTAGGTTCAGGACAAACCCTACACTTGTGCACAAAACCCAAATTTATTTGCACATGTAACTTATCTATGCAATGCAACTCCTTTTTATGGGTAAACATTACATAGTATCTGCTTTTCCCAGGCTAGTATTTGGTTTAGTAAGTGAGGATTCATTAACAAAAAATTACTGCATAGCAAATCTTAAATACACCGTGACAAAAAAAACCACTGCACGCTGAGCCTGATCCTATGTCCTGCGTCTGGGAGGCTGCTATGTCCTGTGCTCCAAGGAATATGACCTAATGTGCAACAAAATATTGAAAGAAAGTAAGTGTCTTAAGGCTAGAAAGATAAGTCTACCAAAAATAAGCTGCTTGTTTTAAAGTATTTCCGTGGAGACTGAAAACCAGGAGAATGTTTCTCCTTAATGAAGCACTGATGTGCTTGGTTTGCAAAGCTCCCCAGAGCCCTGAAGGCTGAAATCACTGAGGCTGCTCCTCTCTGAGAAGGCAGATGTTCAGAGGACAGCACAAAAATAACCTTTTCCTTTGCTCCTTCTCTCTCCCAGCACAAACCTGAAGCCAAGGAACAGAGGACAAGGGACAAGGGGCTGTCAGACCCTGCAGAGCCACCAACCTGCACATCCATCTGATTTGTGCTCTGCCTTTGGGAAGGAAAAGCAGCATGGGAGCATTTTAAGAACCTGAAGAAGATCCCTCTGCCCACAAATATCCAAATTCCTCCTTTAACACAAATGTCAGTGTCATCCAGCACTACCTGCCAACAAATCCTAGCTCAAAAAACGTGAAAAAAATGTAAGGGATTTTTGAGAGTGGTTGTTAATATGTATAACAAACTACTGTCACACCCATAACCCAATATCCAGGTTGTCATATATTGCCACTTCTGATTAAAAGATAGCTTTTGAACTAAAAACTTTTAACTAAAGATCCTTTCATTTTTGAGCTCCACAGTCATTCTGGCACTGGTTAAAACCCATATTTAACTTTCCTATATCCTTTCCTAGAGCACTGAGATTCATTTATATTTTACAAACTTCACTCTTTGTCATTCCCCATCTGATTCTGTAGCTCCTTCAGTGAGCAGCCCTGTGTGTACCTGTCATGTCGAGACAAGCAGGAGCACACAGTGTTCTGTCATGATAATCCTGGCACAGGACAGGAATTCCTTTGGAATTTGCTGTGGCATCCACGGGGACGCAGAGCCCTCTGCAGGATGATGAGACAAATTGCTAAAAATGTTAATTATGTAGAGTGCAGGCACCTGGACAGGGATAGCCCACCTTCCAAACCTCTGGGTGATATAAATTCACCATTCCAATAAAACCATGGCACACCTAAAGGTCTGTTTCTAATTTAAAATATACTTTAGTTAAAGACAGTAGGACTATTTCATAAAACTGACGAAGCAAAAATATTTTGAGGCTGTCTCAGTATACCTGCAGCACAACCAGGAAAAGATACGAGCTTTTTTCCAGAGTCCTGTAGAAAAATCATAAATTCCACAGTCCCAGTTCTTGAATCAGCTAGTTCTGCACATAACCGATGCAAGCTATTTCTAATCTTGTTCTTTTTGAGTTTAATTCAGAAATTCAACACACAAAATAACAGCACCATCATCATCCCTTTTATATTTTTTCCTTCCTCTTGAATACATTCTGCACAACAATGGAACTGAAAGTAAAAGCCACGAAGGAACATAAAGACAAGCACTACCAGCCCCAGTTCAAATCATACTTTCAAGTCACGCTGGGAGGGCCACCCAGAACCTCCCGAACAGCCTTCACCACTCACACACACATGGGGAACCCAGCACCCAAAATGCTCCCAGTCCAAGTATTTTGCCAAAGCCTCACCTTCCTCCCAGCTGAGAACAACCCCAGCTTTGGGGAAAGGAATGAAACACCCAGCAACGATTATTTCCTTGCACTTCTCAGCAACCCACGACAGTGCTGGCCCCTTCTTCACATATTTCTCTATTCTATATGAAGAAATATAGCCACATGTTTAGGTGACCTGAAGTTCTATTCGTTGGTTTGTGGCTACACTGAGCCCTCCTCTTTTAAAGATGCATTAGAGATCTATCTGAAGGAAACTCTTAAATAATTAGACACAGCCTGAGAACGACTATGCAATAGCAAACTGACTTTCAGGAATAAGTAAAATGTTTTCTAAGATATTGCTTTCTTTGTAAAACTATTTCCTTCCCTTTCAATTGACAAAACAAATAGATCACAGACCCAATTAATATTTAAATGAATATGTTGCTTCCCTAAAATCAACTTAACACATCACTGAACACTTGCATTTAGCTGCTTCTCTGTCATGCTAACATGTTAAAGTTGTTTACATCATTAATTTAAAAAGTTATTATAAGGAATTAGCAACCTTAGCCCCAAGGGCTTTGCACTACTTCTGCACTGATGTAAATTACTCCACAAGGCAGATGAGATGAGAGTCAGACTCACTACTTCAAAACAGAAAACCTACCTCTCTGTGGTTTAATAGTTTCACTGCTTCCTTCCCTTGAGAATCCTTTGTACAACATCCACACTGTCTTGCCTTAAGTTCTTGATTAATTGACTGCAGCTCTTTGACCATCAGGAGCAGGTCAGCAACCTAAATAAGCAAAGGAAGAACAAGCAGAACTGGAAACATCCAAACTAGTAGGAAAACAAATGATGACAGCTGAATCTCCAGCTAAATGCAAACTGCATTACTGGAAGTCTGGGTTTGTGTATCTGCTCCTGTGTTAATCTCCCTAGGTATGGAAACATGCTTCTGTGTTTGTGAATTAGTGTTCAAGGTACCTTCATTTGGAACACTGTATTTCAGTCAGTTATTACATTTAGACAATAAGTTTCACTACTCAGTAGCAACAACAAACCTGAGGGCACCTTACAGGAACAGCTGATTTGAGAAGAAACATTTAATGCAAGAAAAAACAGCTTTACTGGAAAGTGGCAGCACTCAGGAACAAGCTGTCCTTCTCTCTCCAGCCCCCTTTAAAAGCCACTCTCATTTTGAGCAGTTACATGCTCAGAGATAAAAGTGGTGGAACACCAGAATGGCACTGGGACACAATCTGGGGGTTTTTTTACGTGACACCTGTTCCAAGTAAGACAAACTTCCTTCCTTCAGATTACCCACCTCCAGAGCACGAGCACCTGCCTACAATTCAGCTGTCCCTGGGAAACAGAAAAACTTCACTTATGCTCACTCCCAACCAACCATCTTCAAAATTATTCCTTGTCACAAACTGGTGCATGGATCAGATGTCACTAGACAGGACCAGGAGAAAGAGAGGAAGTTTCTGAACTCCAATACTGATTTATTGTCTGGTCTGTACATTCCATCTCTGTAATTTCAGTTCTCCTTACCCAGAACAGAGACCTCACCTCAGGGTTATTTTATAACATGCCCTATTTACCAAAAGATCAGCAAATCCTGGGATGGAGTGTGCTATACAGAATATAAAGTACAGACACCACCACCTCCATGATTAATGAAGGTGCATGAAATAATACTGTGGGATGCTCAGAGCAAAACCTTTCTTTGGAGTTGATCTAGACGATGTCTGAAATATGGTACTGAGTCAAAACCTTGAGTCCAGGTGTCCAATACCACAAAACCCTGGCTGCAAATCACTCAGCTTTCAGCTAAATCTGAAGCCCATGTGGTGTAACCAAGTCTAAATAGTTCATAAAAGGTGGGTCACAAAGCAGAGATGGGAGCTTCAAATCCTTTCAGGAGTACCCAACTGTACCTAAATAAATGTTTCTCTGAGAGACACAGAAACTATAAACAAAGCAGAATTAAACCATTAGGAACAGTAAATAATAAAAAAGATCAATACCTTTCTTTTAAGTTCTTCCAGAGACAGATGGTCTATCTGAAGGCCTAAATGGTCTTGTTCTCCTAAACAGATACTCATATAAGATGTTTGATCTCCACAGAAAGAAAGCATTTCATCTGCCAAAACAGCCAAGGACAGACATTATTTCAGAAACTCCATTTGCAAGAAAACACAGCACAAAATGCACAGGACTTTTCCAAAAAGGACCTTCCAGTAGGTCTGTGGGGGTCAGTTAGAATGTTTCATTCCCAAAATAAGCTTTTCTGTTTCATTAAAAAAAAAATTCCTCATATTTCTTTGTGCCTCTGTCCCACAGACATGCATTTTCTGTGGCTGCATTTTCTGTGGTTGTCAGCACGAGTTGTAAATGTAATTCTGAATTATAATTTACATCTTTAGCATTACAATTAGAAATAATTTTTAGGAAGGATAAGTTAGGCATGAATAGCTATTCTATTTTAACTGTAGTTTTATGAGCATGAACTCAAGGTCTCAAGGCAAAAAGCCAAGTTAGACAAAGTTAATGAACTTATTTTTGCTTTTGAGTCAAAAGAAAACAGTAATTGGACTGAAACTAGTTACTTATTCACTGCCTCTATAATTGCAGGAATTATTTATGTTTCAATAAATACCTGTTTATTTACAATATAAATGACAGTAAATTCTATAAATAAATCTCATTAGAGAGGGAGAAAGCATAACTAAATTAGGACAAAGAAGAGACATGCAAATCCTACTCTGAGCTCTGACACAGATCCCGTGGCTGCTGCAAGAACCCAAAAGTCACAAATCATTACTAATTTTTCAGCATTTATTCCCACCAGCCTCACCCTCAACACAACAGCTTCTGAGAACCCTGGAGTATACACAAGACCCCTTGGCCCACCCTGGTTGTTGATTATTTCTGGGCTTTTGAGGTTGGAAACTGAAACAGCTGAAGTTTACCTTTTGTCACTTATCAGAGCTGTCAAGTGATGCTAAAATTGAAAATCTAAGTCAAAAGGGGAAGTGAACAGGCTTTACTGTTATTTATATATCCCCTATGGGATAAAACAGAAACATCTTGTACATATGCAGTAAACTATTTAATGATACCCACTTATATTATTCTTTTCTATATCTAAGAATATACTAAAAACACTTCCCAAGACACACAGCAAAAAAGCCAGAAGCTAAGCTATATTTAAAAGCTCTACTTTTTCTGAATTACTAAGTAATAAAACTTCTGGGTATTTTTTCTTTCTCTGGAAATACTTTTGTTAGGAAGAGGTTACCAGTGCCTGAGCCACAAGCTCTTTGGGCAGTAATTACACACCACGGTCAGACAGTGATCCCATGGTCACTTGACTGATTCCAAGTCAGGAATCTCTGACTCTTGTGGAGAACAGAAAATTCTGTGGGTACAAAGCTGCAGGCAGCATGAAATGATCCCTGCAGTAGAATTGCCAAAGAATTTCTAACATGTGCTGCATGGAAAGAGAGAAGCTGTCCCTCTGTATGTGCCCTGATTGCTGCAAGACATTCTCTTACAAATCCACCAAATCATGTGCAGTACAAAAAGTCAAGAAGAAATTTTTCACACCTTTCAAAAAGAAATCTTTTCACATCTTTTTTACTCTCAAGTATTTTTTCTCCATGTCAGCAAACTGACTGTAATAAAACCATCCTCCTTTTGTGCAATAGGAGGGTTGGGCTGGGCATGGATACAAACCTTGGTGGTTTTTCATGTCCTTAATCTGATCTTGTAAGATCTTCTGGAGATTCCTGTTACCTAAAACATCTTCTTCCAGTTGTTTTCTCAACATGAAAATGTTGTTCAGTTCCACTTGCAAGCTATTTATACTGTCGAAAAAAAGGGACAAATAAATGTCTGAGATTCAATTCAAAACATTTTGGTGTGCACTGGTGTTTTCTCCACCCAGGCTTGCATCTCCCATTCCCCATCGCTGGGTTTCATCCCACACTTCCATCATTCTGATGCCTAAGCACAAACAAATCCCTATATAGAAAGAGGAGATTAAATGTTTACATACACAGCATTTTCCTGCTCTTTTGGGCTGTGCTGCCTAACTCAGCCTCCCCATGACAGAGCTTCTCTACCAGCCTCTTTCTGAGCAGTTCTTTTTAAGGAAAGTCTAAATTACTAACTCCTAAAAAGTATGCCAGAAAAATATCATTATCACATATTGCTGATGGCGTTGTGTATTCCATTATGTGGTGACCATGGAAACTTTGTACCTTTGCCACAGAGCTACGCCACATAATCTAATGCTGCACTTAAAAAAATATCAAAACATCCTATTTCACTGAAAATAGGTCCCAGACACAACTAAATGTTTTATTTCTTCATTTATCCACAGTCTGTAAAAAGACCTCTTGAGTTCTAAATTGTCCCAGTTGTCTCAATAACCACAATGGGGCACATATGTCCAAACTTAAAATTTATAATTTGTCAAAGTGAATTAATTTTTTTAAGCAACTTTGCTACTGAAGCTCTTCAGCATCAGCTACCCCTCAGGTCCCAGAATGAGCTGCCCCTTGCTGCATCTTCCCCACATCAACTACATCAACAAGGCAGTTCCAATCAATCTGTAAAAAGATTCAGGTGCTGAAGATAAACCAACCTGAAACTGTAATAAAATGAAATAAATTTGATTTAATAAAAAATAAATAAGAGAGTGTTACTGAACTCTTTGTATAATTTATTTTCACATTTACTTCACTTAGGGTTTAAAGATCAATTAAGCTGCTGCAGAATTTCCAAGCCACTGCACTAAATGACAGAGAATTCAGGGATCTTTAAAAAAATTTCAATCCACCTGATGGGAGACTCTATAGGAACACAGAGCACATCATACTTGCATGAGAATAACAGAGTATTGCAGATGCACATTAATTAAAAGGCTAGCTGTAAGCTCAGTCTGTCTCCTGACAAGTGTGCTGCTGTCAGAGGTTCCTGCACAAGAAACTGTTTTAACCAATTCTTCCTCATACAAGAGCTTCCTTGAAGAGAGAGCTCTCTTAAATGCTCAGCAAAAAAAGATCAAGAGTAAAACCAAACCAACACATGACTAGAAGCCAGGAAAGCACATTTTCTCCTTTTCTTGAGTTAAAGATTTTTTAACAACAAGCACTGATTCCCCTCTTGGAGAGAGTAGGAATATCTTGGTCCTGACATCCAGTTGCTCATTTAAAAAATAACCACCCAGGTTACTTAAAATAAATAATGCGTAAAAGATGTCAGTAAGAAAACAGATGTTTGCCTAAAATCCTTGTCACTGCTGATGGCAATTAAACCCAGCTTCCTCATCTGTGTACCTGCAGGGCTTGTTTACCCATTCCCCAGAAGTTTGAGATTCAAGTCTTGATGAAGTTTCCAGCACGTTTCTGGCCCTCCAAACTGGGAGATGGAGGAGTAAGAGTAGGTCCAAGCCCCAGTTCACTGTTCATCCTCTGCTATTGTGGCACAACAGGCACTGACTGCTCCACGCATTCCAAAATCCGACATCAGGGAAGCAGGATTAATGACCCTGATCCTACAGCACTTCATTGCAAAAGCCCAGTGATTACACCTGAAGTTCTGAGTTTCCTTATTTGAAAGACATTTAAGAAAAGCCAGTTTCAGAGCCACACTGCTTTGTTGTCATTGCTATGCAGAATGTGGAGCCTCTCCTGGCCCACAGAGCAGGAGCCACTGTCAGGTGCCACTCTTCATATTAAATCAGAAATAATCTCCAGAATCTCACTGCTAGCATTATTTTTCACTAGTATTTTCTCTAGTGTCTAAAGCAGAACCTGACCTGTGGCCAAGCACAAGCTGGCATTGCTGCTGAGTGCTGAACTCACAGATCTCATCTACTCTAGTGCTACTTCTCTTCATGGTTTCCAAACTACAGTGGTCTATAAACCAACAGCAAAATATAAATAAACATTCTCCCAAAGCTGGCAGGTATAAGCCATTGCTTTCAGGAGCTGGCTGTCATATGTTTTAAATACTTAAATAGGAAATTTGCAATTGCAACAGTACATTTTTTATAAAATACTTAAATTTCATTTGTCTGCAGACTAAGAATTTTCTTTATTTTATCATAATGTCTCCTCCTCTACTGCCAAGCAATAACAGGATACAGAGTAGAATGCAGATTTCTGAATTGTTGTGTTCTTTGATTTTAAAAGGTTAAAAACCACTTGCTCCTGCCACCCTTTTCAATGCTTTGCTCTGAAAGTGTACTACATAAACTTCATTATTCTGTTTTGTTTAACCGTCTTTCAAATCTTGCATAATTATATTCTCACAGTGTCACTTTTAAGATAAGCATTATCTGTATTGCAGGAGTAAACAATGGCAAATTGTCCAGTGCCCAGAAGTTCTCTGCAATTTGGTTTTATTCCTACATACCAAAACACAAGACCTAAGTATGGGAAAATGCAGCTGCTTACTTTGGTGCCTAAATGGAAATAGGGTTCATTTGAGATTCCAATCTAGAAAGAAACCTTTTCAGAAACATTTAAGTAATTTGGATAATAGAAACTCACCTACATAAATACTTCTCTTTAGAGACTACTACAGAGGGTTTATAAACGATTGGCCAGAACAAACTAATATCCAGTCAAGCTGCACTTTTTTTTCACAACTTCTGCCTTTTGCCCTGTGAGTTCAGATTATCCCCCAAAACCAGAAGCACTTACCTATCTGACTCCTTGAAGGTCTTCACTAGCGTAGAATAAATATTCTGTTCTTTCCTTAAAGCAAGGATCAGCTTCTCATATTCAGCTTCTTTATTTTCCTAAATTAAAAGAACATACTGCACTTAACTCAATTTTCATGTCTGTGACCATGTGTGTGCTGATGTCCTGAAGCATTTGTGAAAGAAGCTGAAATCCCAGTTTTCTGAACAGGATCACCAATGTCCCCATGGATCTGAGAACCATTCACTGTCCTGAAATACGGCTGTTATTGGAGGGAGGCAAAGACTGTTTCACTGTGTACCCACCCTGAGTGAATCACACCTGAACAGTGTTTCAGCATTATTCTCACAGCCTCAGAAGTGTCCCCCATCCCCAGTGAAAGCACTCTCACTCCCAGATGCCAACAACCAGGAACAAGCTGGCAGGCAGCTGCTCCAGAGGAAGGGAAGAGAGAGCAAACAAGCCAAAGCTTCAAGCACACATTTTAGCACAATTCCTCTTTGTGTTCTGGCTAAAGTTGGCTTTTTTTGGGGTGAGGAGATCCAGCGAATTCTGTTCCATCTCTGAAAAACAAGGATGATACTGAGCCCCCAATAAAGGATGAACATATCAGACACTCCTTAAGTCACAGTTTCCTGCACACTACAAGCTGCTGCTTCACTCCTGTGAGGAAAAGAAAATGGTTTATCTGCAGTCTTGCTCATATGATATTATTATTATAACAATAAACATAAACTCTCAGAGTACATTCTTAGTAAGGAACCACTAATTTCCCCAGACTTTTTTCACTCCAAAACAACCAGAGAGTCACTTTTTCAACAGGAAGCAAAAATGCAGCTATTTAATGGAGTATTTTCTTGCACTTACTATGTAAAAGTATCTCAGATATCCACCATTTCTAAAGAGAAAATAACTGGAATATTACAACAAATTTAGATGTATTACTATCAGGCACAAATTCTGCCTCTGTTAAAGAATTTTTGGTTCTCTCTCTTTTCTATTTTGACTGAAAACTCAAAGGAGGAATAAAAAAGGTGCCACAGCTAAGGGGGAATTTCAGCTAAGAGAACTCTTAAGAGAAATCATTAGTGAACAGATCATTAACAAGGAAGAAACCTACACCCAGGAGTTTTAAGCAGCTGTTATTATTCCAACTGCAATTCCTAAGGAAGAAATAGCAACCAAAAAAAATTCAGCTACAACAGAATCTCGTTAATTCACACTAAAGATGCAAAGACTGTTAATTCGAACAAATCAGTGTTCTGCAAAGTAAACTGCACAAAAGCAAGGATAACCTGTGTTTACTTTTAATTATTTACACTCTTACTTCACAATATGTCAGCAAATATGTTAAATAATATTTTGCAAGTGTAATCAAGCTGTGATCAGATGACTGCAGTTAAGGTAAGCTGCCTGGCAGGTCCTGCTGCAGCTTCTACCTCTGATGCTTCAGAGTCTTTGAAGAAGTGATCTTGCCCTTGGACACGTGCTCCATGTTCAGCTGCCACCTAAAGGCTGCATCTAGGAGACATCTCCAGGTTTAGTGTAATTTAGACATTAAGTACTGTTCTGTATCAAAGTGCAAAATCCCGAGCTTCACACAGAATTTATTATCTAGATGAGCAGTAGAGGAGCTCCCAGCAAAGCTGCTGACTGAGCACAGAGAAACACAAAAACAGATGGAGGTGGGTGATCCAGAGGCCAGTAATAAAATAATCTCATGAAAAAAATGTTTAAAAGTATATCTTGCAGCCTGAATTAAGGAGTCTTGTCAGTGTGCTAGAATCTCGGCCTTTCAAGAAGTCATTAAACAGGAAATACATGGGTTGTAATTTAAGTTGGAAAAGTTTGATCACAACCAAACACTGACCAATGACGTAGAAAGCAACAGGAAAAACATTAATCTTTTCACTTAATTTAGTTGTTTCACAGTCTGTTAAAAGTTCTAGTGAACTCCTCCATATGTCTGATACAACCTTGGAATTATTACTGAAGGCACTGCAGAACTCTATCCTAATTAAGCTCTTTCTGAAGCCCTGGCAGAGCAATGTCATTGTGCAGAGTTAGGGAGCACAAATGAGGGAAGGAATGGCTGCTGCATGAACAAAGCAGCACCACACACAAACCCTGTTCCACTTCCCTGTTCCTTTTAGGATTCCCATGTTAGTTCTCCATTTGTACCAACATCTCAGTAAGCTCATGACATCCTCCCAACTCTTTCTGCCTAAAAGGAGACATGAGCTGTTTCTTAATTCCAAATGTCACAGGCCATACGCAAATTATTAAATTCCAAATTCAACTACCTAGGTAAACGTTAGCAAAATCATGAGGAAGTGTTCCTAATTTTTTTCAGAATCTTTCACGAATAATAAGGATGAGAAGATGCAGCATGAACATCCCTTTTTTTTTTGTACATTATTACTGTCATTTCTAAATAACGCGTAGGAGTGAATTACTTCAATCAACTCCCCGATGGTACACAAAACATAAGGCAGCTCTGTAACTTAAATAGACTCTAATGCTGTGGGAGTTAATGAAACATTAAACCTCTTGACACATGGTGTGAGGGAAAATGTGTTAGAGGAGATAGCTGCAAGACATCCAGGACCATACTGCAGTGAAAGATTTATATTCCCATGAAAGGAGGCAATCTAATACGTTAAAGTCTATATTTGAGCCTGAAATACTATTGCTAAGCAGCAGTGGTGGAAAACATAACCTATTTTCATTAGAAGTTCCTCAGACTGGGAGCAATGGAAGTGAAAGGTTTATACCTCCACAATAAATAACTTATTGGCAATGTCACAAGAATACCCAGTTTGCCGCACTGAACTGTTCTCATGCTTCCAACAACCCTCAGGATCATTTCAAAATCTCTGAGGGTTAAAGGACAAAAGACTGAGAGAAGGATATTAGCTATATCTCCTCACTGATCCATCCATTCATCCTTCACTAGAATTGGGTAATTTCTTCTGACTCCTAAATTCCTTGTCTGTAAAACACATTTAACTCTGAGACTTCAGACACCAGAGTCAGAAGTTGCCAGACTCCCCTAATTATCAATGCCCTCGCTCACTCTCTTTAGACCATGACAGCGGCTCAAAAATCCAAACTCCAAAATTAGAACCTGTAATTTATCTTTCCTGGCCTGGTCAAGGCACCCAGCTGTTGGGAAAGATGGGCCAAGAAGGGCTTATGGATATGATTGTCTGGTAAGAAATACTAGAGATATAAAACCTGTGAGTGAAATAGAAATGAAGGCCAGCTTTGAGATGTGAGCATGGCAGCAGGAAGACGGTGATTAACTGGAGATAGGTTGAAAGACAGAAAACAAAAGGATGCAAGAATGCAGTCCATCTCCACCCTGCCAAGGCATCAAGGAAAAAGTAGGTAAGAAGAGTAGTCTTTAGAGTTTAGAATATAGGACAATACGGTAATTTAGTAGTTCTCATAGGCTGCATGCAAAGTTTGCAGGTTTGGTATCTTGCGCTGGTTTGTCACTGTAAATTAGAATATTCATCACAAAAGGAGATTTAATGTGTTGGAACAAGGTCCTTGCTCTCTCTCTTCGCCTCCTCTCTTCTCCTCTTTTACCTCTTTTGCTCTTGCCCCTTCTCTTTGCTCTTCTCTTCTCGCTCTTTTTTCCTCTTGCCTCTTCACCCCTTCTCTTGCCCGCTCTCTCCCTCTGCTTCTTCCACCTCCCTCTATCCTACCGCCCTGACCCCGGCACTCTTCTTACCTCTCTTACCCCTCTTAGCTTTGTACCTCCCTCACCTCATCCCCCGTCTCTCCCCCTCTCTCTTTGGGGCTTCCCTTCAGCCGAGGCTGGTGGCTGAAAGCAGCCCTCTTTACCCACCACCCTTGCAATAAAACCACGTGTTTCTTCTGATCTCAGGTCTGCAGAGTTCCTGGTCCCTGCCGTCCACGGATGCAGCTACACCCAGCAGAGCTTGGGTGTTGGTTGCTTTAAAATTTATCATTACATTAAAATAAAGTACAAAAATATGCTGAAAGAGAGAGAAGTTCTGTATCTCTCCAATAAATTTCTTCAACTTTAAAAGATCAGTGAGGCTTAAGAGCCCAGTTTCTGTCCCCTCTGGTGGGGAGGATCCAGCAGTGGCCATCCCAGAGTGCCAGGCAGCCAATGAGAGCAGAGCTCTGGATAATGTGTCCAAAAAACTGGTGATTAACATGCCCAAGTGGCTCCTTACAGGAGATACGTGACACAGAGGCTCAGCTGAGAGGACAATGGACTGTGATTGGCGATTGTTCAGTCTCTCAGTGCACCAGCAGCAGAGAATGGGCTGTGATTAGAAGGTGGCTCTGGGTGATTACCGTGCACTGCCTGCCACTGCTCCTGCCCCTGGTTATCCACCTGAACAGAGCCAGCGCTACACAGGCAACTCAGTGTTTGATTTCCATTAATTCCATGTCATTTCCATCCCGAGCCCCTTCGTGACAGAAGTTATGTGCATGCACTGCAGTCTGCTGTGCAGAGGTGGGATTTCTCCCCAGCCTTTCCCAGACCATTTTCTCTGTCCGCACACTCACGTGCACTGGGATAAACCCCCACAGCTACCCAAGCAAACAGGGCTGCAGCTCCTTTTCTCTGAGCTGGTCACATAACCAGGACTCCACATGCCCTTGTCTCTCCCATGGTTAATTATAGTGCCCATCACATCCATCATCTCACCACCAGACTGCTCAGAATGCACTTATGTTTCCTTTGCCATTGGCTCCCTTTATTTTGAGCTTCCTTGAGAAAATCTCGTTAATGACTGACATGTTATTAAAGAAATGAAAAAGCTTTCTCCACCATTACTCTGTACCAGTCTAATTATTTTTACTTTGCCTGATGCTTTTAGAAACCTTGACACACCAGGCTGCAAGCAGCACAAAAAGAGTCAAGAAATGTACAAATGTACCTTCAAAAGCAGCATATTTGTTGAATAATCTGTACATCATGATGCACTGATGCAGTCAGGGAGTGATTCAAAAATTTACCAGTACCTGACTTATTTTTGCTAGAACAGAATGGAGGGTAAAGAGAGAAGGAAGTACTTCTAAAACTAAAATTTTGAATTTTGACCTCTCAATTCAGGTACAAGTCTTTTCAAATCACGGTATCAAATAAAATAATGGGCACATATTGCTCATCCTTTTTAAATATACATATATATATTTCTGTACAAGTTCTTCTTTGCTTTAGATCAGTTTTCTTCTTGCCCTGGACATATTTTCACTCCTACCTGTATTTATTCTCACATCCTGTTATCTCCTGTGGTCACCAGTTCTGTGCAACCTTTCCCCTTATCTACCCAAAGTACAAATACTCTTCTCTGCACTTCTCACCAGAAATGCAGATATCCTCCCACTCAGTTAATTATGTCTGCCCTAACCACCAAAAAACATCCACCTCTCTATGGCAGGCAAAACATCTTACACACTTTCTCAAAAGTAGGCAATTTAGTGATGGCCACATAAATTCAGAGCACAACACATGGTGAATTACAACATCTACCAGTCCACAGCTTTGAGGCCTAAGTCAAAATTCTCCTCAATTTGAAGTCGAGGTACTTATCTGCAAATCATCAGTTATACAAAACTCACCTCCAGCTCTCTGACTATCTTGATAATTGACTGCTCAGTCTGTGCAGCACATTTCTCCTTTACTAAGCCCTCATTTTTCAGTTCAAGTTCTTCATTAGTTCTTAGAAGGTTCTTGCACTTATTCTGGAGCTCCTGCAGTTCTGCATCCTTTTCTTTAACTGTTCCACTAAGTCTCTAAAAAAAAAAGAAAACAAGCAGTTCTACAAAATTTACTCTAATTTTAAACTGCAAAATACAAAACCTAACAGAATTCAGGAGAATATCCAAGAGTGACCTGGAACATGTTATTTTACACACCTTGCATAAAGAGCTCAATTTAAGACACCAGAAGCAAAACCAAAAGATACACAGAAGCTTTCCCCACCTATGCAACCTTTTCAGTATTAAAAAAGGAAGTCAAAGGATGCACCTTTGTCTCCAGTTACAGAGCAACTCCAACTCTCTGCATTGCTGGCTGAATACCATAATTACTTTTTTTATTGTGTGAAAACTGAGCAAGGGCCTGTTACCATTCAGGCAGGAACACTCTCATACGAGTCATTTGGGGCTCCCAGAAACGAAGATAAAATATTTCAGTATCTATACCTATTCCTCAGCTTCCACTTTCTGCACAATAAACTGAAAATCATGAGCTCTTCAGAGCTTTTACAACACTGATAATCCTACGTAAGTATTAGTAAAGCTTTCTTCCCCCTCTGTCCACATGCTTCACAAAACCCTAACAAGAAATCCTGGTGAATGCCACACACTCTGTAATTATAGGTCTGTTCTGCAACTACAGTATTATGAGAAGTGAAGGATTATCATCAAAATCAACAATAACTCCAAATATAAACGTGATTTTGTAATAATTCCCCATACAAACTCAAATGATAACTTTCCCTTTTTCATTTCAGAATAAGTCTACCTACCTCAAGCAGCAGATCCTTGTGATTGACACTGTCTGTCAGCTGCCTTATAACAAGTTCTTGGCTCTGCAGCTTCTGATTGCTTTCACTCAAAAGAATATTGTAATGGTGTTCAACTGCTTTTTCTTTCTCAGTCATTTCACCATGTAATTTCTCTAGTTGATTTCTAAGGTCCTACAAAAAAAATGAAACCGATATGCAGCAAATCAACTTTAAAGAAAGTTTAAGACTAACAACCCACATTATCACTGAAGAATGTACTGAAGGCAGTTTCTCTTGGTACCAATGAATACAATTAAAGAAAGAATAACTCTCAGATAAGATGTCAGTATTTTCTTCCAAAAATCTAGGTTGTTATGTAAATGCTTTTCATACAGAATGGCTGGGCTCCAAGGCTGTTGGGAATATTATGTACATAGATGTTGTCAGAATGTACATTCACTTCAGAGTCAATTTACTCCCTGCCTAAAAATAGGAGAAAATTGCTTACAGGTGATTCAGTTTGTCATTTGCCTTTTTTCTCATCATACCATGAAAATTGTTGCACACTGGTTACTTTGGCATCAAACAAAAGGCCAGAAATGTTAAAACTTTTTTCCTTTGACAAGAAAACAAACTCCAAATGACCACCCAGGTCAGCCTCATGATCAGAAGGGATGAACAGAACTTGAGCTTGACTCTGGCTCTGTTAATTACTTCCTGTAGCTCCAAGATTAGCTGCATTACCTCCACATCTTAGCTTCCCATCAGAGAAATATATGCTCCTTGTCCATTCTGCTCCTAAACCATAGGAACAATCTCTTTCAACAGCTTCTACACAGCAGCAAGTCCCAAGGATTCCATGTTATTAAGACCAACATGGAATGATGCCATGTAAGAGCAGCAGCTCCTGGGCTGCACCACAATCACAGCTCTTCTCTGCAACACTGGAGATCCTGTCCCACTCCAGCTGAAAATCCACTTCTTGCTCTGTGAAGTTCCAAAGTCTGGCCACCTGACAAAGCCTTGGGTTCCAAGAAGTAACATCAGACAATTCCTATTCCTTCCATTCTGCTAGGAACCAGAACAATCACTACGTCTATATGAAAATATGAGATTATTAGCATGGAATTTAGAGTCAGCTCACAGTTGGAGTGGAAATTATTTAAGAGCACAGGGCAGTAGAAAAGTTTCCAACATGGCTTCTCTGTCCTTCTACCTTCTCTCCCACCACCACTGTTCCATGTCACTTCCAACATTTTTGCTGGCTTGTTGGGAATTTTCAACACTGTCATTTGAGGGAGCCAAAGCTTGCATAGACACCAGCCTCATTTTATAAACTCTTCCTCCACCTCTACTGCACAGACTGCGTGGAAAAAAGAGAGGTAGAAACCTGTAACATAGGAACTGTTGTCTAAAATTAAGCAATTAAAACTTACATGAGACTTTATACTAGCTAAACTTCTGTTCAGACCCAAAGAACCAGGTAACACAGGCTACACCCTCAAATAAATGCTATTTATTCCCCAAAAGAACAAATTTGTGAAGTAGCATGAGCTCTTTAAATAGTTTGCATATATGGTAATATATAAACTTTATATACTAAAGCTATAAAGCTATAAACTTTACTTTTACCTCCACAGAGATTTGAAATGTAATGATTGTTTCTTATTCTAAGTCCAAAGAAAAAGCACTAGTGACATTTTAATTGCAGTCTCTTTACAAACTGTTTTATGTCCTCTTCTTGACTTAATTACCTTGCTTCACGCAGATCACATCAAATCTTCAACATCACTTTAATACTTCAGTGTTTTATTTCTGTTTATTTTGCATATTAAATGCAAAATGTCATTTACAAAGCCTTTTGGTTTACTTTCTTCAGCTTCATCCCTAGGATTCAGTTAAGAAACACCTAACAGCTCTCAAAACCCCCGCAAATGCTATTCAAAGAATGATTACACCTCGACCTTCAGTCCTACAACTAACTTTTTTCAGGAGCAAAAGAACTACTTGCTTGACTAAGAAAACTGAAGAACAGCAGAATCAGGTCCAAGTTTTGTCTAGATACCCAAACTCTCCAATATGTTCCTGTTTTTCCCTAACTGCTGCCTATAAATACAAACTGCAGTGGGAAGTAGTGCAAGCTCAGATAATTGCAAAGGCTTTTGGCTTCATGTTGTGGAGCTCTTCAAGTGGGTCACATTAAGCCTATTCCCACACAGCACAGGAATTGGAAGCAAAGGATCAACAGCAGTGTTATCACATTCCCTGTACTGCAAAGGTCACTCCTTGGCTTTTTGAAATGCTATTTTTATACTATCATACTACTGAGTGGCTTTAACTGACGTATCACCTGTAATTAAAGTTCAGAGGACTTTTCATCTGGCCTGTGACTTCAAGTGACCAACACTGATTAAGAGTCACAAAGTCATAAGCAGAGAGAGACATGCAGAGTTAGGAAGGTGCTGCTGCAACAGATGTACTCCACCTGTTATCTCAGCCCTGCTCGTGCTGCCACCTGTCAGGTGCAGAAACCAGGTTTCTGCCTTAAAACAGCAGAACTGTGCAACGGTCAGGTTTATGGAAAGGGTTGGACTGACAAGGAATGCAATTGTAGAAAAAAGTAAAACTGCCTGTGTGAGATTTGTAATTTGCACATAGCTTTGCTTTTACTATTTCTGCCCCCAGAACTCCCTAAATCCTTCCCAAGGCAAGCTAGAGATGAGACTGAAAATTACCTTCTTTACATAAGCTGGAATTCTGTAACACACCAAACTATCCATCACTCTAGCAGGTTGCTTGAACTCACTGACCACTCAGATTGTCTGGGAGAAAATCCATTGGTTTCTATACATTGACTTGCAAGGGTAATACAGTACCTACAGCTCTCAGAGCATAAACTTTGCAATTCTCTCTGCCAAACTTTTCCCTAAGAGACCTTCCTATGATTAATGATAGCTGAACTAAGAAAAATGAAACACTGTAATATAGAAGACTGGAGCAGATGCCTCCCCCTTCTTGCCAGATGAAAACCAGTTTAGTGAATAATTAAGTTGTGAAGCTCTAAAACCTTCCTCTCAGGCTAAACTACAGGTAGGAAGACTAAATAACACATTCTGCCTAATGAGTTATTCTGCATTTCCCCAACCAACTGATCAAATATGAATATCTAGTAAATACACTTTAAGCGTCTACATTTAGGCCTGGAGAGACAATGGATGTGTGAAGTGTTTAATCATGTAAATTTGAACAAACTTCTCCAGGAAGAAGCACTCCATTCCTTTTACAAGCACAGTAACATGATAGCCATGAACAATATCAAGCATGAGATGTTCATTCCTCACCAATAGTGTGTAAAAATAAAAGTCCAAGGTTTCTTGTTCCAAAGAGCTTTAAGTGATGTTTAAGAGCATCTTGACAGTGATGCTTAACAACAGCTTTTGGAAAGCACAGAACTGGAAGAGCTTTTAAAAGCCCTTTCAGATACCTTATAAAGTTGCCCACTCTGAGGCAGGAATATGGTTCAAGAACATCTAAACTCCAAATATTTGACAGAGTCTGTAATCTGGATGATCAGCTCACGTGTAGGTCTTATTTGATTTACTTCCATCTTCTCCCCTTCCAGGACAGTAATGCCCAATTCATGTCCACACAAACTGGGTTTACAGCAGGCCAAGAAATACATTTTAGGGGATTGTTTGCTGGGGTGTTTGGGGTTTTTTAATGAATATATGCAAAAATTAGCACTATCCCAATTACAATATATGAAAAGCCACTGCAAATTTCCCTGTGAATGAGCGAAGAGCTAGGGCAGCAGCTCATTACAGACACTGAAGGCGTTTTCTACAGTTTATACACTTTTTTGCTAACTTTATTCTAACAAAATAGAAACACTGATAAATAGGCATCTTGGAGCATAAATAGAACCAAGTTTTTAAGGCTGTCTCTTAAAAGTTTGCAGCAGATCACTGAAGCAGTTTCCTATTTGTCAAAGAGCAAAATCTCACAGCATATTGTTTAACTCCCACATATCTACTACTTAATGGGCAACACTTCACAGGCAATGTGGTTCTATCCAATGTACTTGCAGCTCTGAAATTGAAGCAGCTGTTCTGCAAGGAGTAGGAAACAGGTTAGGCATATAATTTTTGTAAGATTGCTCAACTTTTGGCAGGAATGCTTTTCCCCAAGGTGCTCATCATCTACATGAAAAACCTGGACATAACGGAGTCAAATAGGGCTTCTGTAATCCAGCTAAGTTTGAAACCCCTGGCAACTCCCTACTCAGTCCTATTTTTCCTGTCTTTCCTGTACAGTTATATCCTAGCTGCCCTGAAAGATGAAAAAAAAAATCTGAATAGAGAAGACAGTTAAATATGAAATACTTCAGATCAATAAATGTTCTTTGGGGCTGCTTTACTGACAGCAGTGATCTGTTCTCACTCTCCTTAACCTCAACACTCTGAAGAAATCTCAAAGCACACCAAAGATAAGAGATTTTGTGATGGCAGCCAAACCACAGTTGACAATCAAACAAAAATGCGTTAAATTTGGAGTAGGAAGGAGAGAGGAACTTAATTTATTTGTTGATAAGGAGACCCCTCTGCTGGTTTTAAGGAATAGTGCAGGAGGAGCAGTTCCACGTCTCCCTGCTTTATTGAGGTCCTTATTTAATAATGGAACCAAAACATCCAGTGACTAAAGACAGGCTCATTAAATCTTTTATGTAATTTAATATAGCAGGAGACTAATCCCTAACTGAGGAAGATCAGATTCTGGATGCAAGCAGGACTCTGCTCATTATGCAAATGCCGCTCTGGCGGAAGCAATGGTGGAAGACTAGCAAAATCCACATGACGAAGCATTCAGGTGAGAAGTGTTTTGTGTCAAATCCTCAGCAGAAGGTGCATCCTTTTTTCAAACCTAGTCGTTCACTTTGTTGCATCAGCTGTGGGTGCTGGGAGCAGAAGCGTTTATCTGAATGCCCACAGCAAGGTAAAAACCCTCAAGAGAATATGAAGCAGCAGAATTAATGAACAGCACCTCATTTTTTATGTTAAACTGTGATCAATTAATCCTGTGCTTTGGGTCTTTTACAAGCAGAAGTTATTTAATATACAGCCTTTACAGTGACCCTGCTAGGAGAGCAGAGAGCAGGCTGAGGTTTGGCTCCAGGTTACAATTAGAAGAAAGTTTAAGCAGTGAAATTTAAGATAATCTACAGACATGCAACAAGAAAAATATGGCAGAAATGTAAACATACATCATCATGCATGTTCAGATTCTCCTATCAGAAATACTGGAATCAACAGTAACTATTTATCACTTTTAAAGGTTAATGGTTTTTTTTCTAGGACTTAACTATCAAAATTATATTTAAAATATCATTTTGTGCAATTATGTGCCAGGATTTTTCTCAATTTTCATACACTGCATTAGAAAGTGTCAGGCATTTCCTTCCCCAAAGTTATTTAAATTAAAAACCTAGTTTTGTTAGAAAAGGACTTGCTAAAGCACTGAATTATTTCTAGACTTTAGGAAATAAAGCAAAAAGGTGATAGTAACATTAATAGTTTTGTCACTTCTGCTCTTCTGCAGTTGTGCCTCATCCAGCTCCTTCTCCATTTTCTCTCTTTCCAAATTCAGATCACTCAGCTCCTGACCAGTGACTTTAATGATCCTTTGCAGCCTGCAATTCTCAGCATCCTTGGTGAGGTTCTCTGAGCGCAGCTCTGCCAGCAGGGTCTCTTTTTCCATCAGCAGAGCCTGATAATCTGCAGCACCCTGGAACACAAAACTGCATTCAGACTCCAGAAGGGGGTTTTGTACAGCCTGGGACTCTTTACTGCCATTGCATCCCACAACACTGCCCCTCTTCCCAGTGTTTCGGAATTGGGGTGCAAAGAAACAGTGAAGTGACAAAGCAAGGAAAGTTTAACACTAAAAATTTCCTCTAGTGATGTAACAAACCTTTCCAGGACATCAAGTGCAGGCTAAGGAAGTCTGAAGTAATAAAGAATGAGAGAAAGGCTGACCTGCAAAGGAGTCCACAGTGCAAATTATTGATTCACAAAGCTTTAATTACATCAAACTCTACTTTGGAGCATCCAGTTTCAGTCTGGACTAGGGCAGGAAGTTACTGAGTCTTCCATGGAATCAGAGAATTAGGGTTGGAAAAGGCCTTTAAGATGGAGTCAGCTGCCAACCCAGTACCAGCACCGTGTTCACCACCAACCCACATCCTCAAGTGCCACAGCTGCACATTTTCGGAACACTTCCAGGGATGGTGACTCCACTTTCCCCTTGGCATAGGCCTGCTCTGTGTTCTCACCACACCCTGCTCCAGCTGTGCCTGGAGCTCAGAGCAGGGGACAGAGTGAACTCTGCAGCACCATTTACTCACAGAGAGCTGCCTCCCACTCAGGGCTGTAGCTAAGGAGCAGAGTACTGAGGAGAAGGACTCACTCTGCACTGTGGACTCTGTGGACAGGAGGGATCAGTGGCACACTTTTTAAACTTAGAACTTCTTAAAAAAAAATCATCAAAGTCTCAGAAATCATTAAGTCCCTTTTCTCCTTCACACAGACAAAAAAAAAAGCATTACTAAATCATATTTTCACAAATAAAGTTCCACTGTTTTATAAATCGTGGTTTCACATTTATTATATAAATAAATCCAAGCAGGTGTCTCACACCCAGTTCAACTCTGCTAATAGGAAGCCTATGCTGGCACCAGACTTCTGGAAAAAAAAAAAAAAAAAAAAAAAAAAAAGAAAAAGCTCAAGATAACCTCAGCTACCCAGAAATCTGTGTCTTTATTTTTAACTTATTCTGATATTACACGTTTTTCCCTTAAAGATTCTCAGTCGGTTTAGATTCAAAGAAAAACTCAAAAAACAAGAAGAAGAAACAAGGTAAATTATGTGACATTTTAACATTCTACTGTTCAAATAATTTGATTTGGGAAATCTTTTTCAAAGTAAGAAAAATTAATAATTTTAAAACAACATTTTAAACTAATTTACATTCTTCTGCTTTCAAAGATAGCAAGCACTGCCTGCTGTGTGGAATTACAGAGAAGGGAGGAACAGGAATGGAAGAAATCACCACAAATTCCTTGTTCTTACCTTGAATTTTTGCACATGTGCCTTGTGAGTTGCCTCTCTTGCCTTAGCCAATGAAGCATTTAACTCTTCAATTTCAGAACTCAGCTCTTCATTCTTTAAATAAAGTAAAATGAATACTGTGTAGGAAGAGTTATTTCCAAGGGATGGTGACACATTTCTACCCCATCTCAATAAACATTCATCCAGCTACACAAAACACTTCCAAGAACACCAAATGCATCACAGTAAATCCTATATAAAGAAATTCTTGCTCTTATACACTCACTAGACGGCCTCTCATTTAAGTGAAGTATTTCCCACTCTTCCACACATCTGAATTTCAGCTGATGTTGACCAGTCTCATTTTGGCTGCCTTTGACAGCTCCACTCACTCAACAACAAAATACTCCTCGTATCTTCTAAGTGGTGCTCAGAGCTGATAAAAATCAGCATGCAACTGAAAACATTTTTCTTTCAAGTTCTTAAGGGAGGAAGATACTTAACTGATACTTTCTCCTCTCTCCTCCAGCCCAAGAGCCCAAACTGCAGACAAGCAGAAGTGCTTAGAGAAGTGACAGCAGTGACAGGGACCCTCTCGAAGCTTCCTCGTGGTTACAGTGAGATCAGACCTTGCCACATACACAGCACTCCTCCACCATGGTACTTCAACAAACCAGCAAGATCACAATCACCCTTACCTCTTTTTCCTTTGCTTTTAAGGCAACAGTTAGTCCTTGGATAGTTTTATCCCTTTTCAAACCGTTCTTCCTTTCAACAGCAAGCTCATTTTCTCTCTCTTGTAGCTCTTCTTGGAGTGACTAAATTAGATTATGTGAAAGTCACATTAGCTTCTCACTAAGAGATACTGTAACTGCACATTAATAAGTACATTCCCTCAGAGTTCTTGGAGCTTATTACTCAGATTACCAACATAAAATACAGTCCCCAAAATGAGAGGCAGCATCTTAAAGATGTGCCTGGAATACTGTACACAAAGGGGGCAGGCCCCAAGCATCAGCTTCAATATTTGATGAGTGTGTATATCAGCTTCACTGAAAATTGCTTCAAAAACAGGAGAGGTCTTCAAGTCATCCCATATAAAAGAGAATTTAAAAGAGGACCTGCTCTGCTTCATCTGGAGTCAAGGCCTCCTGTGCCTATGAAAGGATAACAGAGGGAGCCCAACACACACTGTAAGGGGTCAAGGAAACAGGAGCAAAACTATAACTTACCTGAATTTTTTTTTCTAAGGAACTTCTCTCATTTTTAAGCTCTATTCTAAGAGCCTGTAAGAACAAAAGAGCTGTTATGGTCACTTTAATCCATTCTCAACACAAATACACTCATCAAGCATAAAGTGAAGCAAAATGAGCTTAAAAACCCTCGGCACAAAATAAGCCAGTCCAAATTAAGAAGGGAAAAAACCAAAAAGAAAACAGAACAAAACCCCTCCAAACAAGTTCTTTCATGAGACAAAACAGCTGCACTTGCTGAGTTTATAGAGGTGCATTTTTATGTGACATTTATCTCTGTCAGCAAGATGCTTTTATCAAAAGAGACTTTAATTAGCACTCTTTCTTGGGGAGGTTACGGAACTATTTGTTTAAAAAAAGCAGTCATACATAAAACCAGAGTTGTGCAAAGGTACTCATCAGATTTTTTTCCTCCAATACTGCAACCAAATGATCATATGCACTTTGTCCACCTCCTGTGAAATGATTAAAGATGACACTGTTTATACTTTGACACACAAATACTCTTGTGAAACCAGGGTGGATTTTCCTGGCACAGATTGGTTTAATTTAACACCCAGAACTGAAAACTTTTATTACTTCGAATCAATCCAATCATAAAAGATTCTTGAAGTAGACGAAAAAAGTGTGTATGTACTGAGCTGAGCAATATTAACTTCCAAAACAAAAGGGAAGAAATATTCTCAGATGGCCTGACAGCCTCCATAATGAACTTTCTTAATTCTGCCAGTTTTAGTTTTGTCTTTGAATAACCAATAGGGAAAAGAAGGGGGAAAAAAAAAGACAACAAGCCTCAGGACCTGTTTCTAATTCCAGCTTTCAGGATCTCTGTCTTCCTGTTTAGGAGCTAAGTGAAATAAAAGATGGTTTCTTGTACCTTTTGTAAGCTAAAGGGTAAACTTGTACTTTATTTCATGAGATGCTTTTCTGCCTACTTCCTTCACCACAGCTTTTATTTCAGACCATAACAGCAGAGACACTTCCCAAGAATGAATTCTCAAGTCACATTTTTAACTTTTATAGCAGTTATGCCAGTGAGGGATCTATGAACATCTAGGATTTCTCTAATATATACTTCTGTAAAGCAACTGCACCGTGTCTATTCCACAGGCATCCAGTCAGTGGGAGCCTCCCTCTGAAGTAATGGATAAATAAGGATGAATATTACCCACCGAGACATAGCATAACCCATGAATGGTAAGGAACTGGAAAATGGAGGAAGAAATAATATTTTTAAAAATTGGCTGATGTCACTCACATAGGGTCATGCAGAAAACCATTAAAATCCTACCTGCCCCCCTATAAGAATATATAATTCATCAGGCAGTTTCCTCACCTCTATCTCACTATCCTTTTCAAGCCTCAAAGCAATGGTAAGTTCTCTGATTTTTTCTGCTGGCAAGTTCCCATCAGAAGATCCACTCTGAGACTTTTCCTTTTCGAGGTGTTGAATTAGAGCTTCTTTACTTTTCAGTGACAGATTCAGTTGCTCTATAAGTCTAAAATTACAAAATTTTAAGTATTAATCTTGCACCATCTACCACCAATTCACCAGTAATTGCAGTGAATCTTGCAGACAACTCTCCTAAGTGAAGACTCAAAACAATACGTGAAGAACTTAAGGAAGGACTTTCATAACCCTGGAAAACCTGAAAAAGTCCTGTAACTTTAACATAAGCAAACAGAGTCAAGCTATCTGTAAAGTGTTCATTCTTATTTTCCTCTAATACCACTTCAAATATCAACAGTCAAGTTTCGATATTTTACTTACATTGTCCTTTACAGCACACACAAAAACCTTATTAATCTATTTCCTGTTTCCTTTCTTAGCCCATACACCAAATCCTGATATGTCTTCAGCAAGTGTCTCTTCAGTACTCAGTTTCACCTACATTTGTATCTAAGTGGTTCTCATTTCACATAAACACGAAAAAAAAAACCCCAAAACCCCACACTAAAAACACCAAGTCAGGTCAGTGCTGTTGTCTTTTGTCAACACGTATCTTTGCACTTCCAGTAGTCCAAGAACAATGATGATGTTTTCTGACAGACCTGAGTGTTACACACGAAAACTCTGCAGCATAAGATGCCACCCCTGATTGCTCCTGTTTTGTAACCTGGATTGTAAAAGTATTTCCAACAGTGTTTCTCTTCCCATTAAATTTACCAGCCTGACCTATGAGCTCATGTTTCACACATCCTGACCCTTTTGGGCTTTCTTTTAAAGATGACTTTACTCCACAAAGCACTATACTGGTGGCTGTGTTGCCATTCACTCCATGGATGGCCAGTAACTCTCCGGTACCCAAGGGTAGGACCAAACCAATCAAACCCAAACCCGTGCTGACTCTTCACACTTTAACAATGAAGAATTCCAGCAGTTAGAAACATTATTGGCAACAGTTCTGACCTGTCTTTCTCAGCTCCTGCAACCTTGTCCACATCCCTGGCAGGGGAATTCATAATTGAAGCAAGTTTCTGCTCAGCAGCAATTCTTAGGGCTTTCTCCTCCTCTGTCAGTGCAAGGGCTTTTTCCACCTCTTCTTGGGCAGTTTTAAGATTCTGAAATTAAAACACACAAACTTGATGCTTTTAAGAACTAAATGCTCATGAATATTTTTTCACATACTGAAGTTTCTTCTACCCAACATATGTCAGGATGTTTAGTTTAGGAACTTTTACCAAGTATTTCAAGCTCTTTGTAAATGCTTCTAAACTCTGTGTCTCCGTTTTCAAGATTAATCCACTTTCTGTAGTACAGAAAGAAGGGAAATCTGTTTCAAAGAAATAAAAAAATACCCTAACTGATTGAAGAACTGGTAACAAAAGAGCCCCTACACTATGGTTTTAGATTTAGCAATTATAACATGGTTTTGTCTCACTGTCTTCCCATTATCATAATAAATAGCTACACTTAAATTAAGGAGGTTAAAAAAGAGCTTTTTTCTTGAATAAAATTAATATTCCCAAGCTCACTGTAGCTAATTGGAACTCTTTCCAACATCATTTATAGTATTATGCAGGAATTGATCAAGTATGAACTAGACATTTTTCTCTTGAACATCAAAAGAAATGGAGATAACAGCCAGAGATTTCAGTCAACTTCCTCTGGGTGACCTAACTCTCAGAGATGGAGAAGGCCAAAAAAAGACACATAAAACAACTTGCCACATACCACAGAAAATTTGATTCAGATCTACATTTCTACATTGCAAGCTTCCCTGCTGTGCTCACCCAATCTAATTTCCTATGAAATAAAAAGCCTCCTTGTAGCCTAACAAATCATTTTCCCCTTGCCTTCACATCTAAACTAAAAAGCACCTCTTTAGGGGAGGGAGAGAAAAGGCTCCTTCACCACTGAACTTCCCCACTCAACCCTCTCCTGAAAAGCTGTTTTGCCAGTATTACCTGTCAATAAAGAACTCTGAAAGAAATTTTTGTTAGTACTGCCTGGATATAGATAATTACATGGTGGTGTGTAAACCTGTGACTAAAACCCCACTGCAGTGTTCGAATTCATAAGCAAATAAAATTAATGTCAGAGGCCAACACTATCTTTGTGCTGCAGAAAATACCCAACCTCCATGAGATCAGAAAATCTGCTTTTCAGTCTATCAGATCTGGAAAACACCAGCCTGACTGCCTGAACTGGGACAGAGGAAGCAATTTAAGAATTCTCTACCAATTCAACAGCACAAAGTGCTTTCAGGAATCTCAGTTCCACTAAAATGAATAAGAGGTCATGCAAATTCCCCTTTCTTCCTCCTGAAGGAACTCACTTTAAATGGCCTTCAATCATCCCTTCCCTTTACACTACAATTCCCCTGTAAATAACCAGAACTTAACAATTAATATAGGAATAAACTGTCTCAAGCACAGATAGTGAGAAACGAAAAAAGACATTATGAAAACACAGGTTGACCACAATATCAAAACTCAAACAACAGTACAAAGGCAGCAGTGATTCCTTATTATTCCTTCAGCTGTCGTCACTCACCTCTTCCAGAAGGTTTATCCTGCCAGTCAGCATTTCCTCCATCTCTTGCATCTTCTTCTGTGCCTCTTTCCTAAGCTGCACTTCAGCATCACCACCCTGGGCCAAGCTTTCAACTGCCTTACTGAAAGACAGTAACACAGATGTAAATCCCAGAGCATATCAACGTGGAAAACATTCCAGGTGCCAGTGGCTCATGGATTATGCTCAAGCATCTTCCACCTTTTCTGTACCTGCTCATCACTTTAAGGTTAAACACTAACATCTACAGACTCTGCAGAAATTTGGGTGATGTCTGTGAGTCCCACATACAAGCCTTGGCACAGTGGATGAAGAAGCATTTTTGATGTACAATGAAAAAGTGAAATATTTCCTTTACATTTCTAAAGCTTCCAAATACACTATAAAGCCTTCAGCAGAGATGTGTTTTCTACAGGAAGCAGCACTGGAATAAACTGAAGACACGGAACTGCTGAGATCTCTCCATCTGCCTTTTCAGTATGTGTTAACACCTTGTGAGGAAAGAACAGGCAGTCTCCTTACTCAACACCAGATGACCACTTGCTCATGACTGCCACCTAAACTTTGCTTTCTAGCATGACCTTGGGCAAAGTTCCCTTCACAGCACAGTAATACCCTCTGTGCAGCCTGGAGAGAACAAACACAAGTCATCTGGTCCTCAGGAAAACAAAATTCCACTGCAATTGAGGCCCATGGGGCAATCAACAGCTGCCAGCCTGGATTAGTTTTGAACCAGGCATTTCTAATTAAGTGCACTTTAGACCCTCCAATTCCTAAAGCATTAGGGGAAAAAAAACCACATAGAAACAAATCCTAAGTAATGGATATGAAGAAATAAACTGGTGCTTACTAGGCCTTGATGAGGAGCTTCTCCCTCTCCTGCAGTTCACGCTTCAGACTCTCTATCTCAACTTTCAGCTCAATGTTCTGCGACAAAAGAATGAAAATGTCTGGAAAGAACTGGAAGATCACCCATCCCAAAAGTTATTGCCAGTGTGTAGATTACTTTTTTGCTTGGACCAGCAAATATAAAGTATCATTGGGATAAGAATAGACATTTAGCTGTTAGAAGACATATTTTGCAAGCTTCAAGCCTTCCAGAAACACCAATAGTATTAAGGACCACTGCACTCAAGCAATACAAATCTCCTGCACACACACTTAACTGCTCTAATAGAGAGTACTGCACTTCAGTTCAGGAACTTCTAGGGTTTCCAAGCATATTTTTTCTTTAAGATATGAGATATTTTATTTTCTTTTCAAAACCTGCGTTTATCAACTACAGAGGTTTTAAGTAATTTTAGAATTATTTTTTATAGCCTGAGGAAACCTCTCATGTAATTGTAATTGATGTAATTGTACAAGGAACTCCTTGGCCAGGAATCTGACAATCATTTCAACACACCAGCAATTACAAGAAGTCACCAGTGGAGAAGACCAGGCAGCAATATTCAGCTGCAACTGTCATCTACCCAAACATAGATTTATGTTCTTAACTACTGAAATGTGCATCAAAAGAGACTCAAGTTTTCATCCCATTTTGTAAAAGAGATTTGAGGAAACACCTGCTTAGATCACTTTAATTTAGTTATTACTGAAAAGGATAAGGTCAGAATAAAATAATCATACCAAAATTTCCAGTAACAAAAAAAGACTTAAAAGTCAAGTGAAACAGGCAACCTTGCTACAAAACAAACTCTTCAGAAAGAGACACAGTTCCAGGAAATGATTTTAAATGCCTACAATTTTGTAGATTTCTTCAGTGGGACCATCAAACTTCTGCTGCATTCGCTCCTCCAGAAAATAAATACGAAGTTTCAGGTTGAAGTTTTCTTTTTTCAGGTCGGTGATTTGCTGTGAAAGGAAAAAGACAATGAGAAAAAGGAAAAAAAACCAAAATCTCCAACAGTTTTGCTTTCACCGGTGCAAGACCAGAATTCCACCTACTCGACACAGTTAAACTGATACATACATGTGGGTGACACATACAGGTCCAATTGTGAAGGTGTAAATTAAATATATAATACAAAGTCTTGTGCCTTTTGAACTATTTCCTCAAGTATAAAAATACTGACTGACTTGACACAATAAGAATTCAGGAGAGAATTTAGAAGAATTACTTAATGTTGTTGAATCTAACAACATTTAGTAATTCTTCTAAATGACAGAACTTGAACAAAATACAAGACATCATGTTGAGACAGAAATATTTTCTAAGCAAAAGCCTGGGAAGGCAGCTTCATTAATAGAACCCAGGTAACTTTATTCATAGAAAGAAAAGCCAGAAGCACACAAGTGAGCCCAATCAAACACTAATAAAACCTTTATCCTAACCCATAATTCATAGTGCAATTCTTTGGGGAAAAATTGCTTATCATTTGTAACCTTCCTTGTAGAAGCAGTAATTTAGTTGATGGTTTCATTAAAGAATGGAGTCTCCCTCTAGATTTTTTTAAGAGACTAAGCATAAAACATTCATTCAAATAAGACTCATGTCCCCTGCCAGATGCTTTCAGCAAATGGAAATCCAATATGTTACAGAGCTACTAATAAAATATTTATGTAGGTTTTTCCAGGACACTACAGTGCTATTTGTAAAAATTGTCAGTAATACAATTTCCAAAATATTTGGCTTGTGAAACCCAAGATTACTTTCTGTAACTGCACTCAGAACCTGCACCTGCAAACAATTCTTCAGTTTAATAACCCCTGCCAAGCAAGCTGCCTTGTCATTATTCACAAAAGTGAAAATCATCCAAGCACCTGAAAATCCTGCATAAACTTTGTGGCTCATTCCCACACCCTGAAGCAACCTGTCAGTAAATCATCCCCAGCAGTCCCTGCTCATTCAGAAAAAGTCCAAGTGACAAAACCACTCTGAAGTTGTACCAGCTGAACTTCTAATTAGTTTCCATACACTCAATATATTTCTGAGTCAAAAAGAAAAAAATAATTTCAAAAGAATTCATCATTTCACAACTTCTGTTACAGGTATTTCAGTGGCAACAGAGATAAACCAAAGTGGTTCAGGGTAATATTTTAAATAGGCAAATGAAACAGACTCTGCAATCATAAACCAAGGAGTGAAACAAATGTCATCTCTGATGTTCAGTTTCTTGGATGAAAGTTAGAGCAGGCAGACAATTTAAAAGTTATTGCTTAATGAAAGAAAAAGTTTAAAATGTGAGAAAGTTCACACTGCAAAAATTTTTTAATGGCAACCCACTGAACTCATGCATTTGAAGACTCAGTCTTAATTTCTTTCTGCATTTTAATTTCTATATTTAATCAAAAGGAATAAAAACCAAGACAATGATATACATACTGCACAGAATATTCCATTGCATGAACAGTACAGCAGCAAATCCTAGCTCAGAATAGCTCCTCTCCAAGTCTGTATGGAGCCAGTTTTGTTCAAAAGGGATCTGTCAGCAGTGGCTGTGGCTTCACAGCACAGCAGTTTTCAACTATAAAAGCTGTTTTAGATTTACAACAAAACTCTAAATGGGTTTGGAGAGGCAAGAAAGAAACCCACAAATATTATTACTCAGGTTCCTTACTTGACACCCATCACCCTTTCTGATCATGAACACCTCATTACCCATAACAAACTCCTCCTTAGAGATGCTTCTCACTTTGCCCATGTAATCATGCTTTCGATAATAGAATGGTTACCTCTATATTGCAACAAAGTGGGACACCATAAATAATCCAAAAATCTGCACCTCCAACATTATCCAGCTCAGCACCTTCTCCAGGTATAAACATTAAAGAACCTTTCCTACCTCTTTTAGCCCACTTAAGGGTCATTACACCCATCCTGTTCTCTCTGAGCTACAAGGCCAGAGCCCATTCTTTTCATTACATCCTCCTTGTAGCCTGTATGAATAACAGACTTATAGAAATAAATTTAATGGTGTTTAATGTATATTCTTCTTCCTTCATGTCAATGGATCTTTCAGCTTCATTACACTGCTGGCATCCATAAAAGTTCTCATCCCATGGGAAACTTTACAGCTCAGTTTAACAAGAGGGGTGTGAGCATACCAGGATACCAGACCAGTGGGGAGGCCCCTGCTCTACATCACACAGGACAAACAGCAACAGATTTTTCCTCTCTTCTGTAACATTTTTTTCCTATGCCCAGGAACCCTGCAAGAGAGTAAACTACTAGCAAAATGTATATTCTGGACAGAGGTCTTTGGCACAAATCACAGTAAGAGATTTTAAGCACACACCAAAGCCAAGGCAGCGTCTGTCTACCCCAGCCAACACACAGAAATGAAAAAAAAAAGAGAAATAGATACAGGCTGCAAAAAACATCCTCCACGAAAGGCTTTCCAAAGCAAGCTTTAAATTCTGAGCAAACAGCAGAGCTTTCTGCTCAGGGGGGATATAAGGCCACAAGAAACTGAAAAAGTTTGTAAAAAACACTCATTTCAAACACAGGATTGCCACAAAAGGTAACAGCAGCAGTGCACTGCAACTGCAGACTCTAAAGACACAGACTTTATCTGTAGCAATCATGTCAGAGATTTCAGATTGCTTTCCCCTCTACAGCTTCTTCACACAACAGTACCTTAAAAGTTTTTCACTCTAGTCCTTAACAGGGAAGTTGTCCAGCAACACACCCCAATCAAATCATCATTCAGCAGACATAAACAACTGTCTTATTCAATTTAAATAGCCAGTATAGTTAACATTTTTAAAGTCTAATGTTTTCCTTCGTATTTTAGTAAGTGCCAAAATACTTTTATCTACAAACTTGTCACAGTGATGCTAGACTTCTACAACACAGGCATTCCAAGCACACTCATACCGTAAAGTTAAAAGGCAGTCAATGAATTAAAAGGCCAAATCCCTCACTAACCTAAATGAAAATAAACTTGATGCTTCCCTGAAATAAATCAACGGCAGATGTGCAAACCAAATTCTGATGTTTCTAGTGAGCTGCAGGAATTCTTAAGCAGAGGGTGCCAATTTTGTTTCACGACTTCAGCACAGCAGTTGGCTGCTCTGAACAACAAATTCCTGCCTCGGTTTTTGAAAGCATGGAGGTTCAAAGCATGGACAGGGACACTCACGTGGTCACACCTCCAAAAGATGTGTGTCAACTGACACAAACTGAGTCAACACTTCAGCCAGCACACTGAAAATATCTTAGCCATAAATCTGTCACCAAGTCTTACGTTAAAAGTTCTGCTTACATTTTCATAGTCCTTCATGGTCCGAGCTCGAGCTGGTGAGACTGTGTCTTCTGCCACATCTGGTACTAGACATTTGAAAAGACAGAACAAGTTCAGAAAGACTCTTTAAGTAGGGCTTCAATTTGGCAAAGCTCTTCACTAAACATAAAACCTTCTGGGAAGTAAGAGAGGCACTGCTCGGCCCCCTGTTTACATTACACGTTAGTATCTACATTCCTTTCTGATCACAGTAAGCTATCCCTTAGACTCCCAAATTCCATCACCTATATAAACTATGATGTACAACGGAATTAGGCTGTACGAGGTGTGCTGTCAAGAATAATCCATCAGAGCAAGAACTGGATGATGTACAGCGTGCAACTTCCCTAACCCTGAGCAGAATGTCACAGGCAGCACGGCCTCACCGGATATTCCAAGTATTTTAAGTACTGCAACGCTGCACAAAACCGCTGATCATCTTACGTAAGGCTGAGAGCCCTAATGACCGCAGGCAGCGAGCACACAGCAGTCACGGCAGCAGCTGCTGGCGCCCCGTGGTCTTAAAGACTCTTAAATTAACTAAAATAGCGCATCAATTAAAAGCCTTTTTTTTTTTTTTTTTTTTTTTTTTTTTTTTTTTTCCCCGCAAGTTTGAGGGGTTTTTTTCCGCAGGTTTGGAGACCAGCGCGAAGCACCGAGGCGGGGCAGGGCTGTGCGGGCTCCGGCCGCGGTCCAGCCTTACCTTGTCCGCCGGGCGGGCCGGGCAGCGGGTCCCCGCGGGAGATGTCCGGCAGCTGGACGCCGCTGACGCTGGGGAAGAAGAAGGAGGAGGAGAGCGCTGAGAGCACAACACCCAGGGGCTGGCCCGCTGGCCCCCTGCCCCCGGCCGGCGGGCCCGGGCCCGGCCCCGCCACACGCACCGCGCCGCCTGAGCGCATCCCGCCCCGCAGCTCCCCCGTACCTGCCCTCAAACGCCAGCGGCAGCGTCGCGTCCTCCCCCGGCAGCGAATCCATGGACGGCCGCGCGGCTGCCGCGGCTCCCGCCGCCTTTGTGCGCGATTTGGCGGCTTCCCTGGAATTCAAACGCCCGCAATCGCTTCCGCCATCTTTGCGTCGGGCGGGCTGAAGCCGCTGAGGCCGGCGCGCAGCGCGCAGAGGGCGGGCACAGGGCAAAGTGAACGGGAGCCGCCCTGTTTGATGAGGGCAGCGGGCAGCGCGGAGCGGGAAGCGCCATGCTGGGTGAGGGCACCGCGGGGCGGGGGCGGCGGCAGCTCAGGGGGAGAGAAGAAACCCACCCGGGGCTGACCGTCCGGGGCGACGGGCCGTCTGACAGAACGCGGTGGGAGCGGGGACGTGGTGTTGCCCGCCGCTCGCCGGGCCCCGCTCCAAAAGCATTCCCATTGAGAAGAGGCTTTTGAAGGGATGCACCAGGCCCCCGGCTCCTGCCGAGCCTGGCAGAGCCGCTGGAGCTGATGTTCATCGTGTTCCCCGTAGCGCAAAGCCGTCGTTGGGCTTGGCGAAAGAAATAAACGCGTCAGTTCCACATACTAGTCACCGCTCAGCCTGACGGGCGGGGTTAGGGCAGCTGCTGTCAGCACCCGCGCAGGCGGAGTTTGAATGAATCTGGGAGGGTTTTTGTGAAGCAAAGTCGTAAGCGTGTCGGCCCTCCCACTTTTGTGAGAGAAAATGTAACTGCATTGGACATTTCAGAACATGGACAGCGGGAAAAACTGAATTGGATTAAACGCTGCTGTTGTGGCCCCTCCTACCCAGGGCATGGCCAGGGTAACAGCGCTGGTCACAGGTGGAGCTCCAGACCCTTGCTGTGCATCTTGGCCTTCTTTAATTCATTTAGAACCTGTGTGCAGGATTTAAATACCTCCTTGCAATATTTACATCATGGCAGAGTCACAGATTTATTTAGGCTGGAGAAGACCTCTGAGATCTAGAACCCAACCTCGGACCAATCCCTGCCTCGTCACCCAGCCCAGCGCACTTGAGTGCCATGTCTGGTCATTCCTTGGACACCTCCGAGGACAGTGACTCTTACCTCTCTGGGCAGCCCCTTCTTAATGTCTAATCACCCATATTGTGAAGAAATTTCTCCTGATGTCCAATCTGAACTTCCCTGTACAGCTTGAGGCCATTCCCTATTGTCCTTTTTCTTGTTCCCTGGGAGCAGAGCCCGACCCTCCCGGCTGTCCCCTCCTGTCAAAGAGTTGTGCAGAGCCACAAGAACCTCCCCCTGAGCCTCCTTTTCTCCAGGCTGAGCCCCTTTCCCAGCTCCCTCAGCCATTCTTGGTGCTCCAGACCCTTCTCCTGCTCTGTTCCCTTCCTTGGACACGCTCCAGCTCCTCAAGGTCCTTCTGGTCACAAGGGGCCCCAAGGTCCTTCAGGTTGCAGCACTCAAGGTGCCTCACCCATGCTCACTCAGCACAGGGGACAATCACTGCCCTGCTCCTGTGGCCACACTATTGCCGGTACAGGCCAGGAGCCTTTGGCCATCTTGCCCACCTGGGCACATGTTCAGCCACTCCCAGGTCATTTTTCCCTGGGCTGCTTTCCAGCCACTCTGCCCCCAGAGTGCATCAAGTGGTGCCTCATGCTGGATTTGCTCTTAACCATTCTCTGTAACACAAGGAAGCACCATCCTAGCAGGACACTCACCTGGCTTGCCCATGCAAGTGACCCTGTGCATTAGATTTGGTTTCCTCTTTTGGATTTGGTTTCCTCAGTGCTACCAACTCAGGTGAGGTTTCACTCACTTTCCTCTGGGCTGTCTCAAAGGGACTCTTATCTGGCCAGGAATTAGGCCACAGATAAAGGCTGACCACAGGCCATGAATTCTGTGTGTTTATTATTCCCAGTTGTGTGAGTTTATTATTCCCAGTTGGCCTGGTGGCCTATAACTCCATTTCCTCCACATACCTGCACCAGCTCACTGTTTAGATTGATACTCCCCTGTCAAATGCCCCAGACTGGTGGGAGCAGCCACTGCAGTGGTGGGCTTCCCATCTCTGCTTAATTCTTTCAGCTTTATGGGTACAAGTGCATGATGGAGCTGCAGCAGGGTCCCAAATTGCCAGAAGTGCCAGGCACTTCTTAGCACAAGTAAGCTCTTAAGACCATCTCCTGTCCAACTGGACATGCCTCATGCTTTGCATTTGGGGCCTGATGGACCCCAAGGGATGTTCAGTCCCTTCAACTCCCCTACAAGAGACCTCATGAGACACTGGTCACTTTATGTGACTGAAACGCTTTTGCAGTGGCCTCTGCCAAACTGAAATTAACTTCACAAAATTGGGTCTGCCATATGGCACCAGGATCTGGTCAGCCAGGCTGAAATGTGAATTTTCCTCATTTACAGAGCAGATCTTCATAAAATGACTTAAGTCCACTCACTTGAAAGGATAATACAAATTTACTCTTGTTTAAGGTTTCAGCAAGGTGTTACATATTTGATGTAGGTCTTTGAATCAGCATCCATCGGGCACAAGTGCAGAGTTAATCATTCTGCACACACAGCACATCTGCCTGCAGAGTTGCAGCCTGCATCCAACACACTGCAGTCTAAAGGAAATCAGCAGGGCCCTCCTTGTGAAGTCTATTATTTCATTAAGTGTTTGTCTGATGGATAAAGATATGGATATATGGAGATGCATCCCTGTCTGTCTTCCCTGGAAGTGTTCAGGGCCAAGCTGGCTTGGAGCAACCTGGCCTAGTGGAAGGTATCCATGGCAGGAGGTGAAATGAGACGATCTTTTAGGTCCTTTCCAACCCAAACCACTCAGTGGTCCTATGATTCTATGTATACACACGGCCAGGATGGAAAATTTCTCTGGGAAATTTTACTGCACTGCCCAATGTTTTACAACCTGCAGTAGCACCAGGAAGCTGAAAGGGACAGAAGGGACTGGGAAAAGTTAACAACTTGCCTTTGGATAATCTGCTTAATGTTGTTTAACCTTAAGTTCATTAGTAGCACATTTGGAGAGATTACACTAAACCCTCGTGCCAGGAAGCCGTGTTGGAACTTTCCTACTTCTCAAGGCAGCCCGAGATCCTTCCCACCTCAGGCAAAGAGTCCTATAGGGAGCCTGGGAAAAGACTTGTGAGGAGTGCAGTGGTAGGGCTGAGTTGAGCAGGACAGGAGCCAGCGGCTCACTGTGCTGTGCTGGCACAAGGAGGGCAGATGTCACCATCAGCTGAACATGGGTCCCCTTCACCCTCCTATTCTCACTTCCTGCTCTGGGGACTTGGTTCAGACTCAGTTCTGCCTCTTCCTCACACAGTTCACAGCAGGATTCTGCCTAAGTTAAGTCATGCACAATCCAACTGCTCTGCTAATGCAAATCAAGTCTCAATAAACTCCCTTGAATTTCACCAGTGTAGCCCTTACACAGCTCTGGCTCATTCAAACATCTGAATCAACACTTAAAACGGTGTGCTCACTCTGTGTATGAAGCCTTACCTCTCCAAGTTCTTTGAGCAATAGGGGCTGAAGAGTCAGACACAGCTTTCACCACAAAAAGAGCCTTTAGTAGTTGTGTTTGCAAAACAAAAATCAATTTCCTAACTCTGCCAAGTGAGAAGGAAATGCAAGTTTTCAACAAGCCCCTCTGCAAACACTCCCAGAAGTGATGCCACAGATGGGGATTTCAGAGTACCTGTAACAAAAATGGCCTTTGAAAGACATCTGTGGTCCTGAAGAAAAATCTGATACAGTATCCTCACCCCATTTTCAGCTTTGCTCTGAGGGTTTGCTTTGTTAGTGATTCACATATCTGACAAAATGTGTCTATGTGAATGATACAGAAAACAGTGGGAAAACACTCATGGCCTGTGGAGCTCCCAAACACAGCTGAAGGCTGGGATGGTTCATAGCAGACACAAGAGATCAGAGGACTCATTTTTTTAGCTGGATTTTCCAACACAGAATGTTAACAGTGCTTATGAATATCTATGATAGAAAACATTTTTGTACCTTGGTTCTTGTCTCACATACAGGGACATAATGAAGGAAT